>NC_081848.1:72882335-73187335 GCF_963259705.1 Myotis daubentonii
AGACCATTCTCCCACAGCTTTACCCAGTAAGAAGAATAAGAAACGTTTACAGAACACCAGCCATTGCTATCTGCCTTCGATGCATCCCCGGAGGCTCTGGAGTAGCAAAGGCAGGTGTAGGAGTGGGAAGAAGATTCATTATTATTAGCTATTTTGGGGCTATAAGGCTAAAAATTACTAGCTTTTAGTCTTGTTAAAAGAAGTCTCTCCTTTCAAACAAGTCTCCTTCACCTGGGGAAGAGCATAGTAGTCTTTTGGGAATATATTTTATTTTCTGGTTTTCTATTTTAGTGAACCCACACACAAATAAAATACACCACACACACACACACACACACACACACACACACACACACACCCTTTCCGTTCACATAGACATCTGTAGACTCCCTCCTATTTTTAAACAAAGAATTTCTAATCTTTAGACCTCCCAACCTTTCAGTAACCTGAATTCTAAATAAGAGATAAATGGACTTCGATACCCCCCAAATCTTATATTTGTGTTCAATGCAGACCCTAGCCCCAATATCAGGAGGCAAGCTGAGCTCCCCAAATACCTAAAAAGAAGCCCAGTCTATCTATTTTTTCACACTTTGAAATCTTCATGAACTTTGCACATTATTTATTATCCTGTAACTTCCAGTTGTGTGTGTGTGTGTGTGTGTGTGTGTGTGTGTGTGTGTGTGTGTGTTTGGGGGGGCACATCTGTGTTTTTATTTTTCTCTTAATTAAACTTATTGGGTGACACTGGTTAACAAAACTATACCAGTTTCAGGTGCAACAATCATACAGCCCATCTGTACACCTCAAGTCAGTCTCCATCCTTCACCATTTACCCTCTCTATACTCCTCCATGTTTCTCCACCTCATCTCCAGCAATCATCATACTGTTTATGACTTCCAGTTTTTTAATCTTTTTATGTTTCCTCTGGAAGTTAACGGTCTGTCATCAGCAAAAACTTCTTATATATGTGCAGACTGTTCTCTGAATGTTATTTTATCTTCTCTGAAGAAAACCTGACTGTGCTCTGAGGACACTGTGGCTTATCCTCTCAGGAGTGGTTATTTCTCCCACAATTCTCAAACCACCAGTCCTAGTGCAGGAAAGGGAGTTGGCTATGCAGCTGTATTTTTCTCCCACATAAGCTTCCAGATCTTTTTCCTAAAAGTCCCAGCTTGAAATCTCATGTCATCAAATTGTATCATCTACTTTCCACTCCTCAATAGTGTTCTTGCTTACCAATCTTTGAACTACTTTTCTTTATATGTGAATGATTTTGGTTGAGTGTTACTATATATACAGGGTGAGACAAAAAGTAGGTTTATAGTTGTTCATGTGGAAAACAATACAATAAGTAATAATACAAGAATGAACTCTGTTTTGCATACTTACAACTGTAAACTTTCCAGTCATTCTTGGTCTCAGTTCCTGAGCCCCTCTTCTCCAATGATCTGTGTCTCTATGCTATTCACCTAGTAGCTTACATGCTACTATTGCAACTGCAACCCTATTTTAATTTCAACTATATGTGAACCACCTCGTAATAATTATTATCTTCCTTTTTTCAGATTAACCACTCCTATTACTGTAATTCCAATGATCATTAGATACTACTGGTACTTTCATACTTTGATCCCACCAACTATTCACTGTCCCTTACCCTTCTGGTGTTCTCTCTCAGCTTAAATTTCATGGTTAGTCATTATCATCACTTTGTTTTTATATTTTTCTTCAATTACCTTGCCTCTCTCCCATTTATTAATATATTTGACAAAACAAACACTTTGGTTAAATCCAACTCCCCACCCACATAGTGTCTATGCCCATGCAGATGGCTGTGTGTGGAACAAAATCTCTTGATCATACTGGCTTGTCTCACTTTAAGTCCATAACCACACACTTTAAGTGAGCCCTTAAAGGAATTCAGAAATCATACTATATGGTGTTAGTGACTCACTCTCTTACCTCCATATTCTGCTGATAACTTTGCTTTTTACTTCACTGAGAAAACTGAAGCAATCCTAAGAAAATTTTCCATCCACATCTACCACACCAGTGTACTCAGCCAAATTATGGATCTTGTTGCCATAGTTGAGCTTCCATACCTCTGTCTAAAAATCAATCCCTCTATTTGCTCACTGGATCCTATCTTTTTTGCCTACTGAGAATATATCATTCAAGAAATCATCCCCTCTCTCCATTGTAACTGATTTTTCTCTCTATTGGAGAATTCTCATCACTATTCAGACATGCTGCTATTTTTTCCCATTTGAAGAAAAAAATCTTAGGCCATTTCTTTCCCCCTATTAGTTTTTTTTTAAAATATGTTTTTATTATTGATTTCAGAGAAAGGAAGGGAGAGGGAGAAACAGAAGCTCAATGATGAGAGTATCATTCATCAGCTACCTCCTGCATGCCCCCCACTAGGGATCTAGCCTGCAACCCAAGCATGTGCCTTGACTGGAATCGAACCATGACCTCTTGGCTCATGGTTCAATGCTCAACCATTGAGTCATGTTGGCCAGGCTCCCCCCACTAGTTTTTACACCATCTCTCTTCTTCCTTTTACAGTCTGTATTCTCAAATGAGTTGTCTATAATGTCTGCTTTCTGATTCCTTCTTTCTTTAAACTCACTACCCCAGGCTTCTGTCCTCTTTAATGACAGTGTTTTTGTCAAAGATATTATGATGCTAAAGTCAATAAACTCTTCTCAATCTTCATCATACTTGACATAGAGTAGCACTTGTTCATGGATTTCACAAATAATGACACACTCTCATCATTTGGCTTTTAGTACATTTTATTTTATTTTATTGGCTTTCCTTCAATCTCACTGTCATCCCTCCTAAACTCTCCTTTGCTGGTCCCTCCTCTTTTCTGGGACCTCTTACAGAGGTTTGTCCTAGGAATCAGTCATTACTCCCATTGTGTTCTCCATCTATACTCCTCCCCTGGTGATTTCATTCTGGTCTCCATGCCAGTGCCATAGTGTAGCATATTTATACTTCCAGGAAAGACCAAGATCCTGAATTCCAGTCTGACAAGTACAACCACCTCTTCAATGTCACCAATTGGAAGTGTAACAGACATCTTGAACTCAATGTGTCCAGAACTGAAATTCTGATTGTCCTCCCAAATTCTGTTCTTTCCATAGGCTTTACCAACTCAATGTGAAAGTTCTAGTCTTCTAGTTTCTGAAACCAAAAATCTTAGACAATTTTGGATTTTACCTTTTCTCTCTCAAACTCTATATCTGATCTCAGTGGAAATTCTATTTGCTGTACCTTCACAATGTATCAAAAGTGTTATCACTTGTTATCACCCTCTGTGAGCCTTCTCACAGGTCTTCCTGTTTCCATTTAACTCCTATACACTTTATTCTCAACATGGCAGCCAGAGTGATTCTTTCTAAAAGTAAGTCAGATAATATTATTTCTTTACCCTAGACTTTCCAATGGCTCTCATTTTATGCAGAGTAAAAGTCAAATGCCTCCTATTAGCCTATAGTACTTCTCCTAGCTCAACTCTAACTATTCACCCCTTCACTCATTCTCCTCCAGACATATCTGTCTCCTTGCTGTCCTTTTTTTCAAACATAGAACACATCCTTCTGTGTTGCTTTCTTTGCATAAGTTGTCCCCCTTCTTGCAAGCATTCTTCCCCCGATTTCCACCTGTCAAACTCCCTTACCTTCTTCAAATATTTGTTTAAATGTTACCTTTACAACTTGGTCTACCCTGACCACTCAATTTAAAATTGTGTCCCCCTTCCACCCACTATTCATATACCCAACACACACCAACCCTCTTACTCTGATCTTTTTTTCTTTCAGAGCACTTATCACTTTCTAGCATGCCACCTATTTTACTTTTAAAAAATTATACTGATGTAGATTATTTACTCTTTACTTCATTCTCTATAATGTAGGCATCATAAGAGCAGATTTACTTTTATATTTCAGTAATATATCCTGATTTCTCAGAGTAATATTTGGCACATATTAGATGCTCAAAAATATTTATAGAATAAATGAATGATTGAGTGGATGAATGGGCTAGCTATTTTTTTTGCTTTGTTCTAAGCCATCTTATATGTAAAGAGAGGACATAGTCTTTGTCATTAAAAGGACTAGCTTTGAATCCATCCATTGACATTTTTAATAGTGTGAGCTTGTATAAGTTATTTAACTTTATCAATAATATCGGCATAACAGTATATACTTCTTGGCTTCTTGGGTTTATTGTGAGGTAAAAAAAGAAAAAGAAAGAAGCACCTATCACAGTGCGTGGTACATAATAAATGTTTAATAATTCGGCAATTACTATGTGCTTTGTAAATAATAGCTGCTTTCATTTTCTAGGTCTCTCTTGCTTTAGAGAGAAGTAGATAGTACCTGTGATTCTTTGTGACACAAGTCAACATTTCCGAGGCATCTGGGGTTTAGAATTGCTTCTGATCAGAAGGTGTCAATAGCATGCCTGAATTTAACAGGTGAGCACATTGTTTGCACATGAAAAAAGCAATTATCTCTGTGTGATATTTATTTCTGATTAGCAACAACAATTGCTTCTCCATTTTCAGGCTTGGGTTCATATCAGAGTAATGCTTCTACATTGTATATTAAATGAAAATGAGATTGGGTTTCCTGTCTCTGACAGGCAGAGTAGAAACCTTTTAAAAGCAAGAACAAAATACTCTTACACAGGACATGGATTCCATTTCTTTTAACTAGGTTGTAACAATACAACTGATATCAGGTAGGGCCAGAAAACAAAGAACATTCTGTAATGAAATGGATAGAAGTAAAGAAAAGTGTTCTAGTTGGTTGAACAAGAACTTCAAAATGGAAAATGGGCTAAATTGAGGGACCCTTGTTAGGGTTTCAAACAGTAGAAATGGCATTGCTTCATATATATCTCCAGTTGAAAATTTAAAAAAAAATAGATGATAAGGATTTCTTTTATTTTTAAAAACAAAAAATGTCATTTAAGCCCTAAATGTTGGTCATGCTAATGTGTAAACAAAATGCAAATGGAATGAATATTACTTAGAGATTCATATATATCTATTTCTCTGAGTTTGGCAAAGACACTTTGGTGGAAAATGGTTGGCTACAGAGAACATAAAACAAAATGATAATTAAGAAATGTGTCCCAAGAACAAATGCAAACATAAACTTTAAAAAGAAAAAAAGAAAAAATTAAATGAAAAGAGAAATACGTTTTTTCAGGGAACTGAAATGTATTACAATGAAAAGGAAGCTACTGAATCATCACATTATTTTTTCACCATTTTCAGGTGAGAAATTTAATGTCAGCAGTTCTAATGCCTTATGCAATGTCACATGGGAGGTAGCTTACATGCCAGTATCCCTGGACATGTGGTCCAGTACACTGCCCTCCACTCATGTTTCCTTGGCTGATACAGCCAAACAGAGGTGGTGACACTAATTTACTGACTGCTGAAACAGACACAAAAATGACAACAAGGAAAAAGTGCTCTGAGTTTGGTTGAACTCCTTATGCTTTGGTCATGAAACTTCAATGATAAAGCTGGAAAGGAGGAGGAAATCATACTAAGAAGGATTTCTGGCATACCTAGATTAGGATCCAGGCCATTAGAAGTGTTGCACTATGATGGCAGAAAAGTTATCATGAAATAGAGCAAAAGATCTAGCTCAGAGAAGTGATGCGATGGTTCATGCAACGTCATCTAACTTTCCCTGATACATAGATGCTCTCTGACCTTCATGTGCATGCGCTTTCCGCTACCCCACAACTTCTCTTTCTTTAAGGGCATCACCTGAGAGCTCAAGGCCAAGACAGTTAAAAAGCATATTTACATGTATATCATTCAGAATCTTGGTAGGAAACAGACGGGTTCATGCTTTTAAAAAATGTATTATTCACAAAGGTTGGAGCAGG
The DNA here is from genome assembly GCF_963259705.1 of Myotis daubentonii. Taxonomy (NCBI): domain Eukaryota; kingdom Metazoa; phylum Chordata; class Mammalia; order Chiroptera; family Vespertilionidae; genus Myotis; species Myotis daubentonii. Next base: position 72,888,262 of record NC_081848.1, read on the forward strand.
GATAAAGGAAACCAACAAAGAAAGCTATGGGATGCCTGAAACTAACAGCAGCATGCAGTTGCCACCAGCTGCAGTCATGAAGGAAAGTGAAGGAATAGTTCTTATAATCCAGAGAAAAGGAGCTATATCAGTGAAGGAAAGCTGGCTAAGAGGAGATGTACCTTTTTAATTTTTATTAAACTTTTTATTTTGAGATAATTGCAGATTCACACGCAGTTGTGAGAAATAATGCATAAAAATCCCATGTACCCTTCACTCCTAGTTTTTCCTAATGGAGAAAACTAGTACAATGTCACAAATAGGCTATTGACATTGATTCAATCCAGGTACATGACATTTCCATGTTCATAAAGCACCTATGTTGAATTTAATAGCAATACTGATTTCTTTCTCTTTCTCCTCACCATACTTAACCCCAGGCAGCCACCAATCTCTTTACTATTCCTATAATTTTATCTTTGAAGAATATTACCTAAGTGGAATTTTGTAGCATGTAAACTTTTGGGATTGACATTTTGCACTCAACAATTCTCTGGAGATTTATCTTGTTAGGTATATGGATGATTTGTTCCATTTTATTGCTGAGTAGTATTCCATATACATTTGTTTAACTATTCATCTGTCCAAGGACATTTCTGTCTTCCTAGGTTGGGGCTATTATGAATCAAGATGCCGTGAACATTCATGCATAAGTTTTTGTGTGAACATAATTTGTTGTGTCTCTGGGATAAATGCCCAGGAGTGCAATTGCTGGATCATAAGGTTGTTGCATGTTTAGTTTTTAAAGAAACTGTCCATCTGTTTTCTGAAGTGGCTGTACCATTTCACTTTCCCACCAACAATATATAAATGATCCAGTTTACCCATATCTTGTCAGTATTTGGTGTTATCACTATTTTTTTTTTAATCTTAGCTATTTGTATGGATGTGTATTGATATCTCATCGTGGTTTTAATATACATTCCTCTAATGCAGGGGTGGGGAACGTCCCTTTTTTTGGTCTGGCTCTGCCAAGGTATTAGGGAAGGGTTAATTAAATTTTGTATGGCCTGCGAATGATGTTATAAATGTCCAAACGGACTTTGGCAGAAAAAAGGTTCCCCACCCCTGCTCTAATGGCTAATGATGTTGAGCATCTTTTCATGTGCTTATTTGGCATCATTACTTCCTCTTCATAAACTGCCTCTCCATATACATTTGCCTATTTTGTCATTAGTTTATTGTTAAATGGAATCTATACATATTTGCACAATAAATCCTCAAGTCAACTGGAACCAGATTTGTTTGATTCTATAGCTATGTTGGACACCAATCTAAAAAGGTGTTTGTCTCCCTTGGAGTTCTTCTTGTACTCTTATTTCTTAGAATACTCAACTTGGCATTCCTGATAGTTATAGCATAAATCAAACTCTATTCAACGCCAAGGGAGTACTAGTACAATTCGCAGAAAGGTAGGTGCTCCCAGAAATGAAGCACCTGGGAAATTAGAGCTCCTTTTTAATTTAGTTCTTCCTTGAGAGTCTTGCAAATGAAATCTAAATTTCAAAATGTCCCTACTGAATGAAAGAATGTTCCTTGCTATTGTTTAAGTCTACTTGCAGAGTTGCTTACTCTTTCTTGATTGAGAATTATGGAAAGAGCCTGTCAAATCTTTCAATTAGTTTCCGCTTTATTATACATCACATTAAAGAAAGACATAGAGTAACGCATCCAGTGGAATGTGTGCTTACTCATGCAGGGCCATTGCCCCACTCCTGTAATTCTTTAGGAAAAGAGCTGTTTGGGGATTTAATTACATACAAATGTATTTTAGTAGTTGCCACCGAGAATATTTGGCGTTTAAAAGGAGGTCGTGCCTGGCTGGCATGGCTCAGTGGTTGAGCTTTGACCTATGACCCAGGAGAGTCACAGTTCGATTCCCAGTCAGGGCACATGACTGGGTTGCAAGCTTGATACCCAGTGGGGGGGGGCATGCAGGAAGCAGCCAATGGATGATTCCCTGTCATCATTGATGTTTCTATCTCTCTCTCCCTTCCACTCTAAAATCAATAAAAATATATTTATAAATAAATAAATAAAGGAGGTCATGACTCTCTCTCTATATATATATGTACATATATATTTTTTCCAAAAATATACACTTTGAATAATTATAAAGGCTGGGCTTATTAAAATGCATTTCACTTTCAAAATGTAATAGAATCTACAGTTAATTGTGTATATAATTCAGAGTCTTGGTAGGAATATCTCCCAATTTCCCAGAATAATATTTGGCACATATTAAATGCTCAAAAATATTTATAGAATAAACAAATGATTGAATGATTGACTGGATGAATGGGTTGGCTATTTTTAGCTTTGACTATATATATATTAGAGGCCCAATGCACGAAATTCATGCAAGAGTAGGCCTTCCTTCCCCTGGCTGCTGGCACCGGCTTTGCTCTGGCACCTGAGACCCAGGCTTCCCTTGCAGCCCCAGGTTCATCTGGAAGGTTGTCCGGAAGGACATCCGGCCTAATTAGAATATTATGCTTTTATTATTATAGATCCTCAAGAGAAGACTAGGTTGATTTTCCTCGTTACTGGGAAAAAAAATAACACTGAAAGATATTTTATGATTTACTTATACAATCCATCTTTACTACAGGTGATTCCATTTTTATTATAAGTTATGAAAATAGGGGAAAAATGAGGCAATCATCCTGCTCAAAGTCTTCAGTGATTGTAACTTGCCTATAGGGTGAAATCAATGCTCCCTACAAGGACATGCAAAACTGCAATTTGAGCCCATCCCGCCTTTTAGGTGTCTGTTCAAATGCATCTCTCTGTGCTCCCTATTCTGAGCACATTGTAAGCTTCTCATCTACACTGTTGTGCACCTGGTCTCTGCCTTCTGTGTCCTCAACAGCATCCCCAGGACCCAGGAGTCCATGGCCACAAGGGCAGAGCATGCTGTTTTATTTTTATATTCCATTATTGAGTAAGATGGACTTTGGGCAGGTAGATTATCTTATGTTTCTATCCATATCTTGCAAATACCTAAACTGAATCCTAAATGAAGTAGAATTAAAATCAGGGCCAGAAAGTAACTATGTTCCCTTCTTTTTTGTCACTGCCTATTCCCATTTGTTGTGAAGATCAAGGGAAATATTTCTTCTATCCTGGCACATTTATCTACAGGGAAGTTAACATAGATTGTAAAAAAAGACTTCAAAATGTTTCTTTTCTCCTTTTTTGTCAGCTAATACATTCCTTGAAAAAGCTGATCCATCTTAATTCTCATCTGAGTTTTCATGTAGAGATAAACACTGTAATGGAAAGAGAAAATTTGTCTAGCAGGAGTGCTTTGTAATTGAAGATTTACAGGCAAAGTCCTTTTCCTCCTTAATTAGTTATTTCCTTGAACTTTGTTGAGGGAGGAAAAAGGTTATGCATAAGAGCATCTGTACAATAATTTAAGGCATGTTAAAAATCATATAAATAGAATATAAGAAACACAGGGATATAATAGCACAATAAATGAACACTGCTGAAATGCACAATATAAACATCAAATATAAATATCTATTTAGATGGCATGTAAAGCTCTAAGAAACAATAAAAACAACAACAGCCCTAGACAGTTTGGCTCAGTGGATAGAGCGTTGGCCTGTGGACTACAGGGTCCTGGGTTCGATTCCAGTCAAGAGCATGTACCTCTGTTGCAGGATGGATCCCCAGCCCTGCCGGTCTGGAAGACACCAATCAATGTGTCTATCTTACATCAATGTTTCTCTCTCTCTGTCTCTTCCCCACCCTTACACTCTAAAAATAATGGGGAAAATATTCTTGGGTGAGGATTTACAATGCAAAAAAATCCTTTCTAAAACAATGTTTCATAGTTAATGTTAGATCTTTAGCAAAGTCAGAAAATCTTTCCCGGCTCCCAAACTCAGTTTCTGGGCTAAAATCACAAGTTAACTACTCTATGCCTTTGTTTCTAATTTGTAAAGTGGGAACAATACTTGTACTTAGATAATAGAGTTTTTGTGAATATCAACTGAATTAATGCACAACAATGCCAGGTTCGTAGTAAGTGCTACATACATGTTTAATAGTGTTAGTATCACTGAGACGTTTTTATCTCTTCAGGCAATTCACAGTAACTTACTAGCCCCAGAAACTACAGACCAACAATTTTTTAAATATAAGTATCCCAAATATTGTATGACATATACTTATCAGAAAGTCAAATTTAACTGGGAATCCTATATTATTAGTTGACTTAACTAAATTCAGCTTCCTCATCTGAAAAATGGGGAAGTAACACTGACTTTAGAGTTATGTTTTGTATTTAAAGTGTATGGTAGGAAATAGCTACTCATTCTCTTCATGTCTTTTCTCATCTGCTACCTTCTTCTTGAGGTTACCCTTGGCTAACTTCTCTAAAATACTAACAATCCTCCCATGACTTTGTATGCCCTTTTCTGCTTTGTTTTTTTTTCTCCTTAATTCTTTTACCAAAAACACTATATTATTTTTACTTCCTTGTGAGTATATTATCTGTCTGCCCCATTAGAACATGGGTCCATGAGGATAAAGACCATTGTCTGTTTTGTTCACTGTTTCATCCCCAGTGCCCAGAAAGTACCTGGCACATTCAAATACTAATTATTACTTGAATCAATCAATCAATGAGTCAACTGATGAATCAGTGTCTATTTTGCTACTATCACCTTTTTATGCCACACAGCAGAGAACATAAAGTACTTTGAATGTACTGCTTCTGTGAGCCATGGAAGGTTTGTGGACAGGAAAAGCAATGAGCTACTAGACATGTTATAGATTGATCTCTCTGACAGACAAGGCACAATCGCTTGGAGGAAGGGACTGTCAGGAACCAGAGTGGCAGGTAAGGGAGGGTAAGGGATATGGATATAATGTAGCAAAAGTAGAACTGAAATTACCATGGGCAAGACTACCTACCCTTTTAGACATGGTCAATCAATCACATGGCTTTTCTTTTCTAAATGGTGAAGCATTCTCTAGTCTAGAAGACATGATTAAAATACACAAACTGTATTTTGTTGAGAAAACACGAGAGCAAGACTGCTGTAAGAGATTTGACAAAGTGCCAAAACCGGTTTGGCTCAGTGGATAGAGCATCGGCCTGCGGACTGAAAGGTCCCAGGTTCGATTCCGGTCGAGGGCATGTACCTGGGTTGCGGGCATATCCCCAGTAGGAGATGTGCAGGAGGCAGCTAGTCGATGTTTCTCTCTCATCGATGTTTCTAACTCTCTATCTCTCTCCCTTCCTCTCTGTAAAAAATCAATAAAATATATTTTAAAAAAAAAGAGAGAGAGAGATTTGACAAAGTCCACAACCTGAACAGGCTCTAAGCCCACCCTTCTCTCTACAACAGCACAGCTTGGTAAGCCCTCCATGGAACTCTGGAACAAATTCTCCTCTAGCCTTCGGCAGATTCACAAGCCTACATTTATAGAGTCCTTATCCATAAAATGGGATAATGCCACAATCTGCCTTCCAGGGGCTATTAAGGAGATTTATTGGTCCTGTTTGCTAAGTACTTTGCAAAGGAAAAGCGTGGTGCTGCTTAGTCACAAGTCATCATTTTGCACCTGAAATCCTCAGATGCAGTCCATTTAAGTTATGCTTGTCTGGCCAATGAGCAGTGAGCTCCATCCTTTCTGTCTGTCTCTTGGCAAAAGCATGTCTTAGAAATGCAGAGTTATATATAACTGAAACTTAGCTTTCTGCAACTCTCAATGATATGAATCATTGTTGTGTGCACATGATTACATGTATGTATATATCCAACATACAGTAATTTCTTTGGGGTTCTCAATTTCATTTATAATCCTCAGGCAATTTTATCAATGTCTCTGTCACTTTTCCGGTATGGATAGCCTCCCTGGGCCCATTCCTTATTGCTGGGATTTCCCACTAACTCAGGTGTCCCTTGTTTGCACGTAGTCATGACCATCTTAATAGTCAACATTTAGTGAGAATAAAGTTCCTTTTCTGTGTAGGGCTACTACAAAATGCACTATCTGTAATTGAGTGAAGAGGCATAAAGAGAACCAGAGGCTGAAACAACGTGGTCAGGCAATGGGAAAGCAAGGCCGCATTTTTGTATAGATGAGTGTTACTATTAAATAGAAAGAAGAATTCTCATTGCTGGTCTGTTTTCCTCTTTCTCTCTCTTTTCTTTCTTTTTTGCCAGGAATGATATTTGGCTTCTTCTTGGAGAAGAAAAAGTGTTAGGTTTGCCTCTAAGTATAGCTATTCCTATTCAAGTGAAATGAATGTCAGAAAACTTAACCCTTTACACATCATAGTCCATTGAGTTAATCCACTGTTAGGGATTTGTACAGTATGAATTCTATGATAGGAAGGGAAAGTGTTTGTCCTCAATAAAGTTTAGATGCATCAGATGAACAAGTTTGGTAGACATATAAGTAGCTAACCATATCAGAAAATGTCCTAAACTTTTCCAAACTTTCTCATCTAGTGAGAGGTAGAGCTGTGGTCTGAACTCAGGCAATGTGGCTCCCATTCATTGTACTATACTGTTTATGTCATACCAGCAAATAAACTCCTTATAATCTGACCAAAGGTCAATCCAAAAAGTATCAGAATGTCTGTTATGAGATCTTAATTCCCAATGGCTGTCAATAGGTGAAATTCTGAGGTTTGGGGCAACAACTCACTGATTTGATTACTCCTAGGTTTCTTTTTTAGGAAAGCAGACTACAAATAAAATTAAATCCATCTATTTGATTTGGATTTGTTTTTCATAGAAATGATTTTGGTAAATCACTACTCCAAGTCAGCAAATCCACTAAGGGTCTTCATAAGAGTGTAAATAGAATTGTCATAAAAGACTTTAAAGTAACACACATAAGGCTTAAATAATTTGCCCAAAGTCACATACAAATAAATGACAGAATTGGGGCTCAAAACCATGGCTTTATGGCTCCAATGTTACTTATATGATCTATTACTAGAGAATTATGAAGAGACTATGTCTATCTGTCTGTTCAGAGATACTATTAGATAGGCAGATGGATATTTCTTCATAGGTTTCTTCTCTCTATCTCTATCTCTATCTCTCTATCTCTATCTCTATCTCTATCTCTATCTCTCTATCTCTATCTCTATCTCTATCTCTATCTCTATCTCTATCTCTATCTCTATCTCTATCTCTCTCTCTCTCTATCTCTATCTCTATCTTTATCTCTCTATATCTATCATCTATATTTACCTTATCTATTAGAAGCCCGCGTATGAAAATTTATGCACTGGAGGGGGGGTCCCTCAGCCCAGCCTGCCCCCTCTCACAGTCCAAGAGCCTTCAGGGGCGAGAGGTGACCAGGCAATCAGGGGAAGGTGACACACCAATCACACCTCTGCTGCTGCCACTGCCAGCAGCGCAAGCCTCAGCCAGCCCTGGTTACCTGAGCCTCAGGTAGCCCTGGCGGCTGGGCAGATGCCATCCAAGGCTTGCCTGCACCACGGGCCTGCCTTGGGAAGCTGGAGGGCTAAGGGCGTGTCTGGCCACACCATGCACCTGCCGCCCACCCAGTTGGGCTGAAAGGGTTGGGGGACTCGGCAGGGCTGAGGAGACTGGGTGCTGCTATCTTGTGGTTATGGGCACTGCCATATTTGTGACAGCATGATGGTCAATTTGCATATTCCCCCTTTATTAGATAGGACTAGAGGCCTTGTGCACAACAATTTGTGCACTCAGAAGGGTCCCTCAGCCTTGCATGTGCCCTCTCGCAGTCTGGGACCCCTCGGGGGATGACCACCTGCTGGTTTAGGCCTGCTCCCCGGGAGATTGGGCCTAAGCTGGCAGTCAGTCATCCCTCTGGAAGCCCGGCAGCCCTCGGGGGATGTCCATTTGCCAGCGGGGAGCAGGCCTAAGCTGCAGTCGGACATCCTTAGCGCTGCTGAGGAGACAGGAGAGGCTCCCACCACCACCACTGTACTGGCAGCCATCAGCCTGGCTTGTGGCTGAGCAGAGCTCCTCCCATGTGAGAGCGCCCTGACAACCAGAGGGCAGCTCCTGCATTGAGCGTCTGCCCCCTGGTGGTCAGTGTGTGTCATAGTGACCAGTTATTCCCAGTCTTTCTGGTGTTAGGGTCAGTTTGCATATTAGCCTTTTACTATATAGGATAGAGGCCTGGTGCACGGGTGGGGGCCAGCTGGTTTGCCCTGAAGGGTGTCCCGGATCAGGGTGGGGGTCCCGCTGGGGTGCCTGGCCAGCCTGGGTGAGGGGCTGAGGGCCATTTTCAGACTGGCCACACCCCCTTCAGGGTGGGGGTCCCCATTGGGGTGCCTGGCCAGCCTGGGTGAGGGGCTGAGGGTCGTTTTCAGGCTGGCCACAGCCCCTGCAGGGTGGAGGGTCCTGCTGGGGTCCCTGGCCAGTCTGGGTGAGGGGCTGATGGTTGTTTGCAGGTTGGTCAAGCCCCCTAGCAGGGACCCTCACCCCATGAGGGTTTGGCCATCCTGGGTGAGGGGCTGATGGCTGTTTGCAGGCTGGCTGCAGACCCCAGCCACCCAAGCTCCCAGTGGAGGCTGGCTGGAAGCAGGTATCTGGGATTTATTTAGCTTTTATAATTGAATTCTGTTGCCTTTAGCGGAGGCCACAGCCAGCCAGAGCAGGCAGGAAGCTTGGCTTCCTCCATCATCAAGGCAACCAAGCCTCCTGCTTGCTCCAGCTCCGTGGCTGCAGGCTGCCATCTTGGTTGGGTTAATCTGCATAGAGTCGCTCTAATTGGCTGGTGGCCGTGACTTGGGCATAGTGAAGGTACGGTCAATTAGCATCTTTGTCTTTTATTAGTGTAGATATTTATCAATCTGATATGTATGAGTATGTATTTTTGTTAAGAAAACTAAAATGTAGGGCAAATGTATCTCAAATGTATCAGTCTCTGAGGCTATTTCTCTAAACTACACTATAGTAGTAAATGCATATCAAGTATTTCTCTTCTTTCACCATTTGTTCATTGGTGTTCCCACTTCGAAAATATGGAGCAATTACAACATGAAGGTTGGCCATTTTGTGTGCCTCCTTGTCCCAAGTATTACATGTATAAAATTCTTTAAATTTATGTTTTCTCTTTTTACTAGGACTTTTATATCTCTGTGGCTTATCTTCATAGGAACCTGTCAGGAATGAGAGATATAAGCTATCTTGTGATTACTATTTTGCTATATTATGCTATGAATCCTATTTTACTAGTTTATGATTATTTTAGAAGAATATAAAAATGGAGAGTCATTCCAATATTCCCACTAGGACAGCCTCTATCCAAACCAGGCACATCTCAAAATGATGTTGGTGGATTTTGCATTTTCTCTAAGTTTTCTTAAGTCCATGCTCATTCTTAGCCAAGATAATCAATGACTTGTTTATGTCTGCTTGGAATTATATTTGTTGGTTTTCATTTTTCTCCAAAAACTCTTTAAAAGTGATTGTGCCTTTCTTCCACTAACTATTTAAAAGAACAACCGATGAAAATATTTTAATGCATTATGCAGTGACTTTTTTCCAACCCTGTTCCTTTGACCCAACCCCACCCTGGGGTATAATGTGTGCAGAATTAGGCTAGAGATCCTTTGATTCACCATCTTCAAAAACTATTATTGGTGATCCAGTTTCTTTGAAATGTTATACTAAAAGGATAATGGAGCTTCACAAATGTGCCTGATTATATCACAGAAAAGCATATTTAACAATAAAACATTGAATGGTAATATCCATATCTGGGACTTCAAAAACCACTTGCAGGCTTAAAAGAGTTATGGCAAAGTTTTTGTCTCATGTGCCTACTCTGATGTATTGGCAATATCCTATTGAAGCACAACACAGAGAGAAATTCTATGACCAGTCAGGGCTCAATAGGAGCCTCAAGATCAATTAGTGATGTCTGTCACAATTAGGGAACTGGGCAATGGTGGCACTGAAGCCAGGTAGTTACCCTACTCAGACCCAAAGCTTTCTACACAGTGATTTTCTGTCAATTTATTCCTAAGGATGACCTGGATAATACTTTTATCCAGGTTTAAGAAGATTTTTATTGTTTGAGAGTTCTTAATGCCCAACCTGCATAGATTTGGTGCAATTTAGACCCATTTTCTCTTGTTCAGCCCTATTCAGAAGTAGACTTGCCCTATAATAACTCTTCTTATATGTAAAGGCTGTCATTAAAGAATGGCCTGGGGGTTGTCCAGTGAGGCACAGAGGCTGCAAATTGGGACACCCGCAATTGAGATGTGCATTGTATTATACCTCCAGGCTGAGAACCGCATCTGTTTTCAGGGAAAACAGGCATTCCTGTTGCGTCACAGCAGGAATAAGAAAGGCTTTCTGAACAGAATAGAGAAATACAATAGCATGGACTTACACAATGTAGACTCGTAATAGAAAACAAATTTGACCCATTTTATAACAAAGAACCCCACTCCCTGTGGTATTTCTGTGGTCCCATTAGCTGTCTTTGGGTTCACAGGAATTAATTACACCATATTGCCTGATTATCCCTCACCCTCTCTTTCATCAAAGCCTGCATAGAGTGGCAAGAGTAAACGAAAATCTAATCATTAGTTGGGCCCAGATTTTGTAGATAGACAAAGAAATATGAAGGGAAAAAAACAGTCAAGGAGTTTGCCAGATGATAATTAATGTATTATTTTAGCTTGATCAAGTGAAATATGATAGAAGTAGTGGAGGCGAGCTTGATTTTTATTCAGGTGAACAGTCTTTAAATCATATGCAAAGGGGAGAGGTATGGAAAAGAAATGATCTTTAAATCTGTATGATAAATGTTTCAGCTTAAAACAGAAGATAACTTAGATATTTATTAATTGCCTGCCCCATGCCAGGCACTGTCACATATTTTCTCTACTGCTGGGGCTCCAAGGGGCCTATACAACACCCCCTTTTTTCTCTACTTGAGTTCAGAAGCAATTGAGAGTCAGACTCAGGAGATTGACAGATTGGGATGAAATTATCAGCTTTATGACTGATGAAGCTGTCAGAGAATGTGATTTAATGTAGCCGAGTGTACCTGGGAATACATCCTACCTAAGTGAAACTTATGCCAAATTACAGGCCCATTCCATGGAGGAGAGATATAAGACTCCCAGAATATTCAAAGGGAGAGAATATAGTGAGAGGAAGGAGCTGAACTCTCTTTTTTTTAGATATATATTTTATTGATTTTTTACAGAGAGGAAGGGAGAGAGATAGAGAGTTAGAAACATCGATGAGAGAGAAACATCGATCAGCTGCCTCCTGCACACTCCCCACTGGGGATGTGCCCACAACCAAGGTACATGCCCTTGACCGGAATCAAACCTGGGACCCTTGAGTCCGCAGGCCAACGCTCTATCCGCTGAGCCAAACCAGTTAGGGCAGGAGCTGAACTCTTTAAGTCCAGTTGATTCTTACAAAATTTACAACCAGAAAAGTAACTATCCTTCAGGTGAGAGAAATAAGTGAGGAAATCAGTGGTGTTACTCTAATGGAAATCCCTCCCCAAGAAAACACAGAGTGGGGGAATGGTGTTCCCTGCTAACATTTAAAACTACTGTTATAAAATTTAAAATACTTGTTAGAGGAAAAAATTTACATTTTATAAGAGCCACATTCCCATACATGGAAGAGATTTTTCTAACTCATTCCCTGGAAGGAAATATTGTTAAAATATTTCTGGTCTCTCTTTACTCCCTGCTTCTGATAAAAAAAATTATGAGGGCTCTTATTATAAACAGGCTAATGGCTATTTTTGTTTGCTTGTTTGTTTTTTAACTTAGAAAAGCAATTCAGTTTTTATTAAATTTATTAGGGTGACATTGGTTAATAAGATCATATAGATTTTAAGTGAACATTTCGATTATACCTGATCTGTATAGTGTATTGTGTGCTCATGACCCAAAGTAAAATCATCTTCTGTAATCATATATTTGGCCCCCTTAACCCTTGGTTATCCCACACACACCTTCTCTCTGCTAACTATCATACTATTGTCTGTGTCTACGAGTTTCAGTTATTTATCCCTCATATGAGTGAGATCATATAACTTCATGTATTTTTATTTCAAACCCAATGGCTAATAAGCCAGGAAAGAAAGCCAGAAAGGAATGTAGATGAAACATTCTCTCAAAGAACCCATTTTGCTCAGGGAATCAAGAAGAAACTCTATTTCTTAAGGGACCAATATTAATAGTAATAATAATAACAACAAAAGACACATAGCATGATTAAGTTGAAAGAAAAGAGATAATTTCATAGGGGAAAGATTGATAAATAGATTAGGTAGGTATACACAGGGAATTAGACATTGAAAGCCTGGCTAGATGCATTTGGAAGGAAAACAAGAGGTAATCAGGTTGAACTGCTTTTAATAGGAGCACTATAAAAGGAAAAGACACTTTAGTTGTCATTAGATAAGAGAGAATAGTTAGAATAAAAATAAACTGAACACCAAAAGAGAGCTAATATCTCAGTGAGAAACTGATACAGCTCCCCCAATGGTTCTAGAGAAATCATTCAGAGGTATCTTCTCCAAGTTGTAGATAGAAGCTACAAGAGCACTGGAACATTCCTTGAAGAATAATTTAAATAAATAAATAAATAAATAAATAAATAAATAAATAAATAAATGATTCAAAAGAACAGAATCAGTATAGATGACTATGAGATGACCACGAAGTTGACATACATAGCATAAGGAAAGAAAGATATTCCTTGAATACCCGAGGAAATAAGTTTAAGGAATGTAGGGAGTTACAACTCTTTTTGGAAATGGGGGCCAGGCTGAACAAATTCACTTCAGTTGAGTGATTTTAAGGGACTTGCATCTATTTAAGTAAAAAATAAACCCAGACTGCTACCCTGGAGGAAACATACTTCTAACTGGCATTTTGAGACTGGGCGAAATAAAAATTGGGAAGGGCTCGAAGGCATGTGAGATTTAATTTACTGGAGTCTTATCATGTGGTTATGTCATGTTTTTATTTGTTTGTTTTGTTTTTATCTCCACTAGAAGTTTGATAAAGGAGGGAGGTATATTAAATTTGAGGGTATTTTTATTTTGTTGGCATTGTATTCCTGGATTTTATTTATGCTATTACTTAGAGTCATTATCTAACCTTTGGTAAGATATATTGGACAACCTGACTGTGCATGTCTTGAGATGAGAAATAGAATCCAGTGCTAATTTTCAGCCTAGGGTCCAGCATACACAGCCTTGGAGTTAGGTAATGTGCTGTTCTGAAATATTTCTGAGCTTTGTGGTGGCAGGCAGGGTACAAACTGCTTTCCACTAGAGATGCCAGGAGAATCAGCAGGGAAACAGTGGTTGGGTGGTATTAGGGGAGGCCTAAAGTTGTTCAACATGGCAGGGCAGGTAAATCTGTCTCCTTGAGGTGAAATAGTAACAGGTCAATTGAAGCTTCTTATTAAAACTGTGTCTTCCAATCAGTTTTATCAGCAATGAGCAACATTTTTGTCTTATTTTCAAATTCCATATTCTTTCATTTTTAACAGCTTTATTGGAGTATAATTAATATTCCAAAAGCTGCATGTTTAATGTATATAATTTAATGAGTTTGGACATATGCTTATGCCCATGATGCTCTTAGCACAATCAAGGCAATAAACATATCTATCACCTCCAAAAGTTTCTTGTGTCCCCTGCCCCCCTTTTTGAAGGGTTGGTAACAATACTTAACATATGATCTATCCTTTTAACCAGATTTTAAGTGCACAAAACTGTGTTAACTATAAGCATAGTATTACACAGCTGATCTCTAGAACTTGCTCATCTTCATAACTGAAACTTTAAACCCATTGAACCACAACTCCCCTTTCTCCCTCATCCCCCTGGCAGCTACCATTCTATTCTCCACTTCTGTAGGTGTGACTCTTTTCGATTCCTCCTGCAAATGGAATCATATGGTATTTGTCCTCCTGAGACTGGTTTATTTCACCTAGCACAATGTCCTCCAGGCATAGTCTATCTTTCAATCCTGAACTTTGGATGGGGAAGAAAAGAGTGATACTTCTTGCCCTTCCCCCTCTGAGATTAACAGTATCTATAGATAAGGTCATAGCCAATGCAATGAATATCTTTCCCCCCAGGTTACATTTTCAGAAAACCTTAAACCCAAATTTAAATCCTGCTTTACCTGACTCTATTGTCCATAGATAATTTTTCATTTCTGTGACCACAATTAAAATTATATTATTTAATATTAATATAATGACTAGAGGCTTGGTGCATGACATTCATGCAATGGGGGTGGGGGGGTTGTTGGTCCCTGAGCCCCGCCTGCACCCTATTGCAGTCCGGGACCCCTCAGGGGTCGGGCCTAAGTCCTTAGTGCTGCCATGGAGGCGGGAGAGGCTCCCACCACCACTGCTGTGTTCACCAGCCATGAGCCCAACTTCTAGTTGAGTGGCGCTCCCCCTGTTGGAGCTCACTGACCACCAGGGGACAAGCTCCTGCATTGAGCATCTGCCCCCTGATAGTCAGTGTGCATCCTAGCAACCGGTCATTCTCCCATCATTCAGTCAATTTGCATATTTGGGTTTTAGTATACAGTATTATAGCATTCACATTCAGCATCTACACTAATAAAAGACAAAGATGCTAATTGACCGTACCTTTGCTACGCCCACCAGCCAATCAGAGAGACTATATGCAAATCAACCCAACCAAGATGGCGGTTAATTTGCATATACCGGCTGGGAGCGAAGACTGAAGACAACGTGGAAGCGAAGCGCTACAGAAGGGAGCAAAGTAGAGGCAGTGGAGACAGGAATGGAGCCAAGGCAGTGGAGGCGGGAGACGGTAGGGAAACCAACCTGGCAGCGGAGCGGGAGGGAGACCAGCCTGCGGAGCGGGAGCGAAGCCCGCCTCAGTGGGTTTCGCTCCCTTCTCTGCTTCGCTCCAGCCGCAGGAAGCCCTATTCTTGCAGGAATCTTCCTGCAACGGGCCTCTAGTAATATAATAATTTCACATCCAACATCAATACCCATTTTATTTTCCTGCACTACATGGTTTCCCTTTAGTCAGTATGCATTGGTCTATGTACATGTGCAATACGTAATGGGGAATCATAAGTGAATGAAATACTAAGTGCTTCATATTCCATGAACTGCAATTGTGTTATCCTATTGGTAGAGTAGAAGCTATTTATTTTATTTATTTTTTTGCTTGTTTGTGTTTGTTTCCTCCCACACATGCTTATTGAACTTGCAACCCAGGTACATGTCCTTAGAGACCCTTTGGTGTGTGGGCCAACACTCCAACCATTGTGCAACTCTGGCCCGGGAAGGACCTGTCTATTCTATTTTTTTAATCTATTTTTTTATTGTTGATAGTATTACAAATATCTCCCATTCCCTCCCTTCCCCCAACCTCCTTCCAGCCCCTAATCACCCCCCAGGTCTTCACTACACTATTGCCTAACCCTATGCATAACGTGTATAAGTTCTTTGGTTTATCCCTTCTCATCCCCTCAACCCCACATCAAGGTATGTCAGCCTGTTCCATGCCTCCTTTCTTTGGGTCTTATTTTGTTGGTCAATTTATTTTGTTCATTAGATTCAACAAATAAGTGAGATGTGGGACATTTACACTATGGAATACTATGTAGCTATAAAAAAGAGTTATCTCTTACTGTTTGGGACAGCATGGATGGACCTGGAAAATACTATGCTAAGTGAAATAAGCCAAACTGAGAAAGACAAATATCACATGATCTCACTTATTTGTGGAAGCTATTTATTTTAAATAATTATAATTTATCTCAACTTTACAAATTAGCAACATAAAAGCCTCAGTTTACACAGGAAGCTCTCAATTCATTTAATTATTCTATGCCAAGTTACTCTGAGATTCCCCCCTCAAATTATATACTAGAATGCAGACTTCCTATTACTTACCAAATCACTGTACTCTCTGTTCTAGACAATAGAGTATCATTCAGCACAAACCCACTGCCAGTCTGAGACAAAGCCATCTCAACTAAATCAGTCTTTTTGAAAGAGAAAATTAAATGCTTGTAGTGAGCCACTGAGGCTTTATGGTGATTTGTTATGCAATATTATTGCACAGCTGACTCTTACAAATTACTCCCAATCTTGTTTGAGAAGCCACTAGGGGAAATGCCTTCTGTAGGGAGCCTGCGTTAATACATTCTCTCTGTTACTCTAATTTTTCTAACTGCTGTGTACTGCAGAAAGAGTGAACAGGGGCATGCTATGTGGTAGAGTGAAGAAACTGCCCTCCATGGAGAAATGCATGATGGACAGTGTTTACATGAATGGCACATTCCCATGAGGGTCCCTCAGAATTCTTGGCAAGCCAGCTGTAACTCAACCAGCCCTGTCTCTCTAACTCACAAAAGCATATTGTAATAGATGTAAAAGTGACAGTGATACATTTTACAGAGATACTATTAAATCTACTTTAAAGTATATTTTTAAAATAATTAGTCACAAACATTAGTAATTTAATATTGACCTACCTAATAGGCAATCATGACCTGAACTCTATATCATTATAGTAGATAACTGCTTGCTACTCTCTAAATGTCATTCCTCTCTGAGTCTATGCAAGCCTGTTATGTTCTACCTCAAGAGTTAAAATCATGTTTTAGATATTACATTACATGTATCTAGTACACTATACACTCAGTAATGCCTCATCCCTTCCTTCTGCCTCTCTATTTGTCCTTCAGTGGTCTTCTAAAGAAAAAGACATCATAACTTCCACCCATCTATACAGAATGTAAAACATTGATTTTAAGCTGAAGACAATTGAGGCCCATTTTTTATTGTAGGATTTCTTAACTTTTGTATTTTTTTGGGGGGGGGGAATGTGAAGCTGCACCGACTATTCTGGCAGGTCCCCTTTCCTGTTGCACATTATAGTGCTTAATGACATCTCATTCCAGAGACACAGCATTGCAAGCAGTTTCAGTAAAGAAAACTGACTCACTTCAACTATCACAACTGACATACTAGTGGTCTGGTCTATTTAACATTTGTCTCCTTATTTGTTACCTTAAACTCTCTTATTCCCCTGGGCATGGATTAGAGTTGTGGTTGTGGACTTGGAATTGGAGAAGGACTATCTACATACCACTTTTCCCTTCCTAGCCATGACTTCATCTTCTTCTCTGTGTTTACTTTTCTGATGTCAAAATAAGGAAGGGGGTGGAGTAGAAAACAATGACATTAGCTAATGGCAGGTTGGCTGTCTCCTCTCTCAGCACTAATTGTTATTTACTCTTGTGGTTGTTTTTTGCTCTTTGAGGTCCCTGGATGCCACACTAACACTGAATGACCGGATTACTTTCCTTTTGTCCAGAAAGGGCTCAACTTTTGGTTCTTTCTTGGGGACATGTTTGTTGGTTCTTTGCATAGCGCCTGTGGTGGTCTCCCCTTTCTTAGTAGCTTAGCATGAAATATCGAACTAGGACTCAGCTTCTTCATCCCAAGTTCTTTTTTAGGTTTGATTCTCGTGGGTGTTTCTTCAAACCTTTGCTGTGGCGGTCTTCTAATCCGGAAGATGCTCTTTAGAGGAGGCAATGCAGTTTTGAGTGTCCTAAGGTTGGACTCTCCCTCTCAACCTCTCAAGCCTATTTTCTTCTCACTCTTAGTCCCTCTCTTTTAACTCTCCTTATTATACACAGTGTAACCTATTTAATGTCTTTAGTATTTGGGGCAAACCTGAGATCTCAACTGAAGAACCAAACCCTCTGTGCCTAGATTATTTAATAATTAGGTTCTCAATAGAGCACCATCTCGACCATGGTAATCTATATGTTTGTTTAACAAATATTCATTCTTCCCATCTCCATGAAGGACTATTCTCATCCTCACCCCACCGACC
Source organism: Myotis daubentonii (assembly GCF_963259705.1). Lineage (NCBI taxonomy): Eukaryota > Metazoa > Chordata > Mammalia > Chiroptera > Vespertilionidae > Myotis > Myotis daubentonii. The sequence goes on from NC_081848.1 coordinate 72,906,181, forward strand.
TTGAGCTTGGTCCTGTGATTTTATTTGACCAGTGGTATGTGAACAGATGTGTTTCAGCTGAAACTTTAAATGCAGTTGTATGAAATGGCTCATGCTCTTGCCATTACCACGAGGAGACCGTGCCCCAGGTAACTGCTATTTTTCCAGGCTTAGTTTCAGAATAGAAGACGTAGGGAGCAGTCTTGAAACCCAGCCTAGACAAGCCACTGCTGACTCATTGACCAAGCTGTGAAAATGACTATTGACCAAGCCACTGAGATTTCAGGGATGTTTTCTGGTACATTAGGATCTGATGAATATATCAAGTCAAATCTCTACATTATTCTATAATATTTCACAGTGCCTCAGACTAAATATCTTACACATTCAGGGTTGGTTTCTTGGATATGTGATCTGTGCAATCATACAAGCCCTGAGACGTGGGTTGATACTCTATTATTAATAATTTTTGAACAACAGACCCCATCTTTTTATATTTCACTGGACCACATCAAATTGTGCAGCTGGTCATGTATCTGATTTATGTATTTTAGTGGGACTTGGTCAGAAAGCAAAGAGCAGCTGTATTTAGCAGCATGGTAACTCTGGCTTATGCTTTATGATATAATCACACATACACATACATGCATACTCACACATACAGCATTAACTTTCCTGGCATAATGGTTTTTAACTATGTGATCTAGTGTCTGTAGAATCTTGAAAAAAGTTGTTATAATTCTCTTCGTTGAAGTTGATTTACTTGTAAAATAGTTTGTGTAGTGATACCTATATTGTGGGGTCTTCAGCTGAAACAACAATCTTGGAGATCGTTGACAGGTGGACACAACTAAGTGAACATGTAGGGGCAGAGTGTGGCCAGATGGGAGTAAAACAATTGGAGGGAAATAGAAGTGCATTAATGTCTGCTGTTCAAATGATGTAAAAAGTTTCCAGTTTTAACGTGTAAAATAGCTGTCTGGTTGTTTTTTTGCATTTTCTCAACATTTCATTGCAGTCCACAAAATACACTAAAACATCCCTAAAGTGTTTTCCAAAAATATTGCTGCAACATTTTAATATATTTAGATGATAAGCTATATAAGAACATAGGATTAACATTTACCCCGATTCCTTGTATAAAAAGCATTTTTTAAAAATGTTTTTGGCAAGCAATAAATTCAGACTGGAGCATCCAAGTTTGCCAGGGACTGGGAAAAGTGTGTGCACATAAATGCCTTTGCTTGTCCCAGGATTTAGCTGAGCCATTTCGTTTATTTTAGAGCTGCTCAGATAATTGTGACTGAGAGAGCCATTTACTGTCATTTCTACTGCATGTGTCATTAAAGATTGCTGGGAGGTTGTGGGTCTGCAAGAAACTTATTTAGAGCTCTGTTCATCTTACAATTATGTTCTCTAAGATGTGCACCAATTGGAGAAAGTGAATAGAGTGCAGGAATGAAGGAGTAAGCACTAACTGAGAGAGACCAAGAGAAGGGTCTCTAGAGACACAGTTCATCTACATAGGCCACAGTGAGAGGAATTTGGGTTCCAGTCTTGTGGGTTTATTTAATCTAAAGATATTTACTTAATGGCAAGCATTGTACTGATCACCAAAGCTGTATGGTGAGTAAAATAGGGTCCCTGCTTTACAGACTTTAATCTAGTAGCTAATTTGGAAAGAAACAGGAGGACAGGGCTTAGCCTGAAATATATGAAGGAAATGTGTATCAGCTCTCAGCTAATGAAACGAAAAATTACTGATCCCCTGCAATAGCAATAAACAAACTATTTTCAACAGTATAATTCACACTTTACAGTCAGTATTTATATACATTTGACCATGATCTTTTGTGAACCTGTTTCAAACCTTGAGAGGCAAGAAAATTAAGGCTAGGTGCACAATAAATAAAGAGCTGTTATCTGGTAGGAAGAGTTAAATGTACCCTTTAGGGCACAAGAATCAAGGGGAAGGGTGGAAGCCACCCAGAAAGGGAGGGGGCTGCCTGACAATGCTGTGGGTTGTCCTGCTTCAGGGGGTGTGCAAACAGAGGGTGTATATTCAAACATGAGGGCAGCAGACACAGTTTAAGATCCCTCTCACTCTGTGATGCTAGTCATATATGTGTCTTTCCCACTACCACCCCTGGTTTTCAAACTTACGCTTGCTTCACAAATGACTTAAGAAGCTCAACAAAAATGGAGTTGCTTGGGCCCAACCTTAACTTAAGGAAGCAGAATCTATAGCAATGGGGTCTGGGGCTCTGAATTTTTATCTAACCGCTCAGGTCTTTCTGCTGTGAACCAAAGTTTGGAACAATTGTACTGCACAGGATTTTTGTTTTTTAAACCTGTGCTTAAAGAAGCACTTGAAAGTAGTGCAATTCAAACTCTTTTTTAAAAATTTAATTTTACTCTTTAAAAATTATTTTGAAAAAAGCACAATATAAGGTTCTACCCATTTAAAAATTTTTTTTAATCCCCACCCAAGAATTTTAGAGAAAGTGGAAGAGAGAGGGAAAGACAGAAATATCAATGTGAGAGAAATACATCAATCGGTTGCTTTCTGCACGTGTCCTGACCAGGGCCCCGGCTGGGCAGGAGCCTGCAACTGAGGTACATGTCCTTGACTGGAATCAAACCTGGGACCCTTTGGTCCCCAGGCTGACACTCTCTTCACTGAGCCAAACAGGCTAGGGCCTCTTAACAATTTTTAAAGTGCATTACAGTATTGTGAGCTATAGGCACAGTGTTGTACAGCAGCTTTCTAGAGCTTATGTTCTGGTTGGAAAACACAATGAATCCATGTTTAGGTAAATAATAATAGAATAATAATTTCCCATAGCAATACTTATCTTTATTATATATGATGAAACCTAACCTTTCCTTTTGCATTTTGTAAATACACATGTGTCTCAATAAATTAATGTCATTCTCCACTAATAGACTTTGATCCATAATTTCAAAAATACATTTCTAGACCTATGGCCTTAGGGGCACTTGGGTTTTGGGATGGGAATTCATAGACCCCAATTATACCAGAACATATTTTTCTCTCTCTCTCTCTCTCTCTCTCTCTCTTGCTCATATATAGTCATCTTTATTATAATTAATAAATACATTAGAAATGAGTATCTTTAATAAAAGACATCAAGGTCCTCATTGGATTCTGCTTTTGTACATTCAGTTATGTCGTGAGAAAACCCAGTTTACTTGAGAGTGGTAACAAAAGCCAAGTAATACCTGTTTCATTATGACAAGTTTTGCCTCAGGCATTCTTGATTTCCTCTTGCAGTGGGCCTTGGGCAGTGATAATAGAGGCAATACATGGAGAGAAAAAAAAGGAAACTAGAATTACTATGGGATCTGATGATCAACTTATGTTTTAATTCCAAGTTTGCTGCCAACTAGTAGTACTGTCTTGGGTAAGACATTTAACTTCAGGTTTTCCCCCGGTTTAAACTGAGGATATTAGAAAAATATGTTATCTACGTGTTATTAACCAGAATAAAATTTTCTCATGAATACTTTACCCTGCTTAAGGAGAAAGATGGGTAGTAGTAGCAAGATGAGGTCAGTCAATTGTTTGGTACTGAAAAATGTTGGCTCATATTTTGGATTTTTATTAAGATGGGCGTGAGACCTGAAAAAAGGTCAGACAAAATAAATTACCTTTAATGTGGCATTTGACACACTGTTACAGCTAGGAAGTGAAATATAGTTATCCCCATTCCACAGCCCCTTTCCCAGGTCGCTCTGCATTCAACCTTCTCCTGGTTTCCTCAATGGAAACTCATTGTATCCTGAGCCTTGCACCACTAAAGAAAAGTCTGATTTTCTGTACTCTGATATTGTCCTCTGAAAACATGTGTTGTGGTTGCTGGGTAATGTGTAGCTCGCTGTAGATATTAATACTACTTGTCTCTGGAAGCTGACTATTGTGCTTATTTTAGGTAGCTCATTCCTCTGATGGTAAAGATTTTGTGCTGAGAGATATGGAGTGCCAATTTTATAGAGAAATATTGCTTATGCTGATTCATATGGCTGGGCATTTCATTTCGTGCACTTACAATTCAGCAAAATTACTTGGTTTTTCTTTTGTGGTTCAAAAGGAAATAGATTTCTATGGAGTTTTGACTGTTATTAAAGGTTATAGGAACTGGGACCTAATAATAATAATAATCACTACCATTCATCAAGTGCTTACTGTGTGCCAGAAGTTATCCCAAGTTGTTTTGGATAATATTTTTTTTGCACATATTTCTTATACAATCCTTTCAGCCACTCAGGAGGGTAAGTACATTAGTTTTCCAGTTTCCAAGATGAGGAAACTCAAGCCCATGGACTCACCAACCTAGGTTGTTCTATTTCATGATTTCAAAGTACTGACTCTCTTTATGCTTTTACTCCTCCTCCTCTTAATCTTCATCTCCTTTCTCTCTGCCCCTGCCACATTCTCTCTCTCTCTCTCATTTCTCCCTCTCTCCTTCCAGTCTTTCTTTTTTCTTTCCCTCCTTCTTTACTGAGATAAACAAGAGCAAAGTACAATGACATTGAATAGCTACAACAAATAGTTATGGTGAAATACTTAAAAGGCACAATTAAAAAGGAAAGGAATTCAATAGCCCATGTAAGTGCCTTTGCCCTTTCAGTATATATAGTGCAGATGAGATAGATGCTACAAGTGTTTCTCTCTCTCTCTCTCTCTCTCTCTCTCTCTCTCTCTCTCTCTCTCCCTCTCCTGTCTTTAGGAGTCACCACATTGTCTTATCCACCATCCAGCAGGGGTATAATGTCTATCACACAGAGCTTTAGATCGATTATGATATTGGGAATCTCAGGGTATTGACTGAAGATGAGTGGGGGTATTTTTGACTGAGAACATAATTACAGAGTCCATCTTGGCAGAGTTGCACAACTTTGACTTCTAATTTCCTATATCCAGGTCAAAATGCATCCATTTACAGGCACCTGATAGCAAGTAGATGGTTCCCTCCTCTAGACCTCACACCCAGATCCTCTAGCAAAGATCTTCATCTCTTTTCTAAGGTAGTAAGAACTAATCTGGATATGTTGTTTCCTCGGGACCAGACTGACAATGCTCAGAATATTTGTCCCCAACCCCTGCCACCCAGAACTAAAATCTGACCTTCAGATAAGTTCGTTTGCCCTTTACTGTAAAGGGCTTGGCCTTTCTTCCAAAGCAAGTATGCTAGAGATGAATTACATCAAAAGCTGAGAATGAACATGTCAGGCCCAGGCAGGCTGATGGCTGAACTGAGATTCCTTCTAATATCAGGTGATAGGCAGTGAGCGGGAGAGCACAATGTGAAGCAGCTGAGAGCAGGATCCTCGGGGCAGGAGCACTGCTTTGCAGGGGAAACTGACAGGAAAGGCGCTCTCCAGCCAAACTGTGAATTTCCGGTTACCTACAGTGGGCTCTGTGTCCAGGGCTGAGGTTAAGTCGGGGTTTTGTTGGCTTTTTAACATAACTTTTTAAAGACTCACACCCAATTTAGAAAAAAAGAATGGATTGATTCATTTGTAGGACGGGGCCCTCGGAAAGTAGATAATTTTACCTGGTGGCATAGGAATGACCAGATGGTCATTATTATGCAAAAATAAGCATTTATAGTGGATGAAGGTGTAGGCTTTGGAGTTTGTCTTAGTCTGTTGAAGCTGCTACAACAAATTACCACAGATTAGGAGCAGTTGTTTTATAAACAACAGAAATGAATTTCCCACAGTTCTCCAGGGTGCCTGTTTCAAAGCAGGGGCCGCTCAGGGGTCTCTTATAAGAAAACTAATCCCTGCCCTAACCGGTTTGGCTCAGTGGATAGAGCATCAGCCTGCGGACTCAAGGGTCCCAGGTTCGATTCCGGTCAAGGGCATATACCTTGGTTGCCGGCACATCCCCAGTAGGGACTGTGCAGGAGACAACTGATCGATGTTTCTCTCTCATCAATGTTTCTAACTCTCTATCCTATTCCCTCTTCTCCTTAAAAAATCAATAATATATATATATATATATATATATATATATATATATATATATATTTTTTTTTTTTTTTTAAAAGAAAACGAATCCCATTTGTAAGTTTACTACTCTTAAAAACCAAGGCCCTACTTACTAATCTCATCACCTTTGGGGGTTAGCATTTTAACATATAAATTTTGGGAGAACACAAACATTCAAATCATAGCGGAATTCAACTGCTTAAGTTTAAAATCAAGCACTGTGATTAATATCTGTCTAACACATTGCCCATGACTTAATGTCTCCAAGCTTTAGTTTCTCCATCTATACAATGGGAGCAATAATAGAATCTCACCAGTGTATATCTGAATAAGACCATTAATGTAAAGGAGCAGACATAATGACTAAAGAAATGTTGATTCTTACTGTTTTCATTAATCTATTGGCTTCAGAAGGAAATATTCAGGAAAGTTGACTGAAGTGGAAATAAAACAGATTTAACCCATTTTGTTTTTGCCTTGTGCAACTAGGCTGTGTTCTCTTAAAACTAGTTACCCCAAAGTGTCTTCACGTGCTTCTGAAATGGGATTTTTAGATCTAAATTTAAAGGAAGTTTTTATATGCAAATACAGTCCTACAGACAGCATCTTCTGCCCTCTTCTGGTTTCTCCAAGAAATTCAAGTATATGTAAAAATTAAATAGAAACTGCATTGTTTTTATTTTATTTTCCGTGGACACCCACAGTTTGCTGTTGCTCCAGTTCTAGAGGAGAAAGAATCATCTGTAATAATAAATGTGGGTTACCAGAAATCTTTTAGATTTTTCAACAATTTTCTTTTGAAATATTTCTTTTGAAATATTTTATTCAGTCCCCATTCTTCTAACTCTATGTGTCATAACCGCTAAATAAATAATTAAACTGTGCCACGAATTACTGCAGAAACTAAAATCTGAGGCCATTATAATTCCTGAGATAATTAAGCAGATGTTTAAAATAGAACTGGCCTGTGAGAACCTTTGATTACAGAAAAAGCCTGGGGCCAAAAGCCTCACTTCCATTAGAGGTTGTATTGGTTTTTAACTAATTTTCCCCCAGCCTTCAAAGATTAAATGAAAGCATAATTTTAAAGGTGGGTCAATTCAGGCCACTGACAGCCGAGGGTCTTCCATTTTGCTCTTTTTCAGTGCAGTGTGGATGAGGATCAGTTTGCTATGCCTTTAGAGAAGTTATGGTGTGGCAAACGATTTCCTGTTAGAATGCAACACCAAAGGGGAGGTTTGTGCTGCTTAGTACAAGGGAGCCAGAGGACAGCTTGCTTTGATGGGGAGGGTTCCAGTCACCAGGGATCCACTTGTTCAAAGATCTATTGCTAAGGAGGGTCTCACACATCTCAGGGCTTCCTGTAGTGGCAAAGGATTAGCCAAATCATATGAAAGGGACATTGGGTCAGAATCCCAGTTGGCATGAAGAGCAAAGAGGGATGAATAACTCAAAATGAAAGCAGCAAAGCATTTGTGATGTCAGCTGCAGTGTTTTCTTAGATAGTATAATTCAGGTGTCACCAAAGTTGAAGAGTCATAATTCAGACTATCATTTTTCAATCAGTTATAAATTGTTAATGTCTAGAATTTACATCTTTTCTAGGTTACCCCACCTACAAAGAACTAAAAGATGTTATAGCAAGAAACTTTGCTTAGTTATGAGGACACAGGATTTGTGATTATTATACATAAGAATAACCAGGTCAAATAGCCTGTAGGATTTGGACAAAGGAGAATCATGGGAACGTTTTCCTTTACTGAATTAAAAACACATCAAAAGGATACAATGATTAAAAGTGTTGTACTAACTCTAAAAGCTAAGGCAGAAAAATGGAATAAGACATAAGTGGAAGGGACAAATGCTAGCTTCTGACAAATATGACACACTTGCAGGAGGAAAAAGGAGTTTTCAATGAATGCGATTGAGATAATTGCTTAAATATTTGGGAAATAACATCATATACCAAAATGTATTCCAGAAAGATTACAAATTTAAATATGTGAATACCTTAAAAATGGAATGAGAAAATAGTTAAATGTATAATATCTATCTAATATATCTATATCTATATTGGGATTTTATTGAAAATTTATTGAAAAAGATATATAGTTATATCACTCATATTTTTTTAGTTACAAAAACCAGAAACTTCTCCAGCTATTTACTCTAGTAAAGAACTGAAGGAATTTACTAAGGGATATAAGCTCATAGCATCTCTAAGACAATCAGATGACTATGATGTGAAACCACACTGCCAAAAAAAAACTCCCGACCCAGGCTGCGTCATTGGAGCAGAAACACAGTCCTACACCCCTAAACATGATACCAGAAGGCTTCCCCTTGGATTCGGAGAGTGGGCCCAACTATCGAGCCACTGCCACTGCTGGTCCTGAAAGCTCTATGCCTCTTGGCTATGCTATGCCAATAAATGGATGGATTCCATGTGGATTCTCTTTCCAAGTGGAAGACAGAAGCATGTGATGGAGTCTACATCACCTAGGCCATGTTCTAATGACTAAGGAGGCTGGGAAATTGAGTCAGCTTGAAACCTGAGGTCATTCTAATCTACAGATCATTCCCCATTCAGATTCATCTATTCTTTTCACATGCATTTATGGAGATGCTTTTAAGTCTCGGGCACTGTGTTTCTATGGTTTCACCAGGGTTGCCAAGCAGCTGTAGGTATTTACATAGTGTCGCATCCATATGTGTCCATGTAGACTGCCAAAGGCAGGCTGCTCAGCTCAAGGTTAAGGAATGATTTCTGAGACTCATTATCCACACACTATCCTTTCTGTAAAGACAAGATTAAGGAAAGATTGGCTTTCAAATGACATAGAAGGAGTGGGATGCTTCTGGTATTATTAAAATCCTTCTATATTAAGCATTTACTGAGCTACGGTGTATATTTTAGCTGGGTCAGATGCTACCTGGTGTGATTTTGTCCCTGGTCTTCAGACAGAAGAAGTGGCTGGGATTGTCAGTGGACTGGTAATGAGCACCGCTTTTTAGAATTTTTTAAAATGGTGTCTGAGGGAGATTTGATGATGTGATAGCCCGGTAGTGTCTCAAACTTCCTATTAAACTCAGAGAAATCATGTAACTTTCTCAAGGTTACAGAGCTACTTGGTTGCAGAGATGGGGCTTGCCAGCTAAGGATACACTGCCGACAGAAATGATTTAAAATAATTTATATTATTTTTCTTCTATTCCTCCAAATAATAACACATGCCAATTAGATTCATATCAGACCCATTATTCACTCTACCTCTACAATCTGTCTTTTTTTCTGAATTAATGAAATGTAAAACAGAGAAATTACAGGTTTTATAGTTAGAATCTATAATGCTTAGGGTACAGTATAAAAGGCCCTATATTAATTACATTCCTTCTGGCTTATTGAATAATTCTGCCTTTTTTTATATTAGGGTTTAAATTTTCCCTAAATGCTGAGAATTAAAAAAAAAAAAGCAGTCATGAATGTCATTCTTGGATATAATTATATTCTTTAAAAAATGGCATGAGGCATGTCATAGAACCTCAGTTTTTATAAGATTTATACCTCCTATCTTTTGTAACATACAAAATAGGCATTTAAAGTAAAACACAATATGGATGCTTGCTCTGGAAATGGAAATCACTCAGGTTGCTAACGCCTGAGGGAGCTTCTGGCGGTAAAAACAGCAACAGCTAGCACATCTGGAAAGCCCAGGCAGTTTTTTGACTGCTTTCCATGCGTCAACTCAATCTTCACAGACACTTGTGAGCTAGGAGCTATTAGGCTCCCATTTTACAGGTGAAGAAAATGAAACACAGAGATTGCCACTGTGTTTGGTCCCAGCACTCCTGAACTACTCTCTAGGTTGGGAGACAGTTCTGCCACGTCCTTGGTCTTTAAATGAAGCCTACATGCATATAACACTTAAATCCTTAAGCCATTTCTCCTAACTGGGCTGCAACTGTACTTGTCTGGGATTCTTTTTCTTTCTTCCTTCCAAGTGAACTCCTACGGAAACGTCAAGGCTCTCAGAGGGCAGGCGTGCCCTCAAATGAGAGAAGATATTACGCAGCCCAGTTCTCCTCCAAAAGTAAACAGCTTTCTCTCCTGTGGCGAGTCAAGTCTTGAGACAGCAGAGACAGGCCGGGGGGGACACGGGAGTGGAGCTCCTCCAAACTCTCAACAGTTTGAAGTGAATAATGAATATATATCAAACAGAAGCTGAATTCATCGGGACCTTTTCCGCTTCAAGTGGAAAAAGGCAAAAAGCACCTCACTTTGCCTTAAGCCAAAGAATGGAATTGATTAGCTCCCATACCTGAAAAGCATCGCCGTCAGATTTTCTCTGAGTAAGGTTGCGCCCTGGTACTCAGTGTCACAGAACGTGGTCTGTGTCCCTCTCTCTCGATGCCAATTCAGGCAGCCCCTTTCCTTGCTGTGCTAAGATACTACAATGGCCATCAGCATCTGACAACTACCTTACCAAGTTCAGCTCTCCCAATGAAAAGAGCTTCTCTGCCCAATAATTCCAATAAAAGTCCTGAAATAATGTCTTTGGATAACTTAGGCCTGCAAAGTAAATTATATATATATATATATATATATATATATATATATATATATATATATATATATATATATATATATTTATATATATATATATATATATATATATATATATATATATATATATATATTTTGGTCAAGGCATGATCATGAGCCCCCTTGGAACTATGGTTAAAGTCAGGGTTATCTGAAGGGCTGAGAGGAGGGAGAGATATTTTACTAAAGGGACATCAGACTGTTGTCTTAGATGGAAGAGCATCTATTTTGGGCAGACAATACAATGAATGTCTACACATGCAGTGTTCCATGGGCGAATAGAGTGAGGAACCGAGGTGGATGGGTGGTTTAGCATCAGAGATGCTGAGTCCAGGTACAATAGTCTTTTTAGATTACACTTATTGTTCAATTATACTTCTCCATGATTCTATTACAGCCAGCCAAGAGATTGCACTCATTTTTTGTTAGCCTAGAAATCAGACTTCCTTGAAATAGGTGAATTGGGAAATCTCTTTGCTGCACGGAAAATATTGTTGCTGTGACAATTGTTGCAATAGAGGCCTGTTTGAAATGAGTCAGGAAGTAGATAGGAGAAACAGTAACCCCAGTCTCTGCTGTCAAATAAAGCAAGGCACAGGCAGCTATGAATTTTTCTATTCTAGTTTTTCCTAGAATATCACACACACACACACACACACACACACACACACACACACACACACACACACACATTGAAGCACACTCAAATAGGCCAAATTATAATTTCACCAAAAAATAATGAAGCAAAAAATAAATATGCTTGCTTCCCTCCAATAAAAAAAGAAAAAATACCTCCAAAAATTTAAGTTAACGGTATGTGTCAGATTGTCTTGACTCACTTGTGAAAGAAAAATCGCAGCCCTAATCGGTTTTGCTGAGTGGATAGAGCGTCGGCCTGTGGACTGAAAGGTCCCAGGTTTGATTCCGATCAAGGGCATGTACCTTGGTTGAGGGTACATCCCCAGTAGGAGGTGTCCAGGAGGCAGCTGATCGAAGTTTCTCTTTCATCGATGTTTCTAACTCTCTATCTCTCTCCCTTTTTATCTGTAAAAAATCAATAAAATATATTTTAAAAAAGAAAAATTGCAGCATTGCTATTCTGATTTAAAATATCATAAATAGAGGTCTCCATGAAACACGAGGATCAGCAAAAATGGACCCTTTGTGCTCAGCTGCACACTGGCGAGAATGTCTGTCTGCTTGCCAAGGGCCCAGTTATGTTGTGTTCATTCCAACATGTCCTAATTTTATTTTCCTCTCCTCTCCTCTCCTTGTCTCTGCTCTCTCTCTCTCTCTCTTCTCTCTCTCTCTCTCTCATCTCTTAGTGTTTGAAAACTACAATAGAATTGTCTTCTCAGCATGGGGATATCTGCATGTGTTAAAATTAAATGTTCTATTTTAAACTCACAACTCTCCTTTTAATTTAAAAAGAACATGTCAGAACATGTAGTTTTCTCTTCTAAAAGAACGAGGAATATACAAACCTGAGATCTTGAAAGAGGCAAAAATCAACTTGTAGGGGAAACAAAAAAGAAAAATAAAACAAAACATGTGAAAGCCGTACTGATTCTATTTGAGCTGAAGTCTCTCTTGGGATTTGATATGAAGAACTGCAACACAAAGAAATAACAGCAAGAACATACATTTTAGAAATAGATTCTTCTGTCTGGAAATTACTAGGAAAGGCATTAAGTCCCCCTTTACTTCCATTTCCTGGATGATATTAACATAACATTTCCAGTTTCTCATACCTATATGCAGATATACAAAGTGAAAAATAATGGCAATAGCTAAGATTTTGTTGAGAAATTGCTCTCGTGTGAGATAGTATAAATGTATCTTTCAACCCAACTCACAGTGCGGTTTATTTAGGGGGCACTTCTCCCTCAAAAATAATAGACCACTCTACCCAGTATGAGTAGTGTTGGGTTCTTGTCTCCATTTTGCAGATGAGAAAACTGAGGTTGATTTAGGCTCCTTGACGAATGCTGTGGGACACCACACAGAGCCCCCATAGGACTGTGTGTCCACTTTTCTAGGTGTTGGAAATGTTGATCAAGAGTACCGCTCAGCAAACTTCTTAATACAAATATTTGTCTCATGGTCTATTTCAAGAAATCCCAGCCTAAGGTAGGCACCCAGAATAGGTGCCAATGAAATGTCTGATCTTCCCGTTATTTACCAGAAAAACCTATAGTAACACCATGGATGGTTCTACAGAGTCAATTAAGCAAAAGTAAAAATGTAAAGGCTTTATCTATTTATGCTAATACTTAATGCATTGTTATCTATACATAATGCCTCATCAGTTAATGTACAGCCAACTTATCTATGAAATATATGCATGTGGCATGAAGTCAACTTTGCTCCAACTGCTGTTGGCTCACCATAAGTAGGACCCAGGACTTTATTGGTCTTTTTTCTTGTTATGCAATGTGTAACAAGAGAATGTGTGGTCGTAAGTGCCTGAATGCCACTTTCAGTAATAGAAACGCCTTCTGGGAAAATAAGATTGGTGCCAAGGCAAGAATATGGGAGCAAACTTGAAATTATTTCACTTCTATTTCAGAATGATTTTACAAAAAAAGAAAAGATGCAAGACCATTTTTGAAGGCTGACAATCACAATGAAGGATTTGAATGAAAATACCTCTATAGCTTACTAAATAAAAATTGAGAATTCTTAGATCGGCATGTCACCCTGTGCTGAATCTAGTGACAAATTATCTTTGCGTATTATCATCAACAGTGCCACTTCATAAGCACTCCATAATTTTACCAAAGTGGACTTAACAATTGTAGATAAATAAAAAGTCTTATAAAATAAGATTTAAAAATGTGAAGAAGATAAAGAAAGCCCATTCCAGTCATTCTTTCTAGTAGTTTACAACCCAAAATTCTGGACAAAATAAAATTAAAGTTAAAAAAAAGAACTGGACACTTTGAAAATTAAACAAAAGAAGGCAGGCCTGGCCAGTGTGTCCCAGTGCCTGAGTGTTGATCTATGAACGAGGAGGTCACAGTTCAATTCCTGGTCAGGGTACATAACAGGGTTGCAGGCTCAACCCCCAGTAGGGAATGGTATGCAGGAGGCAGCAGATCAATGATTCTCTCTCATCATTGATGTTTCTATCTCCCTCTCCCTTCCTCTCAGAAATCAACAAAAATATATTTAAAAAACAAAAGTAAAAAACAGAAGCAGGCAGAGTCAAAAATTAAAAAAACACCCTAAAATGGGATATGTTTCCTTTTTTCCTCTGGGTGTTTTCATCAATTAGAGCTGTTTCAGTAGTAAAAAGAGCAGTACAACTTTGAAAGACACTCTTATCTTTGAGCAGAGGCACAAGAAAAGGAGCCCCTAAAACAGGAATATAAGAGAGAGGGATCCAGAGAATGAGATTTCCCAACATCATGTCTGAACCACCGGCACTAGCCCAGGGCTCCAAAGTGAACTTCCTGTGCAGGACAGACGCAAATTAGCAAGAGTTCTTAGGTCACCAAAATCACTGCCTAAAGAAGAAAATTAAGATAATTCTATTGTATTAAAGTTTAAATTTATGCTCTGTGAAAGATGCCATTAAGAAAATGAAAATCCAAGCCACAAATTGGGAGAAAATGTTTTAAAATTATCTATGTGAAATAGAAATGATATCTAAAACATGTACAGAATTATCAAAAAATCAATAAGAAAATAGCCAACTCAATTTAAAAAAAACAGGCAGAAGAACTATATAGGCATTTTTACCAAAGAGATACTCTTTGGCAAAAAAATCATATTCAAAGATGCTCAACATCATTAGTAGATGTTTTCATTTCCTGGGGCTGCCTTGGGAAATTGCCACAAACAAGGTGGCTTAAAACAACAGAAATGTATTCTCTCACAATTCTGAAAGCTAGACATACAAAATCAAGGTCAATAGGACCATGCTCCTATTGAAGTCTCTAGGAAAGAATCTTTCCTTGACTCTTTCTAGCTTTTTATGATTGCTTCCTAGGTGACACCATCACCACCACCACCACCATCATCATCATCATCATCATCATCATCATCATCATCATCATCTTTTTAAAAACTGATTGATGTAATAAAGTACCATAGACTGAGTGGTTTATTGTGGAAGAAGAGAAAAAGAAATACATATTTTTATTCATCTCTTGGCACAGAGCTCCTAAAGCCATTGTAATTTCCTGAGTAATAGCAGTGTCTTTTGTTCTAATGAGACAACTTTGGTGGGCTCTTGGATCGGGGCTGGTCACAAGAAAGACCAGGCCATGATTAGAAGCTTGGAGCTTTCAGCCCCACCTGTCCTATTCTCTGGAGAGGGAAGAGGAACTGGAAATGGAATAATAACCAATTGTCCATAGAAATACCAACAGTATGGGTTTTGGAGAGCTCCTTGGTTGGCGAACATGTGGAGGTGCTGAGAGAGTGGCGTGCCCAAAGACGGTGTGGAAGCTCTGGGTCTCTTCCCACATACCTTGCACATGCATCTCCTCCATCCATCTGCCCCTGAGTTATATCCTTTTATAATAAACTGGTAATGTAGGAAGTAAAATGTTTTCCTGAGTTCTGTGAGCCGCTCCTACAAATTAATCAAATTCAAGAAAAGGCATCATAGGAACCTGTGATCTATAGCCAGTTTGCCAGAAGCACAGGTAACAAACCTGCTCTTCAAACCAAGTAGGCTGGCCTCTATTGGAGTGATTCTGGGCAAGTGGCAAGACTGAATGTCTCTCCAGAGTTCTCAATCTAAAGAAGTAGCTTCCCATTACTGTAAGATCACCCTCTATCTTCTTTGTCTAAAAGACAGTCTTAAGTGCAAAAAAAAAAAAATCATATAAGATCCAATATTTAGAAATAGGATATATCAAAAGTTGTCATGAGACTTGATTAAGATGGGAATCTTAGATTCCTGAGAAATAATACTTGACTTTTTATTTGATCAAAATGACAATAACAGACTATAAAGTAAATATAGGAGATAACCTGATTGTAAAAAATCTTTAGTTCTATCAAAATTGATGTCTTAGTTATCTTAAATAACCAAGGAAAAGATAAAGTAAACACAAGTCACAGAAACTTTGTCTTATAAGACATAATGTTTGCCTCCAAAGCAGATTACTCAGAAAGTAAACAAATAAACAAAAATAAACCAAAGCAAAACTTTTGCGGCCTCTTAGAAGAGCTATTGCCCTAAAAAAATGGAATCATAAACTCTTTTTGAAATCTTATAAGAAAACCCATTATATAAACCTTAGTCAGAATTGACAAATACAAATAAAATTTCCTCTTTATGAACTTTCTACAACTTTATATATCTATTCAGGTTTTTTTTCTCAAACTTTCCTCCTTATCGTTCTGGAACAATAAGCCATTTTACTTTAAGATAACGATAATATCTTTTATTAACTAAAGAAAACCACATTTATTAAAGTACAGTTTCTCAAAATGGCAAAAATTAACATATTTATTGATCTACACAAATATAGAGAGCTTCTCTGTACCATCTAATCTAATAACAGACAAACATGGTAATTGACCATACCGCTGCTACACTTCCCATTGGCTAATCAGCAGGATATGCGAATTAACCCAACCAAGATGGTGGCCGGAAGCCATGCAGCTGAAATGAGCAGGAGGCTTGCTTGCTCCAGTAATGGAGAAAGCCAAGGTACCCCACCTGCCGCGGGCGGGCTCTGAGCTCCACTCTAAACACAAAGTTGCAATTA
The DNA here is from genome assembly GCF_963259705.1 of Myotis daubentonii. Classification (NCBI taxonomy): domain Eukaryota; kingdom Metazoa; phylum Chordata; class Mammalia; order Chiroptera; family Vespertilionidae; genus Myotis; species Myotis daubentonii. The sequence goes on from NC_081848.1 coordinate 72,922,510, forward strand.
TAGAAGCTAAACAAACCCCAGATACCTGCTTTCAGCAGGCCGTGGCCTCAGAGCTGGAGCAGCAACAAAATTTAAATTATAGAAGGTAAATAAATCCCAGAATAAAAAAAAAATGAAAGAAAGGAGAGGCTGGGAGCTTCAGTCGCTGGCTTGGCCAGCCTGAAAACAGCCATCAGCCCCTCATCCAGACTGGCCAGGCACCCCAGTGGGGACCCCCACCTTGAAGGGGGTGTGACCAGCTGCAAACAGCCAGGCACCCAAGCGGGACCCCCACCCTAATCTGGGACACCCTTCAGGGCAAACCAGCCGGCTCCCACCCGTGCACCAGGCTCTATCCAAATAGTAAAAGGGTAATATGTAAATTGACCATAACAGCAGAAAGACTGGGAATGACTGGTCACTATGACACACACTGACCACCAGGGGGCAGATGCTCAATGCAGGAGCTGCCCTCTGGTGGTCAGTGAGCTCTCACATGGAGGAGCTCTGCTCAGCCACAAGCCAGGCTGATGGCTGCCAGTACAGCAGTGGTGGTGGGAGCCTCTCCTGCCTCCTCAGCAGTGCTAAGGATGTCTGACTACAGCTTAGGTCTGCTCCCCACTGGCAAGTGGACATCCCCCGAGGGTTGCCGGGCTGCCAGAGGGATGTCTGATTGCCAGCTTAGGCCCAATCCCCTGAGGAGCAGGCCTAAGCCAGCAGGTGGTCATCCCCTGAGGGGTCCCAGACTGCAAGAGGGCACAGGCCGGGCTGAGGGACATGCCCCCCCCCCTCAGTGCACAAATTTTTGTGCCCTGGGCCTCTAGTACAAATATAAGAGATAAAAAGCATATAAACTTAAAATTAAGCTTTGTAATTAATATTATAGTATTCTATCTTACTAAATTATTTCGTTATCTAATGAATATCCACTAATTAACTCAATTAAGTAGTAGTCCAAAATTTTAAATTGCCTAATAAAGTTGGAGTTAATCTTTAATCTTACATACCATAAAATACATTTACAGTGGGGCCTTGACTTACGAGTTTAATTCGTTCCGTGACGGAGCTCGTAACTCAAATTACTTGTATGTCAAATCTTAAAGTGAATGAGTGAGACACGTGATGCTGGGCTGATGTTGTGGCATTCACTGTGATGTTTGTTGCACCAACTAGCGGTGTGGGGTATCTGAAGCTGGCTCATAACCCGAATTTTAGCTCACAACTCAAAGCAAAAAATCGGCCGAGAGACGGCTCGTATCTCAAAAAACTCATTAGTCAGGACACTCGTAATTAAAGGCCCCATTGTACTGTTAAAATAGTTTTTTTGGAATAATGATACAATTTGGTTAAAATAATGTTCACCTAACTGTTCAAGTAACTATTCTTAGTTATTCTTGACATAATGAGATAACCTAGTTATCTGTAACTCTTGTCCTGGCTATATACAATGGTATTTATTATGTATTTCCTTCAGATTCTTAAGTGAGTTGGAAATACTTTAGGTTTATTCTTATAGCTGATTTCAAAGTGAAAATGAAAATAATTTGCATTTTATTCCTTGCCATAAGGTTATTGGTAATATTTATAATGGCATTTAGTAGTGTTTATAATGGTATTTATAAAGCTTTTGTATGCATCATAATAGTTTATCCCCACTATAGCCTGGTACAAATAGTTCATTACAACCATTTGGCTTTTGATAAGGGGAGAGAGAGAGAGAGAGAGAGAGAGAGAGAGAGAGAGAGAGAGAGAGAGAAAATAATCTTTCACAGCTACTAAGCCTTAGAGAGTTGATTCCTAATTCAATGGTCCTATTGGTAAAATTAACCAGTTGTCTCTTACTATACTTTAAAACACACACAAAAATAACAAATCAGTTGTGGATTGTTCTGGCATAAAAATTTATTATAACTTAGATGATATTTTTACAAACAGAAACTAAGCTATCTATACCTGTTGGGGATAGAAGGTCTACAATTTCAAACCAAAAATTACATAAAAATCATATATTGTAACTTGTGACATGTTTCATTATTCTGCTTCGTCTTGAAATGTTCCTCAGAAACAATGCTGTCCTCAGAATTTCTTGGTCTACTACATCGCAGGCAATTCTAAATGCCTTACACTCTTCTAGTAGGAATCATTGACCAACATTTTGATGAGAAAAATCTATCCTAGCTCTTAAGAATAATGGGAAAGTGGCAACCATAGTACCAAAGATTGACATTGGAAGAAAAGATTTTGGCAGTAATCAGCTTTTGGGATTTAGGGTTTAGATCAATCTTTTAGAATAAGCTGAGGACAAACAGTTGCCCAGCTAATTATCTAGACACAAGAAAGGCAGATAAAAGGTGTTTCAGATTCCTCTCTGCAGCCACATCTCAGGTTGAATAAACAAGCCATGCAGACGAGGCTTTTCTCCTGCCATCTTGACCAAAGCGTGCTTCGTTTGTGGTGATAAAGTACCGGCCCTGAGTCATTCAAGCTAGTGCAGGGTCTTTTCACAATCACTAGTTTTGAAGCTAAAAGGGATGCAACGAAAGGATATAGATATCTTTTCTCTTGGAAAATGCTCTTGAAGGAAGCTGACTAAGTGTGACCAAAGTAACAGGGACCCTTCCCTGTGTGTGGTCACATGCCGGGAGCCGGTCCAGACTTGCTGTTTCAAGGGACCTGGCATATATGGCATACGGTTCTTAATATGTTTGCTCACCTTCTTGGCGCTGTGTTTTAACCAAGGTCACCTCTCTGAGAAAGGTTGAATCCCCAGGTAGGGATTTTCCCCTGAAGTTAGGGAGGGAATAAAACCCCTCAACTAAGTGCCAGGCAGGTAATTAATCCCTTTAACTACGAACAATCATGCTTAAACTACATAATCTTTTCTCCCTGGAATGGAGATAAGAAACACCCTAACCTTTGTAATAGAGATTGATAGGATTGAATCAACTGGTATAAATACAGTTGTAACAAGACAGAAACACTCAGAACTAAGAAGTCAGAACTCAGAACACAGAACCAGACAGAGAGATAGAACTCAGAACACAACTTAGGAGACAGGGCTTGGAAGACAGGACCAAGAGAGACAGAGCCTAGGCACAGAACCTACACAGAACGTTCTCTAGAGACAGAAGGACTTCGCTGGAGAGAACATGGCAAAAGATCCTGGACTGAACCTGACTACAGAAATATGGCAAGAGAACCTGACTAGAACCTGGTGACCGAACCTGGCTAGAGATCTCACACAGAACCTGGCTGGAGATCTGAAGCAGAGCCTCTCTGGAGACAGAAACTGGACACTGAACCTGACTGGAGAGCCTGGACAGAACCTGGCTGGAGAACCTAGCGAGGGAACATGGCTACAGAACCTCGCTGGAGATCCGAAGCAGAACCTCTCTGGAGATCCGGGCTGGAGATCCTGGCTAGGCTGCTGATCAACTGAACTCTGTCTCCGTGTCCTTCCTTCTTCGCCGACTCCGTCCACACCTTTGGGGACCCCTGGACCTGCTGGGGTTGGACCCCGGCATCTGGCGCCCGAACAGGGATCCCTAGGTAAGCGCCCCGCACTCGGGACGGATCGGACTCCACCGTAGGAAGAAGGTGGATAGTCTTCGCCGACTCCGTCCACACTTTTGGGAACCCCTGGAACAGGATTCCCCTAGGTAAGCCCCCCTCCCCCATTGAGAACCCCCACACTCGGGATGGATCAGACTCCACCATAGGAAGAGGGTGGATAGTCTTCGCAGAATCCGTCCACACCTTTGGGAACCCCTGGAACAGGATTCCCTTAGGTAAGCCCTCCCCATTGAGAACCCCACACTCGGGACGGATAGGACTCCACCAGGGTGCTACAGACCCCCCTATAGAGGATAAGTAGGGTAAGAAGGTGGATAGTACAGAACTTAGATTGAGAAGATGTGCCATACTGAGTCCAAAGAAAGAAGACTCTGTATTGATTCTTAGATTGAGAAGATGTGCCATACTGAGTCCAAAGAAAGAAGACTCTGTATTGATCTTTAGATTAAGAAGATGTGCCATACTGAGTCTAAAGAAATAAGACTCTGTATTGATCTTTTAACACATATGCTTGCTAGCAGAGGAATTAAGGTTACTCCCAGTCAGACAGAACATTTTATACAAGAAATATGCCCATGCTTTTCTGAGGAAGGAAAGGTAAATGTAATGGCATGGGAGACGATAGGCCCAAGGAGCCTTATCCTTAACCCCACTGCAGCCTTTCTACCCTGGGAAAGTGCAGGATTGGCAAGCTCTCCCTGGGATGATAGATCAGGACTCAGGTAATAGCGGAAAGTGCCAATCGTACTCTTAAAATGGATACAAGAGGGCATTTCAGGTTTTTCTTTTTAATGCTTGCTTTTAAAAAATAAAAAAGGGGGAATTTGCCGGGAGCCGGTCCAGACTTGCTGTTTCAAGGGACCTGGCATATATGGCATACGGTTCTTAATATGTTTGCTCACCTTCTTGGCGCTGTGTTTTAACCAAAGTCACCTCTCCGAGAAAGGTTGAATCCCCAGGTAGGGATTTTCCCCTGAAGTTAGGGAGGGAATAAAACCCCTCAACTAAGTGCCAGGCAGGTAATTAATCCCTTTAACTACGAACAATCATGCTTAAACTACATAATCTTTTCTCCCTGGAATGGAGATAAGAAACACCCTAACCTTTGTAATAGAGATTGATAGGATTGAATCAACTGGTATAAATACAGTTGTAACAAGACAGAAACACTCAGAACTAAGAAGTCAGAACTCAGAACACAGAACCAGACAGAGAGATAGAACTCAGAACACAACTTAGGAGACAGGGCTTGGAAGACAGGACCAAGAGAGACAGAGCCTAGGCACAGAACCTACACAGAACGTTCTCTAGAGACAGAAGGACTTCGCTGGAGAGAACATGGCAAAAGATCCTGGACTGAACCTGACTACAGAAATATGGCAAGAGAACCTGACTAGAACCTGGTGACCGAACCTGGCTAGAGATCTCACACAGAACCTGGCTGGAGATCTGAAGCAGAGCCTCTCTGGAGACAGAAACTGGACACTGAACCTGACTGGAGAGCCTGGACAGAACCTGGCTGGAGAACCTAGCGAGGGAACATGGCTACAGAACCTCGCTGGAGATCCGAAGCAGAACCTCTCTGGAGATCCGGGCTGGAGATCCTGGCTAGGCTGCTGATCAACTGAACTCTGTCTCCGTGTCCTTCCTTCTTCGCCGACTCCGTCCACACCTTTGGGGACCCCTGGACCTGCTGGGGTTGGACCCCGGCAGTCACAGTTATGTACAAGGGGAGAGAGTCTATACTTACATAAGTGGGTACAAGGGTTTGTTTGTGGATGTGTGTGCGCACATATTAATAGTTCAACCTTCTTCAGTTAGAGCAAACATTTTCTTCCAAACAATTTTTCCTAAATCGTAAAAGTTAAGTAAGTACTAGCATCATGTATTTTTATCAGCCAACATGACAATGCTATTGATATTAGGGAAAGAGCCAGAACATAAATTAAATTGGAAGCACGATTTTTTTTTTTTTATGGGAACATATGGAAATAGTTATAATACTAAAATACAAAAGTTTAAAAAACACACACAAAAGTTTGCCCCCCACTCACATTGCCACTGTTAGGGGTTCACTCAGCGAGATAAACCACTGACTCAGAATTTAAATTTAAAATTAAGCTGGCCAGCTGACCACAGTCACAGCACCCTGCCAAAAGCAAAGGCTGAACTGCAGCACAGACTACAGGAGTTAAATTTTATTATTAAATTCGGTGAAGGCCCAGAGAAAATGTGTCTTTCAAATTCTGGGCCCCCCAATATGGAGGAAACTCTCTTTATTTATACTTTCCCAGTCCTTTGTATCCCAAATTTGGAATGAGACTTCCGGGCCTTCTGAGAAAGAAGGCCTGCGTGTTGGGAAGGGGCCATGAGACCATATCTCAAGGCCAGGCCTGATGTCAGTACCTTCCTATCTATGTGTTTTAGGAACAGACAGCACAGCATGACCCGTCTGGCTGAAGCGCCAGATATGCAGCCCAGTACACCACGTGTCAATCTATGCTACATTGTTGAGTTAAAAGTAAGTTTAGGGAAATCTCCAAGAAAGTTGGGTTCTTTGTTTATTATTATTATCCTTTTATGTCAAAACTGTGTGAAAAAATCCCCCTCAAACTTGATGAGAGCGTTTGGAATGGTTAGACCATGCATGAGGTTTATTATCTACTTTTGTCCTTTTGGCTAAAGGTGTACATGATGTCATTGAATGATTTACTTGCCCTGTTTCTTTTGGTGAAGAGAAGCTACGGAAAGAGATCTCATGGAAAGGAGTGCCAAGACAAAGCATGCATTACTCCCTAGGGCAGTGGTTCTCAACCTTGGCTGCACATTAGAATCACCTGGGAATTTTTGTAAAATCCTGGTTTCTGGGCCTCATCCTCCGGAAATTCTGTTTCTTTGTTATGGGGTGGGGCCACAACATTAGTAACAAAGAAACAGAATTTCCGGAGGATGAGGCCCAGAAACCAGGATTTTAAAAAGATTCCCAGGTGCCGAAGCCGGTTTGGCTCAGTGGATAGAGCGTCGGCCTGTGGACTAAAAGGTCCCAGGTTCGATACCGGTCAAGGGCATGTACCTGGGTTGTGGGCACTTCCCCAGTGGGGGATGTGCAGGAGGCAGCTGATCTATGTTTCTCTCTCATCGATGTTTCTAACTCCCTATCTCTCTCTCTTCCTCTCTGTAAAAAATCAATAAAATATATTTAAAAAAAAAAAAAAAGATTCCCAGGTGATTCTAATGTGCAGCCAACGTTGAGAACCACTGCCCTAGGGCCGTGGTCGGCAAACTGCAGCTCACGAGCCACATGTGGCTCTTTGGCCCCTTGAGTGTGGCTCTTCCTAAGCCTTAGGAGTACCCTAATTAAGTTAATAACAATGTACTTACCTATATGCCGGGGTCCAACCCCAGCGGGTCCAGGGGTCCCCAAAGGTGTGGACGGAGTCGGCGAAGAAGGAATGTCACGGAGACAGCGTTCAGTTGATCAGCAGCCTAGCCAGGATCTCCAGCCCGGATCTCCAGAGAGGTTCTGCTTCGGATCTCCAGCGAGGTTCTGTAGCCATGTTCCCTCGCTAGGTTCTCCAGCCAGGTTCTGTCCAGGCTCTCCAGTCAGGTTCAGTGTCCAGGTTCCAGTCAGGTTCTCCTGCCAATCTCTGTAGTCAGGTTCAGTCCAGGATCCCTTGCCATGTTCTCCCGCTAGGCTCTGTCTCTAGGCTCCGAGGCCAGTCCCGGTCCAGGATCCTCTGGCATGCTCTCGCCAGTGAAGTTCTTCTGTCTCTAGGCTCCGTGTAGGTTCTGTCTTCTGAATTCTGTCTCCTGAGTTCTGAGTGTTTCTGTCTTGTTACAACTGTATTTATACCAGTTGATTCAATCCTATCAATCTCTATTACAAAGGTTAGGGCGTTTCTTATCTCCATTCCAGGGAGAAAAGATTATGTAGTTTAAGCATGATTGTTCGTAGTTAAAGGGATTAATTACCCGCCTGGCACTTAGTTAAGAGGTTTTATTCCCTCCCTAACTTCAGGGGAAAATCCCTACCTGGGGAAACCACCTTTCTCAGAGACCTTGGTTAAAACACATAGTGCCAAGAACAGTATGCCATATATGCCAGGTCCCTTGAAACAGCAAGCATGGACCGGCTCCCGGCACCTATATAGTTTAAGTTTAAAACTTTGGCTCTCAAAAGAAATTTCAATCGGTGTACTGTTGATATTTGGCTCTGTTGACTAATGAGTTTGCTGACTACTAACCTAGGGCCTTGAAAGAGCTTACTTAAGACTCCACCAAGGCTTGGAGTGGGTGAGAAATAAACATCCTCACAAGAAGAATCTAAGGAGGAAAAGGAATCCAAAGACCAGAAAGTTTTAAAAAGTTTTCTGTATGTCCGTAAACGTTCCAACCCCTGGAGTCCTAGCTAGTTTCCTGGATTCAAACACATATAATTTTTTTCCGCTCGGTGAGAAGTAAACGTAAAGACACCTGGACTCTAGTGGTTGGAGGTACTGCTAAAAAGGTAAAAAAACAATTCTTTTAAGGCATTTTGCCTGCTTCAATGTTTATTCCCCAGATTCATTGTGTAGTTTCACTGAGGTGTATATTCTCAGAGGCAATTCAATGTACAATAGAATCCTGAAATATTTTAATACCATTTTCTTATAAATGTTTCTTCTCAAAGAAATATTTTACATCTTAGAAGTTAGAAACAGCTTTTTAAATGTAGAAATTTGTTCTCAAAGCTGCTGGAACTTTTTTGAGAGTAAGTCATCAGATGTATACTCCCTTTCTTCCTTTTTTTAAAAATGTATTTTTATTGATTTCAGAGAGGAAGGGAGAGAGAGAGAGGGAGATGGAAACATCATGAGGAGAATCATTGATCAGCTGCCTCCTGCATGCCTCACACTAGGAATTGGGCTACAACCTAGGCATGTACTCTGACTGGGAATCGAACTGTGACCTCTGGTTTATAAATCGATGCTCAACCACTGTACCATGCCAGCTGGGCCTCCCTTTCTTTCTTTCTTTTTTTAAAAATATATTTTATTGATTTTTTACAGATAGGAAGGGAGAGAGATAGAGAGTTAGAAACATCGATGTGAGAGAAACATCGATCAGCTGCCTCCTGCATACTCCTTACTGGGCATGTGCCTGCAACCAAGGTACATGCCCTTGACCGGAATCAAACCTGGGACCCTTGAGTCCGCAGGCCGATGCTCTATCCACTGAGCCAAACCAGTCAGGGCCCTCCCTTTCTTATAGGAAGAACACTTGGACCAATTAACATCTAGAATTGCAAGTAAGTGATGAATAGACATGATTATGTGTATAAGACCTGACCTTTTATTCCGTGAGTGATACTTTCAGACTGAATTTGATGAAGTAAGGGCAAATTCCTAGCTTCATTAGAATCATGAGCATGCAGATTCCTTGGTAGAGGGTATGGTCATCATTAGCAACGCACTCAGATATTTCTGGTTCTCTGCTACCCATGAATAGGATAGTGCTTATTCACCCTTCCAAATTCAGGTGTGGAAATAGAACTTGTTTTTATAAACAGAATTGAACAGATGCCATATTTGCCACTTCTTGGCAGAAACATTTGAAGATAGTGTTACTTGCCATATTTTCTTTCCCATTCAAAGGTGGTTATGAAATCATGTCGAGGTGAAGTTTGGGGCAGCTAATACCCAGATTGACTACAATCACTTGTGCCCTTTTGCCAACCAGCAAAGTATGCACTGTGTGAGTAAGACTTTTTTTTTTTTTTTGGTTGAACGGTCATGAAACTAAGGGCCTTTGGTGATTATGGTGTGTCAATGTAACTTCGTCAGTTGTAACAAATGTACCACTTGAGTGAGGGATATTGATGATGGGAAGCCTCATGTGTGTGGGCAGAGGCCCCTCCGCTGCAGGCCTGACCAGGGGTCCACAGGCGTGAGGAGGTCCACAGGCTTCCTCCATGGCCTGGCCCGGCGGTGAGGCTGTGGCAGGGCTTCTGTGTGTCTGCACCAGGGGTCTGCAGGCCTCCACCCACTCCGGCCTACCTCTTTGGGGCAATCCATCCAGGAGCCCCAGATGGGTGGGCAGGGCCTACCTCTATGGGGCAATGGATCGTGGGGCTCCTACACTGTGACAGGGTACAGGCCATGCTGGGGGACCCCCCTTCCGCCCTGAGTGCATGAATTTCATGCACTGGGCCACTAGTCAATAATAATGATCCATGTTATTGACCAATCTGAAGAATGTCAGTATTAGTCTTCATCTGAGGATTAATTAGTGTATATGGCTGGAGAAACTACCAATACCAGGGAAAGAACTGCCAAAAGAGCAAGGGGGGTAATCCTCAAGGCTCACATTGGATCAGTAATATTTTATTTCCTACCAGACAGAGCACAACTGCCCCCCACCAGGTGGAGAAAATAGAATGTCCTTGCTTTAGTAGTAAGGAATATTTATCCTTAAACCAAAAACATCCTCAATAAATTTATGCTTCAATCATCTCTAATTAAAAGTCAGATTTTGTCAGATTGGGTAAAAAGGCAAGACAGCTCTAACTTGCCTAAAAGAAACCTGCATAGAATATAAAGACAAATAAATGTAAAAAGATGCAAAAAGTGATGTATTGCTGCCTAGCTAGTGTTGCTCAGGGGTTGAGCATCAACCTTTGAGCCAGGAGATCACAGCTCAATTTCAGGTCAGGTTTTTTAATCTTGATCCCCAGTGCAAGGTGTGCAGGAGGCAGCCGATCAATGATTCTCTCTCATCATTGATGTTTCTATCTCTCTCTCCCTCTCTCTCCCTCTCTGAAATCAATAAAAATATATTTTAAAAATTTGATGTGCTGCTAGGTGTTATCCAAGAAAAGATGAAGCAGTTATATTAATACCAGATAAAATATATTTTATAAAAAAAGAGAATAATACCAGGGGCAAAGAGGGTCATTTCATAATGAGAAAGGCTTAATTTATTAGAGGACATTAAATATTCTACACTTAACATATCCAGTAATAGAGCTTCAAAATGCACTATGGAAAACCAAGTAAAATGATAAATAAATTCATAATTACGGTGAAGTATTAAAATAATAGAATAAGTAGACAGATATTTAGTAAGAGAATAAACAAACTGAACAACATTATCAAAGAACTTGTTCTTAATTGACATTTATAGAACATTCCACCCAACAATAGTAAGCATGCATTCTTTTTAAAAGCACATAGATAATTTACCAAATTAGCCTATACATTTAATAAGATTCAAATCAAACAAAGAATGTCCTCTTGCCGAAACCGGTTTGGCTCAGTGGATAGAGCGTCGGCCTGCGGACTGAAGGGTCCCAGGTTCGATTCCGGTCAAGGGCATGTACCTGGGTTGCGGGCACATCCCCAGTGGGGGATGTGCAGGAGGCGGCTGATCGATGTTTCTCTCTCATCGATGTTTCTGACTCTCTATCTCTCTCCCTTCCTCTCTGTAAAAAATCAATAAAATATATTTAAAAAAAAAAAAAAGAATGTCCTCTTATCACAATGGGATTAATTAATATTAGAAATCATAACAAAAAGATATCTGGTAAATCCCCAAATATTTGTAAACTAAATCACACTCTTATAAATAAACTACAATTTACAGAAGAAAACAAAAGCAAAATTAAAAACTATTTTGAAGAAAATGAAAATGAAACACACATGTCAAAATGTGTGAAATGCAGCCTAAGAATATTTTAGAGGCAAATTTATTGCAGTAAAAGCTTGTATTAGAAAGCAATGATTTTAAATCAATGATCTAATCTTCCATTTTTTAAAATATGTTTTTATTGAGTTCATTTTTAATTTTTAAAATGTTTATTGTTGAAAGTATTACATATATCCCCTTTTTCTCATTGATCTCTTCTAGCCCACCTCCACCCCCTACCCCTACACACACCTGCCCCAGCTTTCACCATCCTATTATCTGTGTCCATGGGTTATGCATATATACATACAAGATCTTTGGTTGATCTCTTCCCTCCTACTCACCTTCTCCCAACTTCCCTCTGAGATTCCACAATCTGTCCCATGCTTCTGTGTCTCTGGATCTATTTTGTTTATCAATTTATTTTGTTCATTAGATTCCACATATGAGTGAGATCATGTGATACTTGTCTTTTTCTGATTGGCTTTTAGAGAGAAGGGAAGGGATAGGAATAGAGAGAGAGAAACATCAATGATGAGGGAGAACCATTGATCTGCTGTCTCCTGCACACCTCCTACTGAGAATTGAGCCCACAACCTGGGCATGTGCCCTGACTGCGAATCAAACCAGTGACCTCTTGGTTCATAACTCAACACTCAACCACTGAGTCACCCCAGTCAGGCATATCTTCCATATTAAAAAAGTAGAAAAACAAGAGCAAATGAAACACAAAGAAAATAGAACAAAATAAATAATGAAAGATAAGAGCAGAAACCAATGAAATAAAAAAAGTCAATTGAATAAAAAGTTGACTCTTTGAGAGGATCAATAAAATTGTAAACTTTTATCCAACTGATTTAAAAAGAGTCAATGCACACATTTCCCATACCAGGAATGAGAGATCATACTGAAATTAAGAGAATAATGAGGAATTATTTTAATTTAGTAAAAAGCTAATAAGATAGAAGTAATTACACCACAATTAGCAGGCAATCTATGCACAGCCTATACTTAAGGCTGAAGTTGAAAGGATAAAATGATACATTAAGTCCCTTAGTTGTTATGTCTAGCCTATTTTTATTAATAATAACAAAAAATTATGTAGGACCTGAGTTTGGAGGGACCTGTGTTAGGCCATCTCTGGGCAAAAAAAGAGGAGGTCATTTGAAAATGCATTTATGTATATTAAATAATAAAACCATAAGTGATATGGGTTACTAGTAAATAAGTACTCTTTGGTTTGGTGAGAGGAAGTGGTTATAAAGGTCCAGGCAGATCTCTTGTATAAATTGATCCCAATAGCTCAACTCTCATGTTAGAGTTACTTAAGCTTGCAATTGCTGGATTTTAAGAAGGCTAAATAATTCGAGAAACCTAATAATGACCAACCCTTTATAACTGGTTAAAACCCATTAGATAAAAGGTCTAAGCTAATTTCAAGACATAATTAATACAGACTTCCAGAAATGGAATAATAGAATGAAATCTTTTAGACTAATAAGCTAATTCAGAACATTTGGATTGCAGACAAACTGGTTTTACAATAAGCCAAGGAGGGAATACTGAACCAAGTTCCTGTTGTTATGCTTATGCCATAGCATGTGATGTAAGGAGCAAACAACAGTACAGTGACATGCTGTAAGTAGATGTATTTACAAGAAACATAAACATTTAAATTTTCACATAAGCATTCTAAGGGGAATTTTCTCAGAGTGATAGGATATTTTATAGTCTATTAACTCCCAAGAAATAAAACATATCAATATTAAAGTCATACATTTATCTACTGTTAATGGTAGCTGTTTGACTCATTATCTCAGATCAACTTTGGGAATTTAGAATTTTCCAATAATATAGATTTAGTTGCATTTTTTTCCCTAATCTAAACATATTGTTCAAAAACCTCCATATTACCTGAGCACTTTTAAAAGGTGAGGAATTCTGATACTAACATCTTCTAAGAGAGAAATCTTACACTGTAAAGGGAGGTCTCGCAGGTACCCTGCTCTCCTGCAATGCCAATATATCAGGTGTCAGTTCTCTATAATACACCACCTGTCAGGTTAGAACGAGGGACTATTGCTGATCCTGAACGTCCTCTGAGTAAAGGAGGAGACATTTCATTGTAAACAGAAATCAGACCTCCAAAAAACTGTACTTTAACTTTAGTATAACTATTGTCCAACCTATTCCAGATTCTTAGCGTGCTGGATGAAGAAAAATGGGCGCACTGATGAGCTGCTTAATTTTATATCTCACTCATGTATTTGTTTTTACTTCTCACCCAAGGATATTTGTTTGTTTGTTTTTAATTGGTTTTAGAAAGAGAGGGAGAGGAGGAGGGGGAAGGGGAGGGGGGAGAGTGGAGGGGAGGGGGAGGGGGACACAGGTGTAAATGAGAAACATCAATGGGTTGCCTCTCATATGCCTGCCCTGGCAGGGGATGGAACCCAACCTGCGCAGGTGCCCTGACTGGGAATCAAGCCTGAAACCTTTTGGTGTAGGGACAGTGTTCTAAACAACTGAGACACCTGGCTAGGGAAATATCTCACTCATTTATTATCCAACTTATTTATTTAAGAGATTCCAAAAGAATTTATATATTATTCCAGTGGTTGTTGGGAGAGGTCATGGAGGGAACGTGATCTCTAGTTGACCTTGAGATGAACCTGGTCAATTAGCAACTCCTGCCCTTTCCTGTGGGAGAAACAGGGATGCAAATCCCATCCTCAATGCACACAGCTGAGCCATATCAAGGACATAGCCTTGGGAGCTTGAGGTTTGTTGAGATCAGCTGTACAGAATAAGTGACTGAACACAGTTAAAATCTCTGTATAGACATTTAAGATTCTGGCGGGTTCGCGGGAATATCTACTAGTCTTCCGGCGTCCTTCCAACTAGCCTTGTAAGTAAATTCCCTGGCTTAGGAAAGCTGCCACCCACTAGTTGGAAGTGGCAGCTTTTCTTAGGTCTCTCTTTGTCCTCCGTGTACAGGGACCAGTTTCAAATTTTAGCTGAGTAACTCCCTAGGTTTTGAAACAAAGGTGGTCACATTGTTGGTATTTTTCCTCAGCAAAGTATTTATTGAATACATGACAATTGTTTAATGAAAGTCAGTATCCAGGCACTCTTTTTTAAAGGACAATCTGAGTTGCAATGATAATCTGCTATAATCTGCTGTGTAATTGCTATATGCCAGAAATTCCAAAAATGAAATTTTGCCTTGTTCAGCATCTCCATTTTAGTGTTTGGTGGGACTGTTGGCGCCAAAGCAAGTCTTAGTGGGGAAGCACTAAACTGCCATCTGATTTTCTTTCTAAATATTCTGAGTCAAAACTATTTCATAAAATTACTAATCCTGAAAATTATTTCTTATTTTAGTGAATCTTATAACACATAAGTAATTGCATGAATGTATCTATGTACAATAAACTTTAAAAAGGGGTCTAATATTACTCAACTATGGTTTTACAAAAACAAGATCAAAACAACTATTTATATAAAAAGAAATTTAAATAAAATCAAATCTTTTGATGTCCAAAGAATTAAATGATTCCCCTTGTGGCCAACAAAGACTGAGCTAACATAGTAAGAAAAACAAATCTACTTATAAAATGTATGTAATTAGTACTTATAGATTACTTATTATGTGTTAGGAAATATGCTAAGCATGTAATAAATATTAATTCATTCCAGTCCTCACAGTAATCCTGTTAGGTATGTGTTAATGTCTTGATTGCAAGTAAATTTTTTTTTAAGTTGGGGGGAAAGAGAAAGACTTGCGGAGACTATGAGGCAGATGATATAAAGTAGGTCCTTCTGAACCATAATGCCCAAGTTCCTGACTCTATCTTTTATTGTCATTTGGGCCAATTAGGGCTGGAATTTGGTAGGTAATAATTAATTGCATTTAGATAAATAAAGGCTAAGATGATATGCTAGGGTTTTAAAACCTTTCACTCATTAACATAAATGGAATTCCTGTATGTGTTGTCTGTGTGCCACTGTTTAGTAATACTGTTCAGCTCCTAAACATGAATGATGCCTCTAACTGATTATGTAGATATAATCAAGATAAAACAGAATTATTGCTTTAAAATGGAAGTCTTCAACAAAGATTTCATGTATGAATTTTAATCACCTAATTTACTTCCTCCCACTTACTAGTGTCTGTTTTGTAGTAAGACCTAGTAGTTGCTCTATTACCTATGAGAAGATATTTAAATGCTATGTTTCATAGAATAAAAAAATCTTAAATGCTAGAAATAATGTTAGATGCAAATGTAATGTTAGTCAGTGGTATAGTTTTTTAATTTTCTTTTTCTTTCCAATATTCATAGCAGATAATCTACTGTATTTAAGTAAAATCGTGATTTTAAAAGGAGATTTGGGAAAAAATAAAAGGCAAGTTGTTCTCCAAGTTATTATTTGCACCTTTTAGTTTTATAAAAACTCAGTAGTTCAGTTTGATGTTATAAATTGTTTTAAACTCTGTTTACTAAATTAGGTTAAATGCTTGCAGTTGGTAGTGTTTTTACCTGTATCATCTTTTCTGACATCTACTGGCAATAGCTGATATTACATTGCTCTTTAATTCATTCTTATCTGCCTTCTCTAACTATCTAGTACTAATTTATTCAGATAATACCAATTTAATTCACCCTAAAGAACTCAGTGAGCACCCTTGACTAAAGAAGAGGTATTGTAATATGAGACCGAATCATAGAAGAGGAAACATTTAGTTTTCCAGAGGCTGAAGAATTATACACTTAGCATATTGTGCATATATTTTCTTTCATGGCTTGGTACTAAAGGAGATATAATACTTTATTTCTGGAAAACTCCAAACTCATTCCATCTAAGTGTTACATATACTTAGTGTTTACAATTATCAATCAATCCCGCTAAATGACATGCTTTGCAGTTTGATAGCTGGGTGATAAAAACTGCATTAGAGTAAAATTGGGAAGGGATAGTCTAAATCCACATTAAAATGAGTGCACTGTACCCAGATGCCTGCACACATCGGGGGCATGGCTACGGAGCGGCATGCCTGAGCAAACTTTTTATATTACCAGGAACCCATTTATCCACAGAGCCATCACTCAAATCCAGATACTTGTTGCCAGCGCCAAGATTTATAGGCTGAGGCTCTTTTTGGAAATTGCTTTGTATTTCCATTGAACAGCCAGGGCAGCCGCATGTTGAAAAAAAAAAATCTGCCTTGGTCTCCTTGGAGCCTATTTATAAAACTAATTTGTCTCCCCGGGCATTTTTTTTCCCTCTTTCATTCAAACGCCAGCCCTTGGCTTCTAAACCATTAACCCCCCCCCCTCTTTTTTTTATATCCCCAACAAAATACTGTCACAGACAATGCCTTGCAGGACAGTGATGAGCCCCATGATAGAGTCCTCCCAGGCAGGACACAGGCCATGTCGCCTTCTGGCCGGAGGTGGATCCACTGCCCTCC
The DNA here is from genome assembly GCF_963259705.1 of Myotis daubentonii. Lineage (NCBI taxonomy): Eukaryota > Metazoa > Chordata > Mammalia > Chiroptera > Vespertilionidae > Myotis > Myotis daubentonii. The sequence goes on from NC_081848.1 coordinate 72,939,194, forward strand.
CTGCAGACACGCAGGCACACTCAGAGCGCCGGGAAGTGCCCGTTTACTCTACCGCACGCCGCCTGCCTTGAAGGAACTGTAGCTAACCGCCTTATTAGTATTCTCGCCTCCGCAGCATCAGAGGGCTGAGCGACATGCAGCTGAACGGGGACAGACACAGCTCTGGCAGTGATCTCCACGCAGCCTGCCGAACGCCGGGGGTGGGGGATGCAGCACATCAAGATTAATAACCTTGCCAGCACCCGGGGCACCCCGCGAGCAGGCACCTCTGCTGATTGACCCGCTCCTGGCTTCATGCATCCGCCTGGGGGAAGAGGGATTCGGAATCTACCTGGTCCTGGGGGGCCCCCCTGATTTTTTGGATGCTCTTTTGATCCTACATCGATCTGGGAAGGTAACAGTGAGCCCAACCATCTGCAGCGCACAGCAGCTATCGGAGGTTACTCCTGACAGTTTTCATTGCACTGGTGTGTGTGAGTGAGAGTGTGTGTGTGTGTGTGTGTGTGTGTGTGTGTGTGTGTGAGTGCGGGGTGCCTGCTTTTGCGTGGAAGAGAATGTGTGAGTGTCCTCGAGCGCGTGTGTTTGTGTGACAACTAAAGCAGGTAGATCGTACAGTAGATTTCAACGCGTGAAAATATTCTCTGGGCACTTGGGCTGACAGTCTGTAGTCTCCCCCGCCATCTAGTGCTCACCACCCCCTTTCTTCTCCCTCCACCCCCTTCTTCTTTTTGCCTTTGATGAGTTTTTGGCTTACTTTTTGGCGGAGTCTCTTGGACACGTTTTGCTGGATAATCAGATAAATGGAACCTTTGAAAACTGATTATTTTTCTCCTCTGTGACTTTAAAAAAGAAGAAGAAAAGAGTAGTGCAAGACGAGCTAGAGGATTTTAAATTTTCCTTGGTGAAATCCGAGGGTGCAGAGGGTGCAGAAAGAAGGTAAGTCACGGGACCACTTAGATCTAGATCTTCTTCCCTGCTTCCTTGCAATGTTTTGGGCTTTCCTGTTTGTTTTCAGGGATCCATATGCAGTCTATAAGCGCGTCTTCAGAGAATGCAATGCTCAGAAGAACTCAGTGTGTGGCATTTTGGGGCTATTTTCATGCCTAGGAGATTATTTCCATTTTTATAACCACCCCCCCTTTCCATTTTTATACCTCTTATTGATCTAACATTAGAATTCTGCATATATGAAATCTGGTCAAAAATTAATTCCAGCCTCTCCCTCCTTGACATACGCTCTAAATTTGAGAGGGGCGAAAAAAATCAGGAAAGCTACTGGCAGAGGCTCTGAGTTAGAGGCAAAAGTGTGTGAGGGTGGGGGTGGGGGAATAAGCTGGGCCTTTATGATAACTTAGTAGACTGTTTTTCCATAGCACTTTTTTTTCCCTTGCATAGTTCCGTCTGCTCCGGAGAGTAGCGAATGCATGGAATACAGAAAAGCTGTTTCAACAGCTCTTCAGTGGAGCAAATGAGTACAAAGTGGAAATTGTTTAGTATTTCGCACCTCTCTTTTGTGCACTGATTCTCTTGCTATTGCATCTCATTAACCTTTCTGAAGGCAGCGTCCGTCCCCTGATTAAGACTTGTGTCTCTCATTTTTCCCTCCGTGGTCCCCAGAGACCACATTGCTCTTACTTGTCTCTTGGCTGCAAAGGCAAGCAGGCAGCATCAGGAATTCAGGGTACTTAAGTGGAACATCTCGCCTAACTCAGTCTCCAGTGTTTCCTGGTGGTTAGCTTTGCATTTTCTTTCCCTCTCATTCAAAGTTAAATGTAGATAGTACTTTACGTTACCACCCCCAGGTTATTTAAAGCAAAAGGCCATTGTATGGTGATAGCATCTGTATCTGTATTTTTATCTCTGCATTGGCATCACTTAGCTTCTCCCAAGAAGTGAGAACACTTGTAAATATATTTTTCTAAAATGCTGAGACCCCAGCATTTTAGAGCTTTAGAAGTACTAGAGCTTCCCTCTGTCAATGCATATGGCATTTGGGAACTCTTGCCCAATGCATACGGGTGGTTTCTCCTGAAAGGAATGGTGATATTTCATGGGAGGTTAGCCAACTCGGGAATGTTACTGTGAGCATATTCATGCAGGCGATGCCAGGAATGTTAGTTAACTGGGCAGAGGAGCGTATGTAGAGGTGTTTCCATGCACTGATGTCTGTGTAGAGATGGAGAAGTGGAAGAAATCACAGCAGAAGAGATTTAGTCAGAGGCATTTGATGGGTTAACATTTTATGAGCGCAGCCAAGTTGAAGGACGTTAAACATCATACTTAACACATTAATACTATTTCCTGTTTCAAAAAAGAGTTGTTCGAAATTCCTGAACTGAAAAGAAAACACACACACACACACACACACACACACACACGAACAGAACTTAAAGATGAGATTATGCTGTGGTATTACAGTGGGCTGTCCCTTTCTTGTCTGTCTAAGTTTTTGCAGGATGGTGTTAGAGACACAAGTAAAGGGAGCAGCTGATAAAAGATGTCCACCACCTCTCCTCCCCCACCCCCGCCCCGGCCATCCTTTAACTTATACCTCACATAGTGCCTTGGTAAAAATGCTAGGCAAAACCTCCTTCCTGTCCGTGTAATGTATGGTATATCTTTCTTGTCAACTCCAGCTGCTCAGGATATTTTCATCTGCTACTCATAGATTCCAGTTACATTCCACCTGTCAAGTAAGGGGCTTTTTCTTTTCATTTTTAAATGACTTGAACAGAGGTGAAACCCCAAATAAAATTTCATTTTCTTTCTGGAGAAAATAACCTCGAGCATTCCTCAAGCCTGAAGGTGAATGTAATATATAAAGAAGAAACCCAAAATTGACTGTTCTAAGGAGAGTACAGAGCCATAATGCTCCACATACCAGTGGGCTAGGTCCGGGTTTCGGAGGTTCCCAGATCCTGCCAGGATGACCAGCATTCCTTAGGTTGGTCAGCTCTTCATTAACCTTCAGCTTTTGATAGCCAATACGAGGCATAGGGGCCAGTTTTGGACATCATCTCTTTTGTTAGGATTGTTCTGAAGAAAGAGAAACCCTTTGAAAATGCTGTTCTGGAAGTTGGCAAAGTAGTACCTCTTTTTATCAAGGCTATTTAATTTTGACGGTTCCTCCTCCCATTCACAATGTCATCTAGTGTGGCTATATTTAGACTTGTGGGATTGGTAAAGTTTAATTGCATAGATTATTCTCAACACCATCTTCAAAAAAAATAATAAGGATAACATCTTGGCTTTTGTGCATTTGAGATTTAATAATTGTAATGAGTGAATCTACTAGCAAGAGCAACACTTTCATTATCACTCATTTTAGGCTAATAATAGAAATGGGGTTCAAGCCAACTCAGGATTTTCTGATTACCGCTCCTGCAATGTGCAAAGCGCCTTCCTGGTATCTCAAGGATTCCTGATGGTGTTTGAGTTGATCGTAACCCTGCATCTTTATTATCAGCCCAGGTCAGAGCAGCGGTAAACAGCTCTCCATCAGAACTGGCTCCAGATCCAGGGCTTGGTTTTGTGATAGAGAGTGTTTTGGAGTTTAATAGGGCTGGTTTTCCTGCTTAGTGAGTTCAGAAAAGAAAGGTGAAGGGAGGGAAGTAGCTTTCCATTTCAGTAGAGGTACAGTGTCATAGTTACCAAAGAAGAGGCAGAAGTTCCCCAGAAGAAATAAGTGCAGGACTGTCTTTTTAAAAGAATGAATTGGTAAAGGGTTGTCTTGAATTTTTGGAGGAGGAGAATGAAGGAAATTCCAATTCCTTAACTGTTTAGTGCCAGTTAGTTGGCTAGTGTTTCTGTGGGCCTTTGCTCAAGTGAGCCAACCAGGCCCAACATTCTCCAGCATGTTTCTATGTTTCTAAGACCCAGAGCACTTAACACATGAAGATCTCTTTGCTTATGTAACAAACAGAGCTGACAGCTGGAGAGCCAGCTACTGAGAACCTTTAAAGGGAGCCAGAGAGATCCCACAGTAAGTTGAGCAAAAGGGAGCTCTTGGAGCTCTTGCTCTGGGGGTGGGTGAGGACCAGGCGGACTGAACTTGAAGTTTTGATTGCTGAGTCATTACAACTGCCTGAAGCTGTATGCTAGCTCCAGGAACTGATACTGACATCAGGGGCCAATGCTAAAAGGCTAGAGCATCAACCTACAGCAGAAAATGCAGATTCTTGGAATAGGGAGATATACTGACTTACATTTTGGGGACAGATATATTCTCTGTGTATTCTTGCTGTTGTTCTTATTACTTTTTTATATTTTTATTGATTTCACAGCGGAAGGAAGAGGGAGAGAGAGCTGGAAACATCATTGATGAGAGAGAATCATCGGTGGGCTGCCTTCTGCACGCCCCCTACTGGGGATCGAGCCTGCAACCCAGGCATGTGCCCTTGACCGGAATTGAACCCCGGACTCTACAGTCCGCAAGCCGAGGCTCTATCCACTGAGCAAAACCAGCTAGGGCAGTGTTCTTATTACTTAAAAACAACACTTCAGAGCGCTCCAATAAATTACAAAAGAAAACCTAGCCCCACCAGTGTGGCTCAGTGGTTTGAACGTTGACCAGGAGGTCAAAGTTGGATTCATAGTCAGGGCACATGCTCGGGTTGCAGGCTTGATATCAGTGTGGAGTGTGCAGGAGGCAGTTGATCAATGATTCTCTCTCATCATTGATGTTTCTATCTCTCCCTCCCTCCCTGAAATCAATAACAATATATTTTTTAACAAATTACAAAATAAAAGATAGATTAATTGAAGTGCAACTAGGACAGGGACTTGGCAATTGACTAAATCAATTCACTCAATTATATGTATTGCCTTTTTGGGACCACTCAGTACTCACAGTTAAGTGGGAGGAGAGCAAAGGCTGGGGTTAGAATCCCAAGAAGAAAATCCCTGGATTGAGGGTCAGAAGCACTGATAGTGCTGTTTAAAGATCAGTAAGTCACTCAACCTGTCAGAACCCTGATTTCCTCCTATATAGTTTGGAAATAGCATTCTTAACCCATAGTATTGTCATGAGAATTATAATGAATATTACAGAGTAAAATGAACTATAGGTATACATTTCTGTGGAAATCTAAGGTGTTATGGTAATGATGACTTCCTATATCATTCAAGACTCTACAAATTGATTTCTCCAATATGATTTTGAATTAAATTGATGAAGCAGGACTGGTCTTTTCTTCATGATGAGTGATCAAAATTTACAGTGTTATAATTTGAGCACTTTCCCACCTTTGAGGATTATACCCCTTCTCAGTAAGCTTTGTGGTATATTCATAGTTAACTTGTGTGTGTGTGTAGGTACAGGTGCATACACACAGGTGCAATGCGTGTGCAGATGAGCATGGTTGCATGTGCAAGTAATTGACAAGTCTATAGGAGGTATAATTTTAGATTCACATAAAAATAGAAAATGTGTGAGGACCTGAATCATTGGAATTGGGTATCCAGGAAGGACTTGGACACCCTAGCCCTTATCTGTTGGAATACATACATTTTTAGAGTTTTTAGGCTTTAGAAAACTCTCTTTCACAATGAAGCTGTTGTCTGGAATTTGAGTGAAACTTGAAGTTGTATCAATAGGTATTTATAAAAGGTCGAGATGATTGTCACTCTAACTTACATTTTGGGGACAGTAGGTCAGCATTAAAAGGCTGAGTTGGAAATCATGATGGCAAGAGTAAGTGATATGGCGAGCACTAGCTTTGGAGTTGGACAGATGGGTTCAAATACCTATTCTCTAAGAGAATGTTTATCTGTTTTATAAGATAGAAACAATCAGTCATTCAGAGGGCCTCTGTTATGAATGAAGAAATGATAATATATACAGTACTTTGTAAAACCCTTGACACAAAATTGGAACTCCACAGAGAGTTCACATATATTCATTCTTTCTTCTTCACCCAGCTTAAGAATTAGGAAGACCACTCTAATCCAGTCAATGTTCTTATGTAATTTATGCATACATAAGGTGGGCAAAAGCCGCCAATGTAATCTGAGAGCTAATTAAAACTGGAGCGAGAGAAAGCTATATTTCTGTAAATGAGCTCATTTCATGTACTATGGTTTCATCAGGTCTTTTCTCAGAGCAAACAAGTGCCCTTTCCAGATGTCACTTCACTTAATGTTCACAACTTCCACAAAGATACTGAATGAGAATCAAGTGCAGCCATCCATACTAGTATGTGGTTGCAGAAACACAATTCAGATGTCAGCGGGTGGTGTTAACATTGCTCTTAATCTAACATCTCATTTTGTTCTCAAAGAAAGGATGCATATTTATTAAACACCTACTAGGTACAAGCACTGTGATCATTGTGATGGGGGATACAGAAGACTCTCTCTGCTAGTGTCTCTTTGCTACACTTTCTGCATTTGGATGGGGCATGCTGCAGTCTTTAAGGCTGCCCCTTGGAATGTGGACTTGATTATTCAACAGAATTAAGATTTCCCTGCAAGAGTCTGACCTAGGTAGGGCTGTGCCATTGAATCTGACCTTCATTTAGTTCAAGATGCAAAAGATGTAAAAATCCTTGTTCCTATTAATGTAGCTGAGCTGAGCTGTCAGTGACGAGCTCAGTTCTGCTTTGCTAGCTCTGCATGGCTGGTACCACTTGACCCAGGTATTTCTGTTCTGCAGAGTCAGCCTTTCCCTGTGTCGGAAGGAAGTAGGGGTTTTTCTTCAGGTTGTGGGTTCCTTCTCTCCTTCTAACCAATAGATGAAGTCTATTTTATGGCTTGCTGGGAAAGAAGACACAATCCATGTTCTCTGCATTTAAAGGCCCCGTTTCTTAAAATACACATTCAGTAGAGTAAGAAAGGGAAGAGGAATGTCAGTTGCTCAAAATAATAAACACAAGTTCATTGGTCTATTCTGCAGCCTCAAGTATCACGATTTATGGTTAGAGCACTGCATTGAACTAAGGACATTTCCTATGTAAAATACTTAGATTATTGCCAGCACATATCAAGGCAATATTATAAATTATAATTATTTCATATAGTCAACAGATACGTTTTCTATACCAGGCTTGGTACTAGGTAAATTATATTATTTACTTAAACTTCTACAAAACTGTAAGATGATATCATTATTCTCATATTACAGATGAGGCAAAAAGTGATTATTTTTTTTTTTTTTTTTTTTTTTGCCTAAAATTCTGACTCACTTCAGGGCTCATATATATTCTTCTATACTATGGTTATTTAATTTAAATATTTTTTTGGTTGCAAACCTTATGCTTTTTCACATAAATCCTTGAATATAGACAGTCCAGGGTCAGCCTTTTCTGGATGAAAATAGAGCAATCTTGTTTTATTTGGCTGACTCAGTCTACCAGTGGGACAATACGGTCTCAGTGTTGCTAAGGGATCTCTGAAGGGTTACCTACCTGAATCAAGGGGTTCCCGATACAGTACATCACCAATGCCACATTTCTATGCTCATTGGCAGCATTCATTGCTTAATTTTGCCAGTTATCTGTATCATTGGAATATTTGCTATCATGTGGAATATTGGCAATGGTATAAAAGTACCACAGTTATAGGGCTTAGAATAAAGTAAAGACATAAATGTCTCCTCTGTAACATTAAATAGTAAGTAGTATTGGCAAGTATATGTAGTGTGCACTTTATAAGTAGTCTCTCTCAATATGTTTATCTACTAATTAGTTAAGTAACTCTCTACAGATTACTTTGGTACCCATATAACCTAATCTTACCTTGCAGGGTTATTGTAAAAATATGAAGAAAAAAATAATACTTGTAAAGGACTTAAAACAGAGATTGGAACTCATTTGATGCTCAAAAGTATGTCATTATAATAATTACATTTATTTAATTATAATAATTATTAGTAATAATAATAAGTAGTAGTAGTATTAATTATGATAATATAGCAATCTCAGTTTGCCAGAGGTTATACAAATTATCACTTCACATGAATACAAAAAAGCAAATATCTGTGTCACTCTGTACATTAAAAATATGAGAGAGAGGAGGAAAATTATCCTTCAGTAATATTGATGTCAGTGGGGGAACATGCTGATAGAAAAAGAGTGATTTTGTGCAGAGCCTTCAAGGAGACTAGAGAAATGAAGAGAACCAAGTGAGAATTTCATGAGCTGAGGAATATTTTCTAAAGTCACATCCTAAAATGCTGTGACTTTGGGAATAAGCCCACTGCTTGGATGTGAGTAGAAAAAGGGTCACATTTTGAAAGCAATCTTGATAGAGAAGAGGTAACAATCTTCCTTTGACTTTACTCTCAAAAAGTAGAGAAAATTTTAATTACCTTTTATCTTATTTCTGCAAAATTTCTCTAGCTTTTGTACATAATGCAGGTATTTCAGTTGTTGGTATTCTAGCTGTATATAGCTATAATAATAAAAGCATAATATGCGAATAGACTGAATGGCCGAACAGCGGAACGACCGTCCGGACAACCTTCTAGACGAAGCCAGAGCTGCGAGGACCTACCCTTGCATGAATTTTGTGCATCGGGTCTCTAATATATATATATCCCTAAGTGACCATTACAGCAGAACAACCAGAACAAGCAGTTGCTATGATGCACACTGACCACCAGGGAGCAGACGCTCAATGCAGGAGCTGCCTCCTGGTAGTTAGTGCACTCCCACAGGGGGATTGCCATTCAGCCAGAAGCCGGGCTCATGGCTGGCAAGCGCAGCACTGGTGACGGGAGAGGCTGTGCTAAGGAACAGCAAGCTGAGCAGTAAGGAGCAGTGAGCAGGTGGACAGTAAGGAGCAAGGGGTCCCGGACTGTGAGAGGGATGTCCAACTGCCCACAGGGAGCACGCCTAAGCCGGCAGGCAGACATCCCCTGAGGAGTCCTGACTGCAAGAGGCTGCAGGCCAGGCTAAGGGATCCCCCTTTAGTGCATGAATTTCATGCACCATGCCTCTAGTATATATCAGCATTTTAAATGCTTGATGGTAAGCCATTACAGGTGGGAGACTGAAATCTTTTATATAGGACCTTTTGAATTTAATATTCATGTTGTAAGTTATAAGTCACAGAACCAAGGGCCAAGTGAACTCACAGTAATTCATAGTCAACATTTTCGGAAAAGTATGATTGGATTAAAAACCTGGGACCATATATACCTAGAAACTAGTGGATGCACAGTATGAAACAAGTGTTTCAGTAAAGAAAAATTTTCCATACAAATTGAGTCAAATGTTTGGATAAGAGTCAAAGCAATTGTGAAGCACAAGCATTTTGAACAATCACTTTAACAAAGGCTAACTCTTTCCTGAAAACAAATAATTAGTAATACAAACAATGGATGGACTTGCTAATCTGTTCCCTGTTGGAAACCTTCACTATATATAGTGATAGTAAACTCCACACTGAGTATAGAAACACACAAGGAAAACACTTCACTCATCTTTGTTTTATGTGATTTTTGCTCAGGATCTTTCACAGACTAACAAACCTGAATTAAATTAAACTGTAAACATTTTATTAATCTGTTTTGTTTTGTTTTGTTTTTACAGTGCTGATAGTAAGAGCATATACTAGTATAAAAACAGTCTTCAACTTTTTCTGAGTGTCTCCTGACTGCAAATACTTTCAGGAGCCCAAGTCTGTCATGCTCATAGATGGCTGAGTTCTTCTCCCTGTGTTTATCTGGTTGATGCTACCTCCTTTATCTCTTTCCTCTTCTTTGACCTGTCTTGCCTTTTGCAGTGATTCTACTGGATGTGTCTTTGCCACTTCAAGTTTCATTTTTATCTCTCCCAGCACAGTACACACTCCTACATTTCCCCCCTAAGCTTTCACTAATGGAATTTGAATCTACCTATCTGGTACATGGTTTTTGTTTGTTGGTTTGTTTTCTCCAAAACTCATTTGACTAGATCTAGGTCAAGATTGCTTTCTCATAAGTAAATCAGAGTTCTCAACAAATCCTCTTGTGAATACCAATATACTATTTTGCTTCTGTGGTCGTTTTAATGGTGTTTATTCTACATGTGTCTACTGAACACCTATTATGTTCACTATTACATCAGTTATAATATGGAACAGAAAGTTGTAAGTAATGTGATTTATTTCCCCCTCAAATATACAGGGTATCCAGAAATGATAACGCAATTTGAGGTTTCTTTCTTTTCAGATCTTACCCATTGGAATTAGTAATTATTCAAAGTGTGTAAACATTTTTGGGGAACACCCTGTATTAATATATTGTTGCTGATGTTATATTGGCAAAGGATAAATTGATCTGCTGAATAGGCAGCATAGTGTTCAGAACTAAAACTTGATGGGATGATTCAGAAAATGGAGTTCCACTGGAAAGATTGTGGTTGGGGAATTTTAAGGAAGAAAGAGAATCTTGGCTTTGGTCCTAAGTATAATGTGAAGCAATAATAATATTTCTGAAGAGAAAATGGAAGATATTAGGAGTTTGCATATCAGTGTGAATAGAGTCAGGATATACATCCACAAGTAGTTGGTGGGTAAGAAGAAAGATACAGGTGGGCCCTGTAGAAGGACTTGAAAAAATTCACAAAGTTAACACAAAAGCTAGTATGTATTTAACACTGTGCCATTCCAGGTGGTCTTCCGGGAACTTCCCAGTTGTGAAAAGGAAGTATGATAATTCTCAGGGTGCCGATGAGGAAACCGCAGACAACTTGTGCTTTGCTCCAGGTAATGAGGCACCGCACGAAGCAAAGCGCATGGTGTCTGCCCAGAGGCACTGACTACAGAGCCCAGGCTACCTGATTCCTTCCATTCTGAGCGTTATCCTCCCAATCCCATAAAGCCACACTCCATGCTCTCTACTTTTTTTCTTATTGTCTTTTACAATTTTTTACGCTCTTTTGGGTGACAGTTGTTTTCAGTCTTGCTGTCAGATTTTTTTACCTTAAACTGTTTTTCCGGGGATCCTTTCTCCCAATGATCACCAACAAGAGAGTTTGGGAACAAGGATCGACACAAAGACTTACCTGTTCCGTGTCCTCATCCTCTGATCCTTTCCAAGCTCTGAGGATGGCCTTTTCTCTTCAGTTTCTGGAAGGGGAGCTAGTGCTTCATACAGATGGTCTGTCGGACAGGCAGATGGCCGCAGCCTCTAACGGTGTGTTCTAGGGGAAACGGCCTGCGATCTGCCAGCTCAGACTGCAATGCCGCTTAAAACCACCGTGAAGAGCTGACAGTCTTCAGCCCAGTTATTCAGTTTGCGGCTCTGAGAGATGCGAGAGGGACCTTTTCTTCTCTGAGTAGATGGCAATTTCTCTCTCTCTCTCAAGCCGGAGAGATGATTGTTCCAAACAATAAATCTAGGCATTTGCCAGGGGGCTTAGCAGGATGCTGTTTTTCTTGGCTTAGGGACTGGATCCAAGGTAAGGGCCCAAGAGAAGGAGAAGGCAGGTTGTTTTAAGGTGGCCAGCTCTGATTCTGACCCTGCCATCAACTTGATAAAAAGCAACAGAAGGTTTGGGCCCATCCTTGGGAAGCCACGCAGATTGAGTCTCCGGTCATTACTCGCTGCCTCTCTGGGGCAGCACAGAGTCAGCCGCCTGTCTCAGTAACACCTGACTCTCTCCCCTGATGAGAACAGACCTAGGAGATTCGGGAACAGAAAAAGAACTCATTTCCTTTCCTTGTCAGGGCCTGCGTACGGTTCCAGAAGAACCTGCCCTCCTCAATATCTGTGGTACTCACCCCTACCACCTCCCCTGGTGCTGAGTGACCTGAGGGTCCAGAATATGAGGACATCTTTCCCTGTTCCTGTCATCTTTTCCCTTAGGCTTCTTACCAAGTGAAGTCGCAGAAGATGACAAGTCAGTCAGGCAACAGCTCCAATTTCTGACATCTACTCAAACGATCATCTAATCTGCTAAATTGCTCAGACTTCCTGTTTTTTCTTTTTTTTTTTCTTTCCAGGATTATATACCTGTACCCTCAAACTCCAGACCCAAGTTTCCCAACATCTACCTCAGGCCCATCTCCTTTTTTGGGCACATGTTTGATTGCGTTCATATCTGCACCCCTTGTTCTAGTCTCAGTTTGGCACATTTACCCAGTTTGAAGCCATGTCAGGGCTCCAGATGACAGGCATTGTTTCCATTCCCCCAGACCTTGCAGTACTGAGTTGCAATACTCAACTCTCCAGCTAGAGTGAGGAGCAGACATTACTTTTGCATGTATGACTCTAAGACTTCCAAGTCTGCAAACCCAGTTATAAATGTGACAACTATCTCATTTCTCTGTCATCCGACGTAAGCATCTTTTAAAAAGGACAATGTTCTTATCTGCCAAGTTGGGACCATGTTAACAACTAGCATTTATTCAGCATTGACTAGTTGTCTAGAACTTCATACTCATTATCAAAAATTTAATCCTCCCCCTTGAAAAGAACTATGAGATAAATATTATACAATTTTAAATATAGGAACATTTAAGCTCAGAGAGGTTAAATAAATGGCCAAGACTCATAATAGATTTCTTGGTAAATTATGCCTATGTTTCAAAATACAGTATGATGCCTCCTAAGTCATTTTTGAAACTACCTGTTGTCGCAGGGAATACGTGGGATTTTGTGTTTGCATATGTATAAAAAAGCTTTGTAAACTTTAAAACTCTATGCAAATGTTAAGTTGCTATGTTCTATGCTAAAATTATTTATGAATGATAGCACATGTATTTATGTAGCTTAGTATAACAAATAACTAATTAAGGGGCAACCATTTCTCAATTTTAAAGCAGAAATATCGTGGGTGCTTATGAAATAGAGCTCCAAAAGCAGCTGCCTGGGCGATGTGTCTGGTGAAATACAGTAGAACCTGACTAAATTACACTAATGAGCTGGAGACCCATAACAGATTATCACATTTGCCCAATTAAGGAAGGAATAACATAGGGAAAATACTAAGGAAGCAAAGTTGGTATAAACGGAAGACAAAACTTCAAGCAAGCCTAAAAGATGTTAACAGCACACACCACATGCACACATGAGCGTCTATGCACACGCACATAGCTTTACAATAGGTGACGTTGTTAACATAATTATGAAATATGCAAATACTGTGCAATGTGAATCTATGTATATATAGGAATTGCTCAGTTTCTTCCCCCACCCTCACCACCCTCTTTCTCTTTCTTATAAGGGGAATTATGAATGGATGCTGATTGTTCTGAGGTTCCAAAAGAACTCCTTTATGTGTCTACTGAATCCAAATTTTATGTGGCAGTTGGAACATCATTATATAGTAGATTGCAGTGCTATATTTAAATTGTATTATATGCTTTGAGGGTTGTCTTACTATTCTCAACACATCCACAGGTATTCTCACCTTGGAATCTTGTCGGTTATAGTACTTTTATCTATTAAGTTTTGTGTGTGTTTTTTAGAAGTCATCCATCACATATTCTCAGGAGGCCTGGCCCTTTTTTCTCCAAATTCTTTCAACAAACTTATTTTGAGGACAAAAATAAAAGGCGAATTATGTGCCAACCTATTGAATATGTTAAAAATTCAGTGTTTTAGAGCTCAGAAAACAATACATTTTGAATACTTAAATATAGACAATTTTTTACAGGATTTTAATTGTTTCAAAATTGAATTTAGTAGAATTTATAATTGGAAGCCAGCTAATTGCTTAGTTACGTATTTTATTTATTTCTACTATTTATAGAATATTCTATGCCAGCAACAGGGATGCACATAGATCTTGGTTAATTTTTAAGTATCAACAAATGCAGGTGATACTGCTATTATGTTTAATTTGCAAACGAGGAACTAAGGCTTAGCAAGCTTAAATGAATTGTAAATGATAATATGTATATCTAATATGTATATCTAAAACTTGTGAAAACAGGTCCTGTTTTAAAGGAATTTATTGTCTACAAACACATGGCCACATTCATAGCACGCTTTATGCTAAAATTATGACTTCCAAGCCCATAATTTGTCTACATAGTTAAACTAATGGCCTAACTATAATTGCCTGCCTTCTTTTTCCCTCCTATTTCTAAACTCCTCTTCATTCCTGGGCTTTGATCAGACCTTCAACATGATGTCATTTTTGCATTAGTTTTAATTTTTTTTTCTTCTGGATTCTTTTCCACTTTACCCTGTACCTAGGACCTTGTTCAATTTAAGACAGTCTTTTGGTGCATACTTAGTTGAGCAAGGATAGATTTTTAATGGCACACGTGAGCGTGTATGCACATAGCTTTAAAATAGGTGAAATTGTTAACATGATCCTAAGAAGTAAAGAAAATGGCCACATTTTTTCTCATTTCTTCATGGTAAAGAAAAAAAATATGGCCACTGATTGCATGTATCTTGGTATGTACATTCTTTTGCTGTGTGGTCCCCATGAAGAAATGGAGTCTGCTTCCTTGCATCTGGAACAGCCTTGGGACTTGCTTTGATGGAATGTAGGAGAAATGACATTGCATACCTATAAGGATGGGTCTTAGGAAGCCTGTAGCTTCCATTTTTCTTCCTTGAAAAGCAGCGCTGAGAGCACCGTGCAAGGAAGCCCATCTCGCCTACTGGAAGTGACACCAAGAAAAGCCAAGTCACCATCTCCTCCATTCTCCCCATAGCATGCCATTGAAAGCCAGTGTGAATAAGTCCACCTTGAGACTATTCGCTAGCTAAAGGTAGCTGCATAAGTGAACAGAGGTGAAAGGAACAGAGTACCTGCCTATTTGATACAGAGGATGGTCAGATACAAGAAGGAGTGGAGTTGGGAGTCTGGGTGAAAAAGCTGAAGGGACTGAGTACAGGTTGGTAGTTACAAAATAGTCATGGGGATATAGAGTACAGCATAGGAAATATAGTCAGTAATGTGGTCATAACTATGTGTGGGGCCAGGTGGGCACTGAAAATGTCAGGAGGAGGGGACACTTTGTAAAGTACATGTATGTCTGACTATTATGCATACATCTAAAATTAATACAGAATAATAATGAATGTATACTGCCATTGAAAAGATTGAAAATAAATCTTGAAGTCTCTTTGCACAGCAATAGTTAACTGGGACAAGGTTACCCATTATACAAACACTAGAGTCCCGGTGCACGGATTTGTGCACTGGTGGGGGGCATAGCCTATGGGGATTGGCCCACTGTGGGAGCACCACTCATCCTGGTCAGCCGAACAGCTGTGGACCTGCCCTTTGAGTGGCTGCTGAATGAGAAAATTAGTCTGAGCTGATATTCTGGGGTAATGTCTTGGGTAAAGGCATGTTCTGTGTCCTGGAGGAACCTGGCAGAGAGCTTTGAACCCCAAAGCCACTCGGTGAATGTCCTTGATGTGTGATGCCAGGTTGGTGACACCACTGGGGATGTTTAGGGCAGCCAGCATGCTCCAGGATCCTCAGCCATAAGGATAGCCTCCCCGGGGGGTCCACAGTCACGTCCCCTCTTACCATCCACCTATGCCAGCTCCCTGCGCTCTTTCTAGAACACACCTTGGAGGATCTGCATCAGCTGGTGGGGTCAGGCCGGAGTCTGGATTGCCTCAAGTATTTGATAGGTGCAGAGACACAGCCTCACCCTGGACCTGCTAGTGGCTGCTCCTGCTGCAGGAGCATCTGCTCATCCTGGTCAGCCAAGTGGCGCTCCCACTGTGGGAGTGCACTGACCATCAGGGGGCAGCTCCTGCATTGAGCATCTGCCCCCTGGTGATCAGTGCATGTGATAGTGATTGATCATTCTGGTCGTTCCGCCATTTGGTCTCTGGGCTTTTATCTATATAGACTAGAGACCCGGTGCACAAAAATTTGGGAGTGGGTCCCTCAGCCCAGCCTGTGCCCTCTTGCAGTCTGGGACCCCTCAGGGGATGTCAACCTGCTGGCTTAGGCCCGCTCCCCAGGGATCAGACATCCCTCTGGCAGCCCGGGAGCCCTCGGGGGATGTCCACTTGCCAGTGGGGAGCAGGCCTAAGCTGCAGTTGGACATCCTTAGCGCTGCTGAGGAGGCGGGAGAGGCTCCCACCATCACCACTGTACTGGCAGCCATCAGCCTAGCTTGTGGCTGAGCAGAGCTCCCCTTGTGGAAGCACACTGACCACCAGGGGGCAGCTCTTGCATTGAGCGTCTGCCCCCTGGTGGTCAGTGTGTATCATAGTGACCAGTCATTCCCAGTCGTTCTGCTGTTAGGGTCAATTTGCATATTACCTTTTATTATATAGGATTAATCTTTTTTAAACTTTAAATTGTAGTGGGAATGGATTTGTCAGTTTCTCAAGTTTTTGTTTTTTCTGTGTTTTCTTAAAAAAGAGTAACTTGTTTCAGTGCATATAGATCTCTGAATTGCAGACTTGCTTATATAAGAATTCTAGAATTTGCTAATTGGCAGCTTGACATTCATTCAGCTTCATTTTTTAAATGTTGTTTTTAAGTATTGGTTTATTTAAAAAGTATATTTAGAACCGACTGAGTGCTAGACACTGAACTCAGTGTAGATAATGTGATTTTCATATGAAAGGCTTCAATAGAGAAAGGAAATAAATTTTCCCCAAGTATCTAAGGTATTGAGTTTTTACACATGTCTACACACAGGTACTCATTCATACTCACACTCTGAATTTATTCCTGCTCAGGTTTTTATTTGAAGAAAGGAAAAATTACCCTCTTCGAACGATATCATAAAAATAATAATTTGTATGTTTTATTCATACATGATAATATTTAATTCTCCCAGTATCTCTTTGAGGAAGGTATTATTTTTTTTTCATTTTATAGAAGGGAATAGTAAAGGTTAAAAACTAAGCAAAAGTTTCAACATTATGCAACTAGTAGGTAGAATTCAAGCATGGGTCATGTGACTTTCACTCCCAGTATCTTTTCCCCACACCGTGCATCCAACTCTAACCATGGCTATGATGCCAGCCCCTGGACCTCTATTCCATCTTCTTTTGTTTCTCTTTTTCATTTTCTCCCTTTGTCCCTTTGTCACTCCATTAATTGACTGGTGGTTGGCATTCTTCTGTATTATGTATATCTTTGAGCTCCTTTTTGCAAAGATAGCATTTTGTTTGCTGGATACCAAAACCACATGCTGTCTATTGAGTGTCATCCAGCTTGTCTTAGAATGTCCCTTGTGTGGTGACATGAGTTCTTATTTGCTCTTATCATCCAATTCATCCAGAATTGAAGTGTCAGGAGAGTAAACTCTGGGGAAAAGAGATTTACTCATTAACACTTCGTGAGTTATTTTTTGGGGGATATTCAGTGTTTTCTTTGTGCAGTATATTCTTGGAACATGTAAAAAGGAGAGATAGGGTGAATGGAAGGTTGCATGTTAAATCTTATTTTTCTGCTGGTCCTGAGGTGTAGCTATCTGCCTGATCTAAAAAGAAAGGGATAGAAATTAAGTTAAACTATGTTCCCCATACTCACATGTCTCAGTATTTTTTTCTCTTCCCATTACTAGACTTAATTTTTTCCCCTTCTAAAATCTCATTACCTTACTTGAGCTTTATAGCCAATGCCTTTGTCCATAAAACATTTGATTTATTAAGGCCAAGTGGTAAACACTCACCGATACCTATAACCTAGAAGATCGAAGGGTTCCTGTTCAATTTTATAGAAGTCCTGGTTCAATGACTACTTTACTGGTTCATTGGGGAACTGCTATGTAAGGCATTTCTCATTATTACTATTCTTTTTTCTCTTCAAAGCCACCATGCTCTGTAGCTACTGGCCTATTTTTATAAATATTCCATAACATTAGGGTTTACAAAATTCTCTCTCATCTATGGAATTTACTTTCCCTGCTCATAACAGACTCTGCTCTGAGCTTTCCCCTTGACAGTCTATGTATGCTGTCTTTCACACTGAAGTTACAAGTGCCCATAATATATACTTAGAGAATAAAGGAAAATGTGACTTATCCTGTTAACTCTGTTTCTTTTTGCTAATTTCCTCTAGGCCTTTGTTAATTATTTTAGGATCAGTCATCCAAATCAAGGTTGATATTGTAAGGTTGGCATAGCACCAATGTTGAAGCAGAAAGTAATATGTCAAAGTAAAAAGAGCACTGACTGGAAATCAAAAGTTTCAGTTCTACCATTTCCTAGCTCTACAACCTCCGTCAAGTCACTTGCACTTTCTGAAATCAGCTATAGTCTTTCATAGAATAGGCATCATACCTACCTCAATAGCATTTGTTGTAAAGCAAAAGATTCTGCATATTAGGTATTACTATTGTTAGGTAACATTTTGAAGATAGATCTATTATTTCAGATTACAAAGTATAAGGATCCAATGTTTGGTTTCATAGCAAAAAAGAGGCAACAGAGAGAGAACAGTGTCCAAGAGTATCTTGAATTGAAATCTCCACTTTTCAAAATGTTCTTATTTCTATGAAATTGGCAATTGTTTTTTGACATTGATAGTCAATGTAAAAAGAAAGTAAATAAGCTGATACATTTACACATTGTTGGTGCAGTGTATATTGGTATAACACTTTCAGAAAGTAATTTCACTTTATATATTATAGGCCATAGGATTGTTCATTTGCTTTGATCGCCTTCTTGAAACCTATCCAAAGGAAATATAAAAAAATGCATATTGCACAAATATGCAAAAAAAAAGTGTGAACAGCAGTTTAAAATGTCTCAACCTACACGTCAAATAAAAGGATATGGGTAAAATAATGATGAATAAATATAAGGCAGCCAATAAAATTTACAACCTGTAATACTTTGTATAATAATAGCTGTATAAAGAAAATATGCATACCTATGTGAATTTGATAGAGAGTACAGTGAGTTAACTAATCATGGTTGTTTTATGTGGATTGTTTTTTTGCTTGTTTTGTTTTGTTTGTGATTTTGTTTTTTTACCTTCCATGAGTGGTTTTACTTCTGAGGGTAGAAGATGTTTGGACCAGTTAGTATAACTCTCAGCTGCAAATAGCAATAATCTGACTCCAGAAGCCTAAATGAATTGCAGTTCATTTTTCCCACTTAATAAGAAGTCCAGAAATAGTAAGGCATGGTCTCAGGACTGAACAGGGCCCGGAATCTGTTGGTCTTTATCACTCGATTGGCAGATGGTTGTTGAAGTTCTCACCACCATCTTGTCTGAATACAAGGCAGAAAGAATGAAGTGGGAAGATGGGTCAGTTATCTCTCTAATTTAACTCAAAGAAGCCCCCCAGCTTTAGTCTATAAGTGGGAATGAAGTGCAGAAGGAGCCGACCTGGGATAGAGGCTGGGAAAAGCATGTGAGAGATGGAAAAGAAGAAAGGGGTTGGAAATAACTCTGGGGTGTTCAATAAGCCTTGTCTCCCACAATGGTCAACTGCCAGTGGTCTTGATCCGGCATCTAGAAGGGCTCAGCAATCTGGAGAAAGCACTGGGCAATAAATTAATAAAGAGTCCAGAGACGAAACAATATTGAAAGGCATTATAGGGAGTCAGAGAAGACTTAGCTAAAGGAAGTTCTCCTTGTCTCAGGACCCCTTGCTTTTTATTAACACAATTTGTCCTAAGGCAAGGTGGAGATATGCACTTCAAAGGGTAGGGTTAGGTACAGAATCCATTGTCAGATTGGAAGAATTTGCCTTCGGGTGTTTGGCCAGTAGGAGGCAATAACATGTAGATTGAAATGCCTTTTGCTGTCTGGCAGCAAGCAATCAATTTAATGCATCCTTTTCAGTTTTGGGGAAATGCCCTCAGCCATTCCCAACAGGTGACAACATATGTGACTCAGCTCTTGTTGAGTCCCCAAGTTCCATCAACCTTTTGATGAAACTCTTGCAATTATGACATGCTGGAATTGGCTTCCAGCAGTCAACTATGTCACCGGGTGCTGGGCAGTCCCAGTATGAAGATTTCCATAGGCCTTGTCTCCAGTGGAAGTCCCAGTTCCCCATTCATTTTTTGGTCCAAGCCATTATTCTTAGTACTCACTGCATTTCTTTCACTTTGCCTCAACCTTCCACCTAGGTCTTTGGGACTAAGGTAAATAAAATATGGATAACATTTGGAAAGTGAGGAACATTTGAGACTCCATCCTTCACCCAGGATGCTTGATTCTGATCAAAATACTCACCAGTACATTGGCACACTCACCAGCAGTCCTGGAAAAACTTATCAAATACAGCTGAACAGGCATCTAAATTCCCAGGCAGCTCTAATGTTGAGTTTCTCCAGTCATGCATATCCAATAATCTTTAAAACAGTATCAAGTAGCCTTCCAGACAAGAGTGAGCTCTTCTTCTCCCTTGTCCCCTAAGGAGACTGGCTCTTGATGACTCATTATCTCAGCATTATCATACAGATGAGTTAACTAGCTTCCATCCATTAGAAAGCATCTTTAAATTAGATATACAGTCTTTTAAACTGTACTTTTTCATGTGTTGTGTGGTACTCTCCTGATAGCTGTCATTTGATTTTCACTGGAAAACTTTGCATAGTTCTTTCAATGCTGAGAAAATAAATAAATAAATAAGGAGGAGGCCATAGATAAAACCTCTGAAATATATCTGGATCTGTTCCTTATTCAGTTGTCATGGGTCCTAGGTCACATGATTGTTTTAATAACCACATCAGTAATGTTTCTTCCCCTCTTTCATTCTTGTTCCCCCTTAATCCTTTCTCTGTAGAGTGAGCAGAAATATTTATTTTATAAATATCAATCATGAAGCAGTACATTAAGAAAAATAACAAAAATTGTATGATCACCTCAATAGATTCAGAAAAAGCATTTGAGAAAATTTAACATTTTTCAATGACAAAAACTCACACCAAAATGGGTATGGAGGGAAGTACTTCAACATAATAAAGGCCATTTATAAAAGTCCACAGCTAACATCATACTCGATGGTGAAAGCTGAAAGCTCTTCCTCTACTCTCAGGAACAAGGCAAAACTTTCATCATTCAACATAGTATTGGAAGTTCTAGCCAGAACAACAAGGCAAGAAAACAAAAGACATCCAGATTGAAAAGAGGCAAAACTGTCATTTATTCGCAAATGACATGGTATTATATGTAGAAACTCCTAAAGACTACACAGTAATGTTTAGCACAAAACTGTTAGAACTAATAAATTCAGTGTAAGTTGTAGGATACTAAAATCAACATATAAAAGTCTATTTTATTTCTATACGCTAACAATGAACTAGAATGTAAGATCTATGAAATCGGGGATCTTCTTCAGCCAGTATCTAGTCAGTGCTGAAATAGAATAGGTTTACTAGCCCTAACCGGTTTGGCTCAGTGGATAGAGCATCATCCTGCGGACTCAAGGGTCTCAGGTTCGATTCCTGTCAAGGGCATACCTTAGTTGTGGACACAACCCTGGTGGGGATTGTACAGGAGGCAGCTGATCGATGTTTCTAACTCTCTATCCCTCTCCCTTCCTCTCTGTAGAAAATTAATGAAATATATAAAAAAATAATAGGTTTACTAAAATTATCGGTTTAATTATTTTAAGAAATGAATCACATTGTATGAAGACCAAACAATAAAATTTAAGCAGTAAAAATTTATCTAAACAATAAAATTAATCTATAGTTCCTGTTACTTGTTATTTGCTTGAGCTTTGTTAATCTCCCTTTTCCCTCCATCCATTTCTCCTACTTATCTCAAAAGGCTTGAGTTCCCCTAACAGAGGTACTATATTGAAATTATCTTTTATTCCCCATGTCCAATACAAAGAAATCGGGGGAATTTGTAAAAAAAAAAAAAAAAAAAAAAAAAAAAAAAAAAAAAAAAGATGGAATAAATAAATGAATAACAAGACTCTTAAGTAAATGGACATTGAATTAGGGCAAATACATTCTAGAAAACAAGGCTGAAGATCATCAACAACGTATTTTTTTAATTGATTTTTAGATAGAGAAGGGGGGATAAAAAGTGAGAGCTAGAGGAAAGAGAGATTGACTTGTTTTTTCCACTATTTATGGGTTCATTGGTTGATTCTTTTTTTAAGATATATTTTATTGATTTTTTACAGAGAGGAAGGGAGAGGGATAGAGACTTAGAAACATCGATGAGCGAGAAACATTGATCAGCTGCCTCCTGCACACCCCCTACTGGGGATGTGCCTGCAACCAAGGTACATGCCCTTGACCGGAATCGAACCCGGGACCCTTTGGTCCGCAGGCCGACGCTCTAGCCACAGAGCTAAACCAGTCAGATCCATTGGTTGATTCTTATATGTGCCTTAACCAGGCATCAAACCTGCAACCTTGGCATATTGGATGATGCTCTGACCAACTGAGCTACTTGGCCAGGGCATGATTATCAGCAAAGTCTCGAAAGTCTTGGAGGTAAGCTTACAAAAGGCTTGTAGGATCTATGCAGATATGAGCAGTGCCCCCCACCCCTCTTTTTTTTGCCCTTGAATCTTTACTAAATCCCTAGGACAGAGGACAGTTCCTGGAGAGTGTGTGTGTGTGTGTGTGTGTGTGCGTGTGTGTGTGTGTGTGTGTGTGTGTGTAAAGAAGACAACAGCAGTTTGGGAATTATATTGTAAAAAGTAAATAGTTTTCAAGGGCAGAGCCTAAACACCTAATTAGTTTGACACTTCTCTTGTCAGCAATGGGTGACCATTGCATATATTTTTTTGTTTTGTTTTAGTTTAGTTTATGTTTATTGTTGAAAGTATTACAGATGTCCCATTTTCCCCTCCATTAACCCCCCTCCCCAGGCCTACCCAACTATAGTCCATGTCCATGAAACTTTTTTTTATTATAACATAATAGGTGAGTTAACTCAGCGCTGGAGGTAAGAGTTTGTCAGGTCTCATAAAATCCAATCTCTCATGATGCCCATTTTTGGAAGCTTCTCTAATAATTGAATTTGGCCTATTATATTGCATCTGGGAATAGTGTATTTTCTGCCGGAAGATTATAAAGAATTGAGTCTTTTATACCAGAATGGAGAAAGTAACTTAAAATATTTGTAGATGGCAAGGTGCCTTACATTTGGTCATTTATCAGATTTTGGTACTTATCAGATTTATTAGATTATAAAACTGAAACCCACTTTAGGGAAAGTACTGGTACTGGTGACGTATCTGTCTCCATCTTAAATGCTAGAGATTGGAACTTAATGTTAGAAGGTTTAAAATACTAGTTTTAGGGTCTCTTAAAAGATCTACTCAGCCCATGGAAAACATCAGAATAGGTCATTGGGAGGAGATACTCTGTTGTCTGTAAGAAAAGATGATTTTGAGAAGTAGAATTTAGAACCTGAATTTAACTGGCTTTGCTTTTGGAATTAGAAGTTGGTGTTGCAGAATGGCTCTCCGTGCTGACTATTGCCACATATAAGATTTCTGTGCAACATCAGATACTTGAAGCTGGTGACTCATTTCTGTAAAAGATTCTCAGCCTTTTCTGGCCAAATTCATAGACCTTATTGCCACTGTGAGACTTGGACATGGTAAATATTTCTTTATTCGAGTAGTTTCTCTGTGGTTGACTCTATGTTCCATAAGCAAGTTCTGACTATCTGATGTTGGGATTCATTGCATATGAGTCCAAAATAATGTATGTCAGGCTCAGCCTGGGGTGGGAATGACAGATTAAGAAAATGAATAGTATTACTTTCTATTTGTTAAGCATTCAGCTCACCTTCAGGGGCCAGTGGCAGGGTTTGGGAGGCAGGCATGGATTCTCAAGGGCTCAAATTAAGCTCTGGGCCTTTAGCCCCTTCAAAATCCCTTTTTTTCTCTCTGGTCCTTTTGAGTCTTGCCAGAAGTTCCAGATTTTCCCTATGGGATATCTGTGAAAAGAACGAGGAAACCAAAAAGACTAAACAAATTATAAAAAATATTTGGATAAATAACATAGTCATGCTGGCTTGGGCAACTTTTAATGGGGGTGTGTCCACCTTAGAGAGTTGCTATGAAATACATCTACTAACTTTTTGAAAAGCAAGATATTATTATATATTTGGAGAAGAAATTGTTCCGAGACCTGTCTTGCATCTTTGGCAAACATTTCATTCTTTCTTTTTCTTTTAAAAACCTAAGTTAAAATGAATGTTTGAAATATTTAAGCCAGCGGTTCTCAGCCTGTGGGTCACGACCCCTTTGGCGTTCGAACGACCCTTTCACAGGGGTCACCTAAGACCATCCTGCATATCAGATATTTACATTATAATTCATAACAGTAGCAACATTACAGTTATGAAGTAGCAATGAAAATAATTTTATGGTTGGGTCACAACATGAGGAACTGTATTTAAAGGCCCAGAAGGTTGAGAACCACTGATTTAAGCAGTCCTGTTTTCAACAACCATGTTTAGTTTTATTTGATTGAGTGCTTTTCAAATCTATTTGACTATGGAACACTATTTTTTTTTATGAAACATCTGTTAACATTTAGCAAATTACTAGCGCTCTATGAAATCCATTTGGGAAATATTGACCAACATAGTAATTATATTATGAATGGAAATATATTTATTGACAAATACGCATGTGGCTATGATGTGAAGGTGTGAGGATAAAACATTTTCTTATGGCCTCTTTTTCTGGGGGAACGTATTTTTAGGTACATAGTCATTTTAAATAAAGTATGGAGAGTACCTGGCTGAATACTTTACTCTTAGTAGTTACTTCATAAATGTTAACCACTGTGAAATCAGTAAATTCACATTGAGAAATCAATGCCCTGCGATGATGGTATAGATCAAATAGTTCTCTTTTGTAATGGAATATAAGGCCTGCTGGCGTCTGAAATTTTTGTCAAAGCATGAGAGAGCTGCACTCTTGAATCAGTGTCTATCAATTCTGCTAGTAATATATGCTAGGATTTTCCATAGTAACGGTAGTATCTCCATTTGCTATTCCTGGAATCACACTCCAGTATCATTCTCATTAATGTTCTCTTGCACGCTCAGCATACTGTACACAAAAATATTATCTTTGAGTTATAGCCTTATCTTTGGTCCTGCAGCATTGTTGGCACTTTTGGCGATTGTGATTGTAATAAAGGGAAGCATTGAGAGCCTATCTAAGTGAAAATACAGGAGCAGCGATCTCATGGACTTGCCATCTCCACCCAGTCTCTTCAAAGTTGGCCACCTGCCTGGCAGATGGGCAGCCTCTTTGCAGAGGCCGGAAAAGATTCTCTGGTCTAAAAAATGCAGGGCAACTAGGAACTGCACTCAGATACTGCTTCTTTTCCTTACACCTTAGCCTGAAAACAAAACAAAACAAAAATCAGGCAAGAATAGAAGGAGTAGTTATAGCTGAGCCAGCAAATATGAATGCTGTATCACCAGCTGCTCGCTGAGCTGATCTGCAGCCTCACACTGCCCCACATCTTAGAGGGAGTAAGTCCCTGGGCACTTCCCAAGCAGGGAGACTCACGGAGCTGATTCTCTAGGAGAAGGAAATTCCTTCCTAGTGTTCAAAGAGTGGAAGCCACTAGGACACAGAGGGTTAAAGTATTCTTAGGGCCCTCGCGGGTTTGGCTCAGTGGATAGAGCATCGGCCTGAGGACTGAGGTGTCCCATTTGATTCCAGTCAAGGGCATGTACCTTGGTTGCAGGGTCTTCCTGGGCCCTGGTCAGGGTCCAGGCAAGAGGCAACAGATCCATGTGTTTCTCTCACATCAATGTTTCTCTCTGTCTTTTCCTCTCTCTCCCACTCTCCCTAAAAAAAAAAAAAATCAATGTAAAAATATCCTCGGGTAAGGATTGACCCCTCAAAACACAAAACAAAACATAAAAAAGTATTCGTAGGCACATCAGAATAGTAATGAATTCTTCTATTTGTAGCATTTAGTGTGTGTGCACAGACTACTTCCCTGTGCATTGTATCACCTGGGACTTAGACAACCCTATGAAGATTATTTTGCAGAAACAGGAGTCAGACTCAGGGAAGCATAGTGACTTGACCAGAGAGTTTGACCACAGGTCGTAAGTCTCAGAGTCCCAGATAGGCAAACAGGAATAAATAAATTAGGTTGTCAAACTTTATTGTTTTTTAAAAATTATCTGGAAGGCTGTTAGTGAGATCTTCAAGCCTTTGCCTTCCTTCCTCTACCCCCAAAGATGGGGATTCTGTAGGTTTTGGGGTGAATGGAATCAAATAAGGTGGAGGGTTATACACTGTCTTGTGGCAGTGCTTTCCAAATGTTAACATGCTTACACATAACTCGGGGGTCTAGGGAGCGGCCTGAGAATGTGCATTTCTAGGAGGATCCCAGGTGATGCTTGGCAGTGCTGCAGGGCTATGGGCCATTATTTGAGTCATAAAGCCCTAGGTCAGTGGTTCTCAACCTTCTGGCCTTTTAAATACAGTTCCTCATGTTGTGACCCAACCATAAAATTATTTTCGTTGCTACTTCATAACTGTAATGTCGCTACTGTTATGAATCATAATATAAATATCTGATATGCAGGATGGTCTTAGGCAACCCCTGTGAAATGGTCATTCGACCACCAAAGGGGTCGCGACCCACAGGTTGAGAACCGCTGCCCTAGGTGATTTTGAAGGAGGTGAACAGGGATCCACACATGCAGGAAAACTATTTCAATAATTTCTCAACCTGCCTATTATTTAGTAAGTTCAGTAATTGCAGTAACACTCACTTTCATTTGGCATGCTTTTTTAGGCCGAGAAGGATATTAAAAATGTAGAAATATGGATAAGTAGAGACAACTTTCAGAGAAGAAAATAACTATGGAAGCTTAATTTGGAATTTGTGTTAATTTCCTTCTTTCAGGAGTACCGGTTTTGGTTTAAACATATCATGAAAATTACATGGAAATCAAGAGTGACAGGGCATGACTAAAGTTACTGAGAGAAGAAGAAATGAATGCTGTGCACTGCGGTTGTGACAGTTCTTTCCTTGAAAAGCAAAAACAAAAGCTTACACTGTTGATGAGCAGATAATATGGGATATAGGTTTCACAACAAATATTTTCATAAACTTTCATGTTTCCTGTTCTAGTGTTTTCTGAAAGTTTACATTATTTCCCTCCTGTGAGATGTTGGGATATTGTTTGGGGGCATTGGGATGTTTTATTGGTGCCCTGAGAGGAGAGGACAAAATGTGAGCTTCTGTAGATCCCTCATTGTCCCAAGACCCATTTCCTCCCTCTCTATGCAATTTCTTACCTTAGAAGGCGATTGAGATATATACTTGACATCCCACTTTGTTTCTAATTTGAAATCTCAAAGAGTTTCAGGTAGAGGTGGGCAGCTTGCCACAGGTTAGAAAGTGCTTTAAGGAATATTTATGGAGATAGTTAGGCTTTATTATAATACTTCCCTCTCCACTGCCATCGGAGAAAAAAAAAAAAAAAGGTCAGCCCTTCTTCACTTTCAGAACTACAGAGTAGCCTCTAAGCCAATTGAGGTTTTTTTTTTTTTAAACATTGATAACTACAACATTCTTTTAGTAACTAAAATTAGGTAGTTTCTAATGTTAATGTAGCCTAATGACAACAGCATTCCCTCTCCTATTCAGGAAACTGTTGCTTTAATCCTTTTCTCCTAAACTGTCAACTTCTTCTCTTGCTCATTTCTAGCTTTTGCCACACTGATTCACACTAAAGTGTCAATGACTGATATAGGTCATTGGGTCATCTCTCCCAGGGAAACTTGCATTTTGATATAAATATAATCCATGCTAATGTTTCTCTGCCTGATGTGGCATTTCTGAAATGATACAGTTAGGGAGGTAGTTTTTTTTTCCCTTTTGGAGTCAAGCAGGAATACTTACCATAAATAGAGGTTTATTGAATCAACCTTTTTTTGTTGTTGTTGTAGTTGATTTTAATTTTTGTATTAGTATTTACTGTTTTTAATTATTTGTATCTCAACATTTTCTAAGAGCAAAGAGAACCATTTATGCATAATGGACCATTTTGGCCTAATTTTTCCCCACTGGTTACTCCCGTGGCCATTGGTCTCTCTCGGGAAAATGAATCATGTTTGCATTGTTGCTGATTTCATACTTCTGGACCCAGCCACTAGATGTCCCTGTAATGACATATTGGGCCAAATCAGAGAGCATGGGCCACCAGACAACAAAATGTGGGTCTTAAAGACACATTCCCAAACTCCAAATACCTATTTTTATTAAAGTGGCATGCTCTTAAATATATATAAGGTAGTGTCACTAAACATTGTGTTATTTGATAATCTGCACGTGTTTTTGTGACTTCATGTAAACATAACTTGGTCCATCAATTCTCAAGAGAAGATGTAGGTCAGTACTAACGTCCTGTGTTTCAACTGGGCATGCATGTATGTGAGTGTTCACACACACACACACACACACACACACACACACACTCAGAAATCTTGTAGATGGAGAGACAAAAATCAATAATCTTAGAGCTTTACCATCACATGTTTATATAATAACATGTGGATTATCAGTTTCACCTTCGAGATGAAACAGTTGATGACTAAGAGTGAAGTTGTCTTGACATCTCTCAATACAGCTGCCCTCACATTGTACCTTGTTGGTGGACCAGTCAGTCTCAGAGAGCCCCTTTCCTTCTTTCCTGTCTTTCCTCCAACCCTCCTTCCCTCTTCTCTTTCTCTCTTTTTCTGTTTCTTTCAAAATTAACGTTACCTCAAGGAGTGTCTAAAATTATGACTATTAATACTTTTACACTTTGTACATTATGCTGGAGACTGTAAATGAATGCAAGGTTCTATCTTGGTCATCTTTTTACCCTACTGCTTAGTAGGTCTGCAATAAATGGTGAATGAATGAAGAGGGTAATGTGTTTATGCAGTAGAAAATGGAAAATTCAGATGATCTGTACAGCAATATAAGTAATTAAACATAAATGCAATATATAAGTACATGTTAATAAATATTTTAGGTTTTGAAAAAGAATATGATTTTATTAGGTTTATTAGGTAGTTCAGATTTATCTGAGATGCATTCTTTGATTAATTTAAAAGATATAACCATTCATTAAACTTAAAAAAATAGTATGTAGAAATCTACCAATGAGTTTGCGTTTCTCCTATGAATTCCACATATCATTTCTATGGTGTTAAGAGAAGGAAAATATAGTGAGAATAATGAGCAAGTAAGTGCCCTTAATGACCTCCACTCACAAGTAAATAATCTATATACAAATACAGGTGCACTCAAAGTGTTTGAAAACAATGTGTTTGTAAATTAGGGTAACATTTTTTTTTCAGGTAATTTATGAGCAGGGCCTTTTCTCCAAATAAACATAGAAAACAAATGGAGCCCTGGTTTTGTCTAGCAAAAATGATTACAGATTCCACATGAAGAGAGGAGGGTGAAACATCTCCTGTTTACCCACACTGTCCTTTATATGGGCCATCCCCTGTGCATTTGGTCAGTGGCTCAGTATGTCACCAGGATCTCCTTTGAATTCCTGAAATATAGCCATTGCCTGAGGGCAAGTACAACAGTGGTTTAGGAACTGGCACACAGCAGAGTTCATTCTTAAGCTACAGTTTCCTTTTGACCAAACAAATGCAGAGGAAATGATGTTCTGGGACTTTCGAACTCCGATTTAAGGAAGGTTAGGAGCTTCTACTCTCTCTCGGTTGGACGATCAAGTGGTTAGATACCACGTGTCACCCAGGAAAATGACAGGCCATCATGGATATTTTAGTCACAGCAGAGCTCCCAGCAGACGCAGTCACATGAGTAACTCCAGTCAATATAATAATGTGAAGCAAAGAACTTCCTGGGTGAGCCCTGCCAGAACCTCTGACCCAGAGAACCGTGGGGGATGGTTATTGTTTGAAGCCGCAGCATTTCAGTGTGATTTTCTATATAACAATAGATAAATGTACAGGGTAGCTAATATTTAAAAAAAGGAAGCGTTTAGGAACACATGCAGCAAGTCTGCTTGTTTTATGTGGAACGTAACTCTTGTTTTGAGAGGAATATATTGCCTAGTCATGGTGTCTTGCAAGCACAGTGTGGGCTGCACAAACAGCCAAAGAAAACATGACCCTCTAACTGTTAGTTTGCTGCCAGGGCCCTAAAATATAAGGCTACTTAGGGGACCATATGCACGGTGATGTTTTAGCACTGAACCGAGCTGGCAGAATGAATTCCAGGTGTCGACAGTGTCAACTCCAGAAAACAGCAGGCAAGTAATGGCTTCAGTTCTCAGCTGGAGTTCAGGATGCCAATTCATGGAAGCAGCCCAGGAAGTCACTGGGGACAGGAGGCATCCAATTCTAAAGTCTATGTCAGGAGCCAAAGAGCAAGAAGTAGAAAAAGAAGTCAACGCAGTTAGGAGGCATGGATCTGGGAAACCTCACAAGTGTGTAGTGACTGCATTCTGCATAGTGCCGTGTTCATTGCAGGTTCCCATAGCTGTCCTGAGGAGCCATTCAGAGTTACGCTCTTACTATGTAAGTAAGGTACACAGTTTCCCCAAAGTGGCCACAGTTTCCCAAATGATAGAGCCACAAATCTATCAAGATATAGTTTAAAACAAGATTCAGTTGTAGACTAGTATTTTCAATTCAGAAGCTTTTTAAAAAATGGAAGGGAATTGGGCTGACACTGAAGGACAGTCTCTCCCTTGCTCGCCTCACTGGTGGCTCCACTCATGAGAACAGCTGCTTGAGATCCACTCACCATTCTTTCTAGATCAGTGGTTCTCAACCTTCCTAACGCCACGACCCTTTAATACAGTTCCTCATGTTGTGGTGACTCCCAACCATCAAATTATTTTCGTTGCTACTTCATAACTGTAATTTTGCTACTGTTATGAATCGTAATGTAAATATCTGATATGCAGGATGTTTTTTCATTGTTACAAATTGAACATAAGTAAAGCATAGTGATTAATCACAAAAACAATATGTAATTATATATGTGTTTTCTGATGGTCTTAGGCGACCCCTGTGAAAGGGTCATTCGACCCCAAAGGGGGTCACAACCCACAGGTTGAGAACCGCTGTTCTAAATGGACCTTCTTGACTTGAACACATTGCCCCTCCTGATAGCTCAGCTCCCCCATTTATAACAGTGGGAGTAGACATCCCTTCCTCATAATGCTAGAATGTAATTCAATAATTAGCAATGTGTTAAACACTTTGAGAATGAAAATGCTAAGTATTGTTATTATTTCAAGGGTAATTTACTTGTCTGATTCATTTGCAATTATTTCATCAAAACATCATTCAGTAAGGGCTGTTTGATGTGTAAACTGCCTTGTGGGTCTTCCCTACAAGACCTTTGTTCTCAAAATTTGATGGAGACCTTGCCAACTGGAACTCATTTGCACCTGAATGGTTTGCAATGGTGTAAATATCAAATCACTCCTGTACTGAGCCAGAGACTATTGGAGAATAAAACCCAGAACACTGATTGATCCCTGTGCTTGTCAGTAATAGTCCCTTCCCAGGAAATAAAGTATGGGCCAAAGCCAGGTGCAGGTAACATCAGCACACCTGATCAAATGTGATTTTGGCCCATTCCTTCGACCTTTCCATCATCCTGAAAACTCCCCTTCCTCAGTTTCAGGTGCTCAATTCAATTTTTTTTTACATACAGCCATATCTCATTTTGGAAAATTGATCTTATACACTGATTTCCTTGATAAAATTAATCATGATGACTCCCAAAACAATATATTTTTTCAAAGTTTTCAAAGTACTGAGAGCAGAGTGGCCTGAATAGTTAATTCTTAAAAGGCATGGATTATAACCTCAACCAGCCGCCGTGAAGTCTAGCCGTCTATTTTAAAAAGTCACATATGTAAGGGATGCCAAAGGAGGGACACATGAGGCCAAAAGGGGTAAAGAATTATGAATTTATTAGATCATAAACGGGCTGAGCCACAAAATGGTGCCAGCACACAGGGAAGGGGAGTGAGAGATTTTAAAGGACTCGAGGTGGGCTTTTTCTGGGCAGAGAATTCTCTGGGTGGGTCCTGAGGGGAAAGATAATGAGTGAAATAAGCCAGTCAATGAAGGAAAAATACCACATGATCTCACTCATTCATGGATAAACTTTTGGACAATAATAGATACAGAGGCAGAGCTGCCTCAAACAGATTGTCAAACTGCAGCGGGAAGGCCGGGGAGGGTTGGGGGGCAAGAGGGAGGGGTGTAAGAGATCAACCAAAGGACTTGTATCCATGCATATAAGCATAACCAATGGACATAAGACACTGGGGGATAGGGGAGGCTAGGGGACTGTCAAGGGTGGGGGGGAAAAAGGACACATATGTAATACCCTTTGTAATACTTTAAGCAATAAAAAAAAAAGATAATGGTTTTAGCAAGTGGAATGTGGTCTTAGCAAGTGAAATGTGTTCTTAGCAAGTGAAATGTGGTCTAAGCGAAAGGAATGTCCCTTGTGAGGTGACCTAAAAGTAAGTTCCAGGGGCGGGGGAGGGGGGCGGGGAGTGGAGGGGACATCCATTCAATTATTTTATCAGACCTAACAAAGCAAATGTTGATTTTTCTCTACTCTGCATTCTTATTTATTTCAGTCTAAAATTAATGTTTAAAATTATACGTTTGTTAGACTACATAATTTCTTTCCAATTCCACCCTTAATTGCTGGCTTTGGAATATTGGTCATATTTGGCTACTCTCTTTATAAATCTCCAAACATACTCCAGAAATATCAACCAGCCAGATGGGAATGCATGGTGTTGAAGTGTCACCAGCCTGAAAGGCCTCTTTAAGATGGGTGTTTACCTTTCTTCAGAGTTGTAGATTGATTAAAAAGAATGTCTATTGCATTACCACCTGGCTCTCTTGTAAGCCCCTAAAAGAAAACACATCCCAAACCCACATCGGTATCATCTTTCCACTCTCCTATTTGGTTTTGCTTCTGTAACCCCATCTTGGTACACGGTCACTGCCCCAAAGAAGCCATGAATGAACTAGGAGTCATCGTGTGCTCTGCCCTTACCCACAAGTCAAATTTAGTCAGTGCCATGGATCTACTGATTTTTACCTCACTTAAAATCCATTCTTTAAAAAAAAATATTCCTTACCATCCTATATTACGTAAGGACTTTCAGTTGTAAGAAAGAGAAAGTTCAACCCAGAATACAGTCAATATTAATGGGAACTTAGTGGTTCAAATAAATGAAAAATCTGGAGGTGGTAAGGGTTTCGAATGAGGTATGTTGCACTAGCTTAATGATATTGTCAAAACCCAGCTTATTTATGTCTCTCCTTTCCCCTTCCATGACACTCTGTTCTGCCTGTCTCCCCCTTAGTTATAAGATGGCCTGCTTCAGCATCCAGGGCTGTATGGCTCCAGGCTTTCATCTTGCAGGGAGGACATCACTTCTCCTTATAGCTCTCGGAATAAAATGAGAGAAGTCGTCTTCCCTCCCAGAAAACCTCCCAGCCCAATTTGTATTATATGGGTACTCCCAAACCCATCACTTTGGCCGGGGGGCTAAGAGTTTCTGATTGGCTTAAGTTAAGCAGATCCTACTTGGAACTAACATTGGCAGTCCCACTGTTCCATGCCATTTTCTTGAAATATGATTACCACAAAGGATGGGGGATGAAAATTGGGTAGCAAAGTATATTTTGATTCACTATCACTGCCTTGCTTTGGACATGTGTTATTTCCTGCATGGAGTTGTTGAGGCATTTGGAAGTTATTTTGCTACCCAGTACCGTATCCTCCCCTGCCCTCCCCCCCTTTTTTTAGCTGAACTTTCTGCCTCTGATTCTTTCTCCAACTACCTATCCTCTATGATGTTGCCAGTATAATCTTTCTGAGACAATATTATTTTATGTGACTTCTATGGTTTAAACCATCACTTGTCATCCCATCATCCACAAAGAGTGGCTTTTAAAATGTTCTTTGTGGGATCCACCAGCAAACTTGGTTATTATCTACTTTAGTATTTTAGATGCTACTTTGAAGGAAAAAGGTTAAAGATAAATGTTTAAAAATCAGTGAGCCACAGAATAAGTTCAACTTCTTTTGCTTCAGCCTTCAAGATCTGGATGCTTACCTCCTCTCTAACTTAAGTGCCAACTATCCCACCTCCTCATGTTTCATACACCAATAATAGCTAATTACCTGTGGATTTCCAAATCATGCTACCTAGATTGCCTTTACTCCATCAACCCCATCTAATCTCCATGTTCTTTCTTTAAAATCCATCTCAGTCATTACTGCCTAAAAAGTCCCAAGTAGTTTTGTCACTACGGTGGGGCCTTGACTTACGAGTGTCCCGACTAACGAGTTTTTCGAGATACGAGCCATCTCTCGGCCGATTTTTTGTTTTGAGTTGCGAGCTAAAATTCGGGTTATGAGCCAGCTTCAGATACCCCACTGCTAGTTGGCGCAGCGAACATCACAGTGAATGCCACAACATCAACCCAGCATCACGTCTCACTCGTTCACTTTAAGATTTGACATACGAGTAATTTGAGTTACGAGCTTCGTCACGGAATAAATTAAACTCATAATTCAAGGTCCCGCTGTACTGTTAGTTACAATCACACTATATGTTTAATTATTAACAGACAGGGATTATTATTATCTATATTATAAAAGGCCAGTGGCCGTAACGCCGTAATGCAGTATGACCAAACGACGGGTCACAAGGAGGTGCATTGGTGGGTCTCATGGTGCGGCGGGTCTGGGTCCTGCCGTCGCGGTGGGTCTGGGTCTCAGGCGATTTTGCACACTGGGCCTCTAGTTTTCTTATAATTTCTGTACCTCTAGCACTTAGTATATTTCCTATCATCTAAAAACTGCTAAATTGCATAAAATATAAATGAATACATTTTCAGTGATAAACTGTATAGTGTAGATAACACAGACTTTTTATTTATCTATTTTTTATTTTATTTTTGTTGTTGTTAATCCTCACCTGAGGATATTTTTTCCCCATTGATTTTTTAGAGAGTGGAAGCAAGGGAGAGAGGGAGGTAAGGAGGGAGTGAGAGAGAAACATCAATGTAAGAAAGACGTATCAATTGGTTGCCTCCTGCATGCACCCGGATCAGGTCTGGGATGAAACATGTAACCAAGGTGCATTTCCTTGATTGGGAATTGAACCCAAGATCCTTTGGTGTGCCTGGTTGATGCTCTAGCCATTGAGCAACACAGGACAGGGTAAGAACACAGAGTTTTTAAACACTCACCCATGGGCATTCATTCCAATTATGCCAGTGACTAGATGGGCCACAAATCTTTATTTTCTTGGAGCCCCATTTTGTTGTTGTTGTTTGTGAAAGGGGAAAATAATTACCTGAGAAAGTTGTGAATATAAATTAAAAATAAATAGAATTCTTTTTTTTTTTTTTTTTTTACATTGAGCAGAATATTGCTTAAGATGATTTACCTGTGATTAACAGGTATCAGTCTCACTCTGCTTCTGCCTACACCCTGGGCCTCCTCCCTGCTTACTGGAAACTGCAGGAGGATCACATCACTGCAAGCCATTCAGCTTCCAGGATTGGTCAATTGACCACCATTCTGATTCCACATTCATAATTAATTCTTCCCAGTGTTAAGAATGGAAACTTGGCTGTTAAGGATGCTTGGTGGATTATTTTAGATGTCTGAATTGCTGAAACAATGGGCAGCCATGCAGTGCCTTTTTTTATCTACATAAACGTGGGACATGGAAGAAGAAAAGAAACATTTTTCTTTCCCACTCCAGAAATCTCACTTGACATTTAGCAAGAGACATTTGTTAGAATGTCAGTTTGATAAAACTGATTGCAGGAGTCGCCCAGCATTTGCTCCAGAGCTAGAACAATTGTTAAGAGCCATAATCACTCTGGGCAGGTTTAAAGGGGGAAAAAAAAAATGTTATCAGAACATTTGGCCAAAATGCCTCAGGGCAAGTAGCCATGCCTCTTTTAGCTCCCTGTTCAATTCCAGTTTCCCTGATACATGCCCCTAAATCAGAACTCTGGATTAGTTGCAAAGTTCCAACAGTTGTCAAAGCAGATGGGAGTGCTGGAGTGTATATCAGATAGGCAAGAAGGATAAACCATGGAGACATCTTCAAATATAGAAGCCATAAAGCATAGATGTGGGACCTTATATTTGGGTATCGTTACAATATGTATTCATAATAATAATTAATAATAGCAAACACTTGTTTCGAACTTACTCTAAACTCCTAACTGTTTAAAAGCTTTATATAGAGGAGCTCATTTCATAATTCTAATCCTGTGGAACAGGGAGTATTTTTATCTCTAGTTCACTCATGAAGAATTGTGACATAGGAGGGTAAAGAAACTTGCACAAAATCATACTGGAATTTGAACAAACATTATATTCTAGAACCTTACTTTTAGTATTATAGTATTTCCTGATATATCTAATCTATGAACCTTATAAATAAAGAGGGCTATCTTCTATTTTCTTATAAGTGGAATAGTTGTAACAAAGATGCTAATGTGTATTGAGAACATATTATATGTTGGTACTCTTAGGGGCTTTTGTAGTCTCAGGTAATCCTCCCAGTGACTCTATGGGGCAGGTATCCTATATAATAAAAGCCTAATATGCTAAGTGTTCAGTTGTCTGGTGACTGGTTGACTGTTCAACTAATCAAAGTATAATATGCTAATGATATGCTAAGGCTGCTCAACCGCTTGCTATGATGTGCACTGACCACCAGGGAGCAGACACTCCTACTGGTAGGTTAGCTTGCTGCTGGGGTCTGGCCGATCTGGACTGAGTGAGATGGGCCAGACATGCCCTGGAGCCCTTACGTGGTCCCTCCCCAGCCCAATCATGCACTGGTGGGGTCCCTCGGCCTGGCCTGTGACCTCTCACAATCTGGGACCCCTCAGGGGATGTCAGAGAGCTGGTTTCAGCCCCATCCCTCAGGTCATTCCCCTCAGGAGGGCGCCAGATGCAGGGCTCACAGCTGGTGAGCACTGCTATGGCAGCACGAGCCTCTTCCAGTTTGGATCGGTTGGGTGTGAGCCTGCAGCAGACACAGTGGGGCCACAGTGGGGCCAAGATGAGTGGGAGCAGCAAGAAAGAGCTACAGGCGACATTGGACTGTGGGTTTCAGCCCGATCCCCACAGGCCACCCAGAGAAGTCCCACCCACGCACAAATTCATGCACTGGGCCTCTAATAATCTATAATAATAAAAGCATAATATACTAATTAGACCGGGCATCCTTCTGGACGACCTTCCAGACAAACCTGGGTCTGCGAGGAAAGCCCGGGTTCCTGGTGCCTGCTGGCAGCCGGAAGGAAGGCTGTGCCAGCAGCCAGGGGAAGGAAGGGCTCCTCTTGCATGAATTTCATGCATTGGGCATCTAGTTATCAAGTATGTAGAGATTATCTTAAACTAAGAAATTGAGGGAGGGAAATGGTAATTCACTTATAAATAGGATGCTGGGATTTAAAACCATGAAATCTGGCTCTAGAACCTGCATTTGAATTATAAAATAATAAAAATAGGCGATTATACGTGTGTGTGTGTGTGTGTGTGTGTGTGTGTGTGTGTGTGTGTGTGTGTAATGAAATAACCAACCAAATTTAAAAGTTTTTTGTTTGGAGAAGGTGGATACCATCAGCAATATACTCTGTTCTTTCCTATGTTTGTTCCCTCATTTATTGAAGGGCATTTTTTAAATAAAATTTTTCATGTCCAGCAACTCTACTGAGCGCTGTTTATAGAAAGGTTAAAAAATCACATCATTCTTCCTCTCTGAAAGTCTTATAGACAAGAGGAAAAAACAGTCAGAATCACACAACTTACAGCCCAGTGACTGCTGAACATAACACCTATTTGTCTTCTCAGAAGTTAGAGGCAAACCACCGTGGGCCACGTTTTTCCTCCATTTGCGGTTTGGTGAGGAGGGGAAGGCTAGGCTGCCCCCAGGTCTCTTTGGAGAAATGCCGGAGACGTTCAAAAAAGGATTCTGCTGGAGCACTTGGAAGGTTTCAAGAAATGTTGCTTCATTACTATTTCAAGGTTCTGTTATCCCAAAATGCCTCCTCAAAAACTATCAGAAGCTGACCTTCAGAAACTCAGCCCTTTCACGTAGACAGAGAGGGATGTTCCCTGAGGGGAGAAAGCCATTCTTCTTCGGCCTCAGAGGCCTGCAGGATTGCTCACGCCCCAGGTCCTGTGTTGGAAGCTGAGTCCCTGTCAGGTCCTAAGGTTCTATGCTCATCTGGTTTCCTTCTTGTGGAGTGATGGGAAGACTCAGATTGCTTTAAGGTAGAGGGGCTTGTATAAGGACACAAAAGTATTGGGTAACAGGAGAGGATGACAGGAATGTAAACTCAGATGCAAGAAGGCTTGGGTTTGAGTCCTGGCTTCCCACAAGCCTGAAACTAGCAAACATTACTTTGGGTCTCAATTTTTTCATGTCTTAAATGAGAAAAATCACAGCCATGAGATTACAGAGCACTTTCTGCTGATTACAGGGAAATGTAGAAGAGTAAGTAGCACTGAGTGAGTGCTCAGGAACGAGGGAGCTTTTGTCATCAGGGATCTGAAGCTCTTGGCCTTAGGTACAATCTGTGGCTCTCACCCTTATGGCATGTCTGATTTTCCCTATGTATTTATCCTTAGCAATTTGTCTTGAGTTTCAAAATGTTAGTACAGACATGCCCCCCGCCCACATGCGGACTCAACCCTGTCTTGTGCATCCTCCCATTTCCAGATCGCATTGCCAGTTGCACCAATCTCTCCTTGTTTCTTAGTCCAAATTCCTGAGACAGAGAATTGCCTGGCTCAGCTCACAAATGGCCTTTAGCTTTGCATATAGCAAGCATTGTGAATCTGGTGCCTGTGCTTGGTCCAGTTGGCTGTGTTGTCGGTTGGTATCTTACTCTGTGCAGGCTGCTATAGTTAAATAACACAGGCTGTGAGACTCATTACACAACAGAAATCTGTTTCTCACAATTCTGAATGCTGGAAGTCTAAGACCAGGGTGCCAGCATGTTCGAATTTTAGCAAAGACCCTCTTCCAGATTGCAGACTGTGAGCTTCTTACTATGTCCTCACAGGGTGGAAGGGGCTAGCTGCTCTGTATGTTCTCTTTTATGGAAACACTGTTCCCATGCATGAGGACTCCATCCTCATGACCTAAGCATCTTCCAAAGGCCCACCTCCTAATAAGATCACATAGGCAGTTAGGATTTGAATACATGAATTTGCTGGGACATCACTTTCAGACCATAGCAGTTGGAGTCATTTAGGCATGTTTGTTTGCTCATCAGGGTTCTGTGGGTCACTGTCCCTCATATGAGGACATTTTGAGGCATGACCTGTCTTATTCAAATGTAGTCAGGTAGAAGAGCAGAGCATGGGGCCAGGAAGTATGTGTTACTACTATTACACAGTGAATTGTCATTTCATCTACACATCCCTCACTTCTTTATTACCACTCCTCACTTCTGCCTTTTGGCTTGTTGTGGTAACTCCTGAACCAAGCATAACACTGGATGTGTTGAGTATTTAAACATTTATTATGTGTTTAATAAATATTTGATAAATGAATAGAAGAATAAATATCAGATATCCCCCTAATTTCATTTTTAAAGATAATGTTTAAAGTAATACACTACTTACAACTAAATCATTCCAACAATTTAACTCTAATTCTATATTATGACCTTAATTTATGATATATAATTTATTTAGTCACTGACCCCTAAGAAAGAATTTATTGTCCCCATTTAACATTTGAGAAAACTAATCCTTAGAAAGCATGCACACCCACATGGGTATTAAGCAGTAAATCAGGCATTTAAATCCAGGCTTGTTTTATTTCAGAGCTTATATTTCTCATGCCGTTAA
This sequence comes from Myotis daubentonii, assembly GCF_963259705.1. Lineage (NCBI taxonomy): Eukaryota > Metazoa > Chordata > Mammalia > Chiroptera > Vespertilionidae > Myotis > Myotis daubentonii. Next base: position 72,978,909 of record NC_081848.1, read on the forward strand.
TGTATGGTGGTGATAGATTATGTTGCTGATTTTTGACCCACTTCTCTAGCTGTCAAGATCTCTTTGAATATTTATTCTATTCACCATGTCATCTATCTCCCTATCTCTTTGTTAGGTATACATTTATAGGATACACAGTCAGTTTAACATTATAAGGTCAAGTATAGAAGCCAACAACTCAAGTGTGGAGACCTTCTTAAAGATTGGTGCTAAAGTAATTAATCAATTTTCTCTGGGTGCAGTGTTCAGATATTTACCAGTCCACTTAGGCGCTGTCCTTCAGCTCATAGTTCTCCATCTTGACCTGAAGCAGGTCATAAGGGATTCTGTGAATGTCATGGGGAAATGACTTCACACTCGTACATCCATTTCCCTATAATTATCTTTCAGCCAGTACTTGCTTGTATAGTACATCTATTCCTCATCACCTTCTTTTAAGTGAAGCTTCAATATTTCCTACCTATAGCTGATTTCCCAAGGAAGGCAATAATGAAAAAGCTCTGTTTAAAAAAAATTCTCATCATTGGGAATTTTGCCTCTCTCACTGCCTTTGAGTATAGCATTTATTGCTTGAGAGCTCCCCCTCTATTGGAGAAACAGCAGAAGGAAGGGTATAACTACAAATTCATGCCCAACTCTGAGGGCATACACATTTGCTTCTTCTGTTTTACCATTTGGAAATGAGTAGACTTATAGGGCCCAGACTCTAACCCCACAAAATAGCAAGACAAGACTAAGAGCAGTGTTATGACTTTGATTTCTGAGATTTTTCTAATTTACTACAGAGGTGGAGAACATGAATGCCAGGCTTTTAAAACAATATTGTTTATCATGTGGTATTTGGAGGAGGGAATTTTCTTCTGTTTAAATATTTTTACCTTTAGAAAGACGTTTATGGGTTAGGCTAATGTGTGGAGACAGAATAAGGACACATTATTTTATAGACTAAAAAGACTGAATGATCATAGGTTAAATTATAGATGGTTGATCAGTGGTTAGAAATATGTTAGGAAGTCCTGATAACATCATAAAACTATGAGAACATAGGCAGTAATACTCTCTAGAAATTTCTCATAGGACAGACAGATACACACACACAAATAATATATGTAATTTCAAGATGTTCAAAAGCCAATGAAGCCTATGAAGTAGCAACGAAAAAAAATTTATGGTTGGGTCACAACATGAGAAACTTTATTTAAAGGGACAGAAGGTTGAGAACCACTGTGTTAAAAGTGCTCATCTCAAGAAAAGAAATTGCAACTATGTGAGCTAACCTATGTTAATTACATTTATTGTGGTTATTTTGTAAAATATATATATATATATATATATATATATATATATATATATATATATATACATACATATACACACACACATCAAATTATTATTTATGTGGGTTCATACAATGTCATATGTCAATTATAGCTCAAAACTAAAAGAAGTAAAAAGGAATCTAGTACTTACTTGCCTAAGTATAGTTGGCATTTGATAGTCAAGCTAATTTGACAATGAGGAAGCTGGATGTTGGTAAAATCCAAACAATGGGTTCCATTTGGAAACAAACAAAAAAAATGGAAGCCTTTTAGGGCTGGGGATATAAATTTCAGTCTTCATCCAGAGGGCCTGTGCTGCTTTGCTGATCTGCATTATTGCCAGGGACAACTGGGAAAGTAAGCTTAGGGATAGGCCAGAATCTTGTGTAGTGTTTTCTGGTAAGAATCATGCTCTTTTGAGAGTTACCACGTGTGTTCAGAGGCATAGGAGACACTGCCCTGCCCTACATGCAGGCCCCTCCCTGTGTCTGAGTCTAGGCTCCTACAAGAACGGGAGCTGTTTGTTTACAGTCAGCAGCGGGCCTTTGCTTAGGTCCACCAGTTTAAACGCGTGCCCTTGATTGACTCTCAAGACCCTATGACTGATTGTTAGACCACTTTTTTTAAAAAAATTCTAGTCATTACTGGGACCTTCCCTACTATTCAGTAGCCATAGATTACTGTTTTCCTTTTATATCCTTTATCTGGGCATTAGGGGTTGTCACTGAATAGTTCCTGTGATTGTTGGCTTTGCAAAAACAGTCAATAGTATTGGCGGCTTTTCCTCACAATTTCCCAGATAATGGTGCTATTTTAATGAGAGTGTGGCTAGGCCTATAAATGAGCTGCTAGACTTTTACTCAGGAAGGAGCATCTATTTCTATTTTAATTCACTACTGATATTCTCTAAGGAAATGCCAAAATGCTTTTTCCATCTGGAATTAGGAATCCTTTATTTTCACTGGGGAAATCTGTGCTCCTGGAAACTCTTTAGTTTGGCTCATTACTCAGTTGCCATGCTTGGAAAACATCAGAAAGAGAAACATCTTAAATGACACCAGCGATAGTAGGTGGAGCAATTTAAAGTGATTTTGATGTTTTCCTACAAGTAGCATGTTCTAATCATATAATAGTGTTGTGACATAGTTGGGTACATATTAATATTCATACTTTTGTAAATAAGAAAAAACACACACACACCTTTTAGACACTTCATGGTTTTGACTGTGACTTTAGTGAAGTCACTTGACATGTTGAGAGCCAGGTGCCCTGACTTCAAACCCATACTCCTGCCATCGGGCACACTGTCCTCCAACCAGGAGTATCTGGAGAGAAAGAGTAAGTGATAGCAAGTATGGGAAGCACAACTTAACTTGCTTGGTTTGGGCTGGGTGCTGTTGGTTTATGCTACTTAAATTAAAAAGCAGTTTGGGGATGGAGAAAGTCGCAGAGCTGAATTTAGAAAGCCTGATCGGTGGTTTTGGCCTTTGGCACCCACACTTTGGGACTCTGTGCACTTATCCTTTCAATCTCAGTTTCCTCACTTATAATTCAGGTTAATAAAAACAGTTTGTGGGGTAAATGACATGTTCTACTAACAGACCAGTTTTCTGAAGTACACTGTCAGAGAGGGTCCCTAATAGCAGCCTGGATTCCAGAAAAGGAGGAGGGGCGCTGCTAGTAGTTGGGAGGATTATTTGCTCAAATCCTTCCTTTTATTTCTCTTCTCCTCCAGGGCTATAGATCAGAGAGGAGACATACTGCTAAATCAGAGAAATGATGCTAACAGCTTTATACAAGGCTCTTTGAAAATGACAAGACTGGAGAATATAACGGAGTTCCCTATTCCTCCCCAAACCTAAATTTCGAGGCCCAGATGATCAGAACCAGACAGTGGGCTGGGGTGGGGTGGGGTGGGGGGCAGCGGGTTAGAGGGTAGGGGCAGGCAGAGAACCTAGAGAAGAGAGAGCAGAGGCCTAGTCGGGGTCTCTGCTAATACCTACTCTATCTAGATTCAGATAAATCAAAGTAAAATAACTGTCTTGACCCCTCATTTATGGTGCACAAGAGAGAACTCATGAACACTGTTTTAATCTTTTACTCTTCCTCTGATCCTAGCAGATTAAGCCAATGTTGTGAACGTTTTCATTGAAATTTATCCTATATGTTACAGGGTTTGGAAACATTCATAAAGTCACAGCATATCAGAGTTGCGAGCGAATTGAGATATCATCCATTCCAGTGATTTTCTTACTTAATTAGACATGGAACTATTCACATCTCATAAAATTCCAGAGTGTAAAATGAATTAAGAATGTAGCTGCTCTTCCTGAACCAGAGCAGCTCAGCGCTTTTGCCAATCCCCATCGGGGACCCACAGTACCTTTGGAATATACTTTGAAAACCATGGATCTAATCAAACAGTCCATTTCACATTTAGAGACCGGAACCATAAACAGATTAAATGATTTTCCCAAGTCACATAGTGAATGAGTGGTGAAATGTGAACAAGGACTTAAGTCTCCTTGCTCCCAATTGAGAACACTTTCTAACCACTCTGCCCCTTTGCTCGGTGATTCTGGGATTCCTCTTTGGTTATTAATTTCCTACGCGGAGTCAACTTAAGTCTTCTGCCCATTCACTCCCAGACTCTTCCTCTTTGTTGTCTGCTGCTCTCATCCATCAATTACTGCCAGACACTCACAGGAGGTGTTTACCTACCCAGGCTTTCTGGGGGAGAGCTTAGGGAAGAATCAGGCGTGGAAAAATATACTTTTGATTCATATGCCTTAAATGCTTCTACACACCCAGATCCTTCTAAATGCAGCGCCGCTAGTTATTTATGGGACTCGTGTTTTCCTGTGAGCGTCTTTTGCATTGAAAACAAGGCGAGAGAGTCATTTCCAGCAGATGCACTGTATGTGAAAAGGAGATTGCGCCTAAATAGGCTACTTTTTCAAGTTTTAATTGGCCTAATTACTTCATGTTTGTAAAGTGCTTTGAAGAAGAAAGGTGCTATATTAGTGTTGCTTGTTATTATTTTAGTTCCCCCAGCGGCATTTGCTAGTTTCTCAAATCGCCTCACTTGAAGTGACCTGATAATCAAATTGCCAGAGAAGGTTTCTTCTTTTTAACTTTTATTTTAACTATTTTTCTTTTTAAAGAGCACCATTAGTCAAACATAAGGAATGTTTGGGAGACTCATGCTGGATGACACAACCTTCTCTTGTGACTAATCCGGCTTTCCTAGCATCATTCTAGAGCCCAGGAACTGGGCCTTTCTTTACTCTCTGCCTTTCTCCCAAAGTCTGTCTCTGGGAGTGTTGAAACTTGCTTTTCTACAGGCCACATCTGCCCACAAAATGTTATGTGCTGAACCTCTCTAGAGACCAGGGCTCCTGGGAGACGTGGAAGCGCCTTAGTCCTTAGCAGCAGGGACCAGGAGGGAAAAGAAATGCTCTTATTTTTTAACATCCCCCGCCACACACACACACACACACACACACACACACACACACACACACACACACAGACTGCAGCTCTAGAGGCTGCCTATGTGTTTCTGAAGACAAATACTGAGGTGTATTTCCTCCCTTTGACATCAGACTTTTGCTCTCCACCCATAACACAGAGCTTTCTTTTCTTCACCTGGGACATGGTAAAGAAACAACTCAATTTTTGAGAAAACATTTTTGATTTCTAAATTAGATGAGAGAGTAGCTTGTTTGTGTGGTGGGAGGAGTCTTTCCCCAGACATGAAACAGTTGGTCCAACCTCAGACACATAGGAAGTAACACACTTACCAATAGGTGCCATGCATTGACAGCTTTCTATGGTCCAAGCACTGTGACAGGCATTGTTTATAGTTTCACAACAAACTTGGGCTGTTTATCTAAGTGAGAACGTAGCGAGTCAGAGAAGACGGGCACTTGACTGAATCACACAGGGAGGAGAGAGAGAGCCAGACTTGGAATCCAGATGTGTCTGACTGCCAGCCCTGAAGCGAGCTTCTTCAGAGATAAGCCCTGAACATGTTGCAGGCACTGCTAGCAGGGCATAAGTCAGGTGTCCCAATTAATTGTCATCCTAGCTTCAGTACGATCTTTGTACGTTTCTCACACATCTTGGTGTAGGAAACAAGCTCAGAGATCTCAGCTAGAATTGTTCAGGTCACATATCTATTTAGTGGCGGCACCTCAAATTTCATGCGAATGCTATGCATTTTTTGCTTTTTATCTTAATCACCGATTCCAGTGGCAATCCTTACTTTACTTTTATAGCATAGCTATAATTTTTATTTCTGGACCAGTGTTAATCATGAAAATTCGAAGGCCATATTACCAACTAGACCAGCGGTTCTCAACCTGTGAATCGCGACCCCTTTGGGGTCGAACGACCCTGTCACAGGGGTCGCCTAAATACATCCTGCATATCAGATATTTACATTACGATTCATAACAGTAGCAACATTACAGTTATGAAGTAGCAACGAAAATAATTTGATGGTTGGGGGTCATCACAACATGAGGAACTCTATTAAAGGGTCGGGCATTAGGAGGGTTGAGAACCACTGAACTAGACCAAACTGTCCAAGAAAGACTAAGAAACTGAAACAAGGAACAAGTTATTTCTCTTGTTGATTAAATGACCAAACCTTTCTAAACTCAGATTCTCCTGAGGATGATATCAGAGAGTTATCAGTTGTCACATTGCTTTATTGAGAATATATATTTTTAACAAATTTTATTATTTATTTGTTGAATTCATTGGGGTGACTAGTTAATGAAATTACATAGGTTTCAGGTGGGCAGTTCTATAATATATCCTCTGTATGTTGTATTGTGTGTTCACCACCCCAAGACAAGTCTCTTTCTGTCACCATTTGTAATAATAATAACCACATCAATAATATACGGCTAATAATTAACAAGGCTTACTGTGTGTTGTTACAAGCACTTTTCATGAATTAACTAATTTAACCCTCAGAATAACTCCCATAGTTGGTATCTTCATTAATCCTACTTTACCAAAAGGAACCAGGGTCAAGTTTTAGTGAATGGAAGAAAACTGAGTCTAAAGAAGCCATGGGCACACTACGGCCCGCGGGCCGGATTTGGCCTGTTTGAAATGAATAAAACTAAAAAAAAAAAAAAAGAACCATACCCTTTTATGTAATGATGTTTACTTTGAATTTATATTAGTTCACACAAACACTCCATCCATGCTTTTGTTCCGGCCCTCCGGTCCAGTTTAAGAACCCATTGTGGCCCTTGAGTCAAAAAGTTTGCCCACCCCTCGAGTGGATTCTGGAGCAGTGGTCTTTGTGGAAGAGAAAATCCTATTGAGAATGTCCAGACTTTCTTTCCAGAATCAAACCTTTGTTCCCTTCACCCTATACCACTTTTGCCCTAAGCAACTGGGTAAAATTGAATATCAATGGAAGTAATACAAATAAAAGAGAAAGAAAATTTTCATAGGGTCACTGGACCGGATCGGTTCTGTGCTGGGTCTGGGTCTGGCCCTGACCGGGCCTGGGGCAGTGTCTGGGACCTCCAGGCTCTTGACTTATGCAACAAAAAATTCCAGAATGAGTCAGAGTGAGAACAAAAGCAAGTGTTTTTTTCAGTTAGAGAAAAAGGGGCCAGGATGCGGGAGCTGCAGGCTGTGAAAGTAGCATCCAAGTGGTCCCAGGGTGAACTCCAGAGTTAGTTCTAGAAATTGTATGTTTTTCCAAAGATGGATTATTTCTAAGCTTTGTGGTGCTAAATTCTGCCTCTGCCCTCTGGTTGGGGATTGGGTGGGATCTTGTTCCTAATAAATATGGTCCATCTGGAAGTGTCATGGCATTTGACCCCCGGGACCCCTTCTGTGGTGTCACTTTCCATAATGACGGTATAATGAGCTTTGGGGTCCTTCTCTGGTCAATTTTTCCTGCATCTTGGGTTGATCTGGTTTTAGCCAGTTCTCATTATTATTGACTTCTATGACCACCGCAGGGGTTTCTTACCACAAACTGTTTTCCTTTGATTATATGTGGAAAGAAGACCTAGGGGCTTATTGGCCAGTGATGTCAGCTTTTACTTTCCCATTCCACTTGTTGGGATTTTTCTCTTTTTCAATTGTGGCTCAATAGAATAGAGCAACAACAAAATCCGAAGGACAAAATTAACAAGGTGGGACCAATCGGCTGGAGGAAAAAAAAGGAAGAGAGCTCTTGGAGATAATTGTGCAGATCTGTAAAGAACCTCCTATCTCTCTGAGAACTGGTTCATTTTTGAGAATTACTAGTAATTGCCTGGCTACCTTCCCATCTCCAGTCCTTTTCCTCTGACTCTCTAATTTTCCTTTCATCATGGAAGTTTAGGACTCTGAGTATAAAGACTGAGTTTATAAAACTAAACAGACCAGTCTTAGTTTCTCAGGCCAACTCAGGAAGGTCAAGTAGTCTTATGCTGATTTTTAATACAAGCTTGATTTTTGTTAATTTTTGAACAAGTCACAAAGTACGTTTAACGGTTTAATGAAAAAAGAGGGAAAAGTGTGATGCTTTCACTCTATTTAATGTTTTCCAGGTAACTACCATCTATTTTAGGATGGCAGATGATTCTAATAAAACATTACACTTCAAGTTATACATAGCATTTTATTGAAAAGTTTCATGCAAATAAAGTTCTAAAAATGGAATCTTGTTTTCATATGGATTTAATGTTAAGTCCAGTTCTCCTCTCTTTTTCATTTCTAAAGTTGTTATTTCAAGTTCATTCCCATTGGTTTGTGTCCAAACTCTTTTGCTAAATAGGGTATGGATCAAGTGTGACCTATGAAAAAGTACAGAAATATTTTCAATGGAGAAACCCCAGTTAAAGATCTCTGGTCTGTGGCACACATGATTGATAATTGGCACACATGATTGTCCTGTGCTTCCTACAGGAGGCATCTGATATTTCTCCTTTAAAGACGTTAAGATTGATCACTGGGTTCCGATGGTTGTCAGGTCAGACCATCTGTTGTTAGAGAATTCCCCTCAGACATTTCCCTAATAGATTTTAGGTGATCATTGTCTAGAGATCCATCATTGCTTTATACATTGAAAAATGATGATTTTCCAATGCTATCAATCATTTACCATTGATTAGCTGGTATTATTCTATAAAGAGAAACTTTCCCAGTGAAGAGACTGAGAAATATGTACTTATGCTCACTTTACTGATAAGAAAAACTGAGAGCTAAAATGATTTCAGAAGAAATGTGATGACATGCTCAAAGCCACACAAATATCTGCCTTCTGACCAGAATAAGCATCAAATACATCAGTGCATAATAAGAGGCTCATTCTTGACTAGATCAGATATCTCCAGCTCCACTGTCTACAGGGGTCATTTAGATGCCAAATGTGTAAATTAGAGCTATATAATATAGTGGGTCTGATGGGATTAATGGCCAAAATAGGGCTTTTATGAAAGCCTTGAAATTCTCAAGCTTTAAAACACTGTGCTGGACAGAAATACACATCATTGAGTACAAATTCTGAGTGGTTATTTAGACTGTTTTCTCAGTGCACACACACATATCTGTCACATTATTATGATAATGACACAAAAACCCAAGGCTTAATGGCCAAAGTAACATATATAGGTAGCAGTATGGCCTGGTGATCTTGCTGGAGGAAGTGGGGTTCTTTCATGGGATTGCAAAAAAAACACCCACAAAAAACAAACATTCTGAGGTTTGAGAGAGAGAGGTTGTGGGGAGATAAGATTTATCTGGGGGGAAAGACACGGCTGCCCCAGGTTCTCAGTGTCTCAGCTCCTTTGGTCCTGCTGTGGAAAAAGTCCAATCTTGTCTTCACCAGGCCCGGAAATAGGGCCAGTGTCCAGAGATTCTGTGCTGTGCCAAAGCTTAGTCCATATCAAAGCTTCGTTTAGTTCCTGGCTGCACTCTGGCCAATGGTGCTGCTGTATCCAGTACCCAGATTCAGCTTTAAGCCTGCTTGAAGTCCAGGAGGTTGCTGTGAAGAGAAAACATGTGAGCAAACACAGTGATCATGTGTTACCAAAAGAGGGAGAAAGAAAGAGAAAAGGGGGAAGGAGAGAGAGATTCTTTGTTAGGCTGATTATATTATCTCTGGCTTGGGACAGACCAGGCACTTCTTCAAACTAACCAATAAACTTCCCAAGCTTTTTTAAAAAAATTAATTAATTAATTAATTAATTAATTAATTAATTAATTAAGTTAAGAATATGGGAGAGGGATAGAGAAGATCATTGATGAAAGAGAAACATGGATAGACTGCCTTCTGCACGCCCCCTGCTGGGGGTCAAGCCCGCAACGTGGGCATGTGCCCCAACCAGGAATTGGACTAGTCAACTCTTGTTACATGGGTCCATGCTCAATCAACTGAGCTATACAGGCCAGGAAACTTCCCAAGCTTTTGAGTGCTTGAGCTGGATCCTCCCCGTAACCAATCCATTTCCTAGATCTTTTGGGGTCCTTTGTCCCTTATCCATCTGATCCTCTTTTCAGGCTAGACAAACAGGTCTTTATGGTCATATTTTGGCTTTTACTGCACACTCCCTTACTTCCCCCCAGGGTCTGGGAGAGTGGACCAGGGAGATCAAAAATGCTGTGATCTCCTGGATTATATGAAGCTGTAACTTCCTGGTTAAACAAGCTTATGTTTCCTAGTTGATTATGTTTAATAATGTCTGATTCCTTTTGCTCTCTTCCTTTATTAATATTTAGCCATCTGTGCTAACAGTAAGGCAGTCACCATATATAGTAACAATCAGTTCATTTTTTTTTTATTTTCTAAAGTTGAAGGGCTCAGTCATATCTATCAAAATCAACTTTTATAGACATATATATTATAATCATAAGAATGGCATTAGCTATACAGGCCATTACAAAAATGGTGCAATTTTGAATTGCTTTCCATCTTTTCCACTACTGTTCTGGAGTGCTTCATTTTCTTGGTATAGCATTCCTCAACTTTAGCATCTTACTCTCACCCATGTAAGAGCCCCATTGTTAACAACTTAGACTCTGAAGTTACAAACACACCTGCCACCATTTAGCATTATAACCTTGAAAAAATAATCATCTTCAGTCTCTTCCTCTTCAGTTGTAAAATGGAAATCCCCATAGTAAATGCATCATCATAGTATTCTAGGTGTTAAAGAAAATAGTTTAAGTATTAACTAAAATAAGGCATGTAAAGTCCTTGGCATATTGCCCATCTCACAAAACCCACATTTTCTATAGTACATGTCATTTATTCCAAAGCTTGGAAAGAATATTTCCACGAGTTTTTTAGTTTGTTTCTTGGTCAACCTTATCTTTTGCAGTTTTCTCAAGTGTAAACCACACTTTTACTGACTTCAAAAACACACAAAAGGAACTGGGAAAAGCAGTGTGAAATCCCAGTGTGGACAGGTCACCCCTGGCTGTGTGGGAGGAAGAGGATAAGTGCAGAGGGAGGAACAGGGATCCCGGGTCCAAAGAGAGGGCAGGAGTGCCTGCAGCGCTCGCTGTGTGACCCTGGACCTGAGCCAGCTGTTCACCCTGTGGTTCTGTTGGCTGCTGAAGAGGATGCTGTATTGCCTTTGGTTATACTCAGCTTACCTGTGATCCTAAGGTGGTTGGGCTACTGAAGACAGCTCTGCAGACCTTATAAATTTAGTCAGGCCCATGGGCACATGTACATGATGCATACACACACACCTAGTATTTACTGACTGACTGATTTTAGGAAAGCACAGCTATCTAAAACCACCTTTATCACACCGCGATTGTATGCTTGCTCTTTTCCCTTCTAGAAACAATCTTTTTTCTTACATTTGTTTAATTTTTACATGCTACTAAAAATTAACGGACACTACTGTACTAAATGCCTGAGTTATTTCCTTTAATAAAGTGTGCAAGTGTATGTGGTGAAGGTGGGGAAGGGAGGACAAACAGGCATTTTGTCGTGTAGGGGATGGTATGCTCGATTCGGTCCTAGCAACACCAAGTAATCTGAGATGTCTGGCCTCCTCCAGCCTCATAGAAGCCTCTGTAGAAAGTGGAATATATGTAGAGTGATGGGAAGGACACCGAGTTATTTCAGACTGTAAATTCCCTAAATGCAGGGCTCGGTCTTGGTTGTTCAGGCTGCTATAACAAAATACTCTAGACTGGATGGCTTATAAATGACTGAAATTCATTTCCCATAGTTCTGGAGGCCAGAGGTGCAAAATCAAGGCACCTGCCAATTCTTTGTCTGGTGAGAACCTCCTCGCTGGTAAAGTATCATCGTCTCATGGCTGTAACCAAACATGGAAGAAGGAAGAGGGCGCTCCCTGTGGCCTGTCTTATAAGGGCACTGATCCCATTCATGAGGGCTCCACCCTCATAACCTAAGCATCTCCTGAAGGCCCACCTCCTAACACCATCACATAGGCCCTTAGGTTTCAACACAAGAATCTTGGAGGGACATCAACATTTAACCTCTTGCAGGCCCCTGTCTTATTCCTCTTTAATACTAGTGTTAATACCTAGCACATACCTGATCCTGGAGCAATGTTTGGGGGACTGAATTGAAAATAAACTTTGTGTGTATATCCTAGAGTCAAGCCAGGAGAGAGAAGTACCTAAATCAAATGACCCTAGAGATGGAATTCCACTCTTTCTAGAGAAGCAGTTTTTCCACGTTATATTTTCCACCTGTCATTACAGTTTTACCCTTGATTCATACCGACATTTTTACCTTTTTGAAGTCCACTTAACTCTCCTACACTAGTCATTTGATATGTATGCCATAACGATATTGAGAATATGACATCCGTTAAGCAAACAATGCTTACTCGGCTCCTGTAATCTTACCCCATAAGTCTGTATCTCTGCCTCCATCATCTTTTCTAGACCATTTCCAGCTTCACTGCATTAAGTCATTGTAGAAGCTGCCAAAATAAAGTTCAGGATTCCTGGGCTGGGGACAGCTGCCCTGTGAATAATTGTATTCATAAAGCAGCAGTTATTTTCTTTTTATATTTATATATTTAATCTCAGTAGACAGAGCACTTCTTCAGGAAAGGATCAAGATTCATTTTTATATTCTCAATCTTGCAGTGGTTGCAGCATAATAGGTGCTGAATAAACATGAACTAAGTAAATATAGGGATATGAAGTATCACTGTCTTTCCCACCTTCTATCAATGTCACTTTAATAAGAATGACTTGATTTGGTCCAAACTGATATGGATTCTTCTTTTTCCCTATTTTTGTACTTGTCTATGACTGAAAATAAATCAAGGCCAGGGCATGTAGTGAAGATATACGGCACCCCTTTGGGGAAAGATACACTTTTCTTTCACATTCTTCAATTTCTTCTTCTTTACAGGTAAATATTTAAATTATTTAGATGGTACTTACTTTGCATATGGTCCTTGTTGACTTTTACTTTTCCAACAGTTTGATGATTCCTGAAGAAATTGATAGAGTAAGCTAGAAAGATACAATAGTAACAATATATTTATACCTTTGCACCCCTTATTTTGTATTATTTTGTTTTTCTTGCTCTGGAAAAGAAACTTCATGGACAATGTGGAAACAAAATTAAACAAGAATATTTAATTCTAGTTATTTTTACATTTTGTTATCATTGTTCTGTAAATATACCACATGTATGAAATATACATTCCAATATTTATATCAAGACTTCCAAGAGCAATGATAGAATATTTTAAGGGACCCTTTCCTGGATTTGGGCCTCCAAAAATATTTATTATATGTTTATTCAATTATGAATTTATTTTGTTAAAAAACATTAGTTTTTTCCAGTGTTCCAATCACATATTTTGCATTGATCATTTAATATTGGAGGTGATAGTAAAACAGATATTGCTGGACCCTATTATTGCTGAAGCTGTTGAGACACTAGATATTTAAATATCCTATATAATAAAAGGCTAAAATGCAAATCGACCAAACAACAAAACAACCAGTTGCTATGATGCACACTGACCACCAGGGGGCAGATGCTCAATGCAGGAGCTGCCCCCCGGTGGTCAGTGTGCTCCCACACCAGGAGACCTCTCAGCCAGAAGCCGGGCTCGTGGCTGGTAAGAGCAGTGGCATTGGCGGGAGCCTCTCCTGCCTCCAATGCAGCATTAAGGATGTCGGACATCCCCTGAGGGCTCCTGAACTGCCAGAGGGCACAGGCCGAGCTGAGGGGACCCCCCCCCCCCCCACTCCCTGTGCATGCATTTTGTGCACCGGGCTTCTAGTCACATAATAAAATGGTGGCATGTTCTAAGCCCATTCTGAGTGAAGAAGTCCATGTCTTCTATATTATCTAGATCTATATTTAGCAATGACAGTAAGAACATTTTCCACATATTTCAAATAATAATGAACCTGTCAGTTTTATATTGTTTTTTTTTTTTAAAAAATCATGGTGACTTTTACATGTTACATTGCTTGTATGTATTTTGCCTCTAATTGGTGGTCTGAGCATCCTAAGAATCCATGCCTAACTTACCTGTGAAAAGCACATGCAGTTTTTTCTCTAGTGCAGTTCTCCAGCTAGTGTCTGAGTTAAGAAAACAGCTGCCATTATTGCTGTAAAAACCACATCCTTGTCACTGTGGTGATGAGTCCTGATTTAGTGTTTGTTTGTTTGTTTTCTCCTTTTCTGGTTAATCCTCACCTGAGTACATTTTTCTATTGATGTGAGAGAAATGCATTGATTGGTTGTCTCCTGCAGGAGCCCTGTCCAGGGCCTGGGCCGGGGAGGAGCCTGAAACCAAGGTATATGTCTTTGACCAGAATCTAACTGTGGACCCTTCAGTCCGCCAAACTGGCCAGGGCCTGAATTCATTTTAAATGAATCATGGGAAGGAATCTATTTCTAGCAATTATAGAACAACTACAGGCCCAGTGCACAGATTCGTGCACCAGTGGTGTCCCTCGGTGTAGCCTGCAGGGATCTGGCTGAAACTGGCAGTCCAACGCCGTTCCTGCCTGCCACTCCTGCTCATCCCAGCCTTGCTGAGTTTGCCACTGACGCTCATTAGGCTCACTGCTACTTTGCTGTGGTCTCCAGGCTGCGGCGGCCAGCCATGAGCCCTGCATCTGGCACCCGTCAGTCAGCCGAGCAGCGCTCCTGCTGTGTGAGTGCACTGACCACCAGGGGGCAGCTCCTGCATTGAGTGTATGCCCTTTGGTGGTCAGTGTGCGTCATAGCAATTGGTCGACTGGTTGTTCGGTTACTTAGGCTTTTATATATATACTAGAGGCCCGGTGCCCAAAAATTTGTGCACTCAGCGGGGAGGGGGGGTCCCTCAGCCCTGCCTGTGTCCTCTCACAGTCTGGGACCCCTCGGGAGATAATGACCTGCTGGCTTAGGCCTGCTCCTGGGTGGCTGGGGGCAGGCCCAATCCCTAGGTGCAGGCCCTGGTCAGACTCAGAGCAGGGCTGATTGGGGAATTGGGGCACTGCCCCCTGTCATGCAAAGAGCAGGGCGATCGGGAGGTTGTGATGCCACCCTCAGTCACGCTCAGGGTAGGGCCGATTGGGGGGTTGGGGCACCGTCCCCTGTCACACTCAAGGCAGGGTCGATGGGGAGGTAGTGGCACCACCCCCTGTCACGCACAGAGCAGGGCCAATCAGGGGGTTGGGGCACTGCCCCCTGTCACTCACAGAGCAGGACCCATCAGGGGAGTTGGAGCTCCGTACCCTGTCACACACAGAGCAGGGCCAATCAGGGGGCCGATCAGGGGGTTGGGGCGCCGCACCCTGTCACACACAGAGCCGCAGGGCGATCAGGGGGTTTGGGCTCTGCCCCCTGTCACGCTGATCCCGGTGCCGGGAGGCCTTGCGGCTCTGCTGATCCCGGTGCTGGGAGGCATATTGTCCTTTTACTATATAGGGTAGAGGCCTGGCATGGTGGGTGCCGGCTGGTTTGCCCTGAAGGGTATCCTGGATCAGGGTGGGGGTCCCCACTGGGGTGCCTGGCCATCCTGGGTGAGGGGATGATGGCTGTTTGCAGCTGGTCACACACCCTTTAGGGTGGGGGTCCCCACTGGGGTGCCTGGCCAGTCTGGGTGAGGGGCTGTGGGCTGTTTTCAAGCTGGGGGTAACTGAAGCTCCCAACTGCTCCTTTTTTTCTTTTCTTTTTTTATTCTGGGCCAGCTTTAGCTGTGAGGCTTGTCTCCAGCTCTTAGGCCTCCGCTGCTAAAAGTAGGTTTCTGGCTTTTGCTTACAGTGTTGCGATCCTGCTGAAGCCGGGTGGACTAAAGCAGGTTTCTGGGATTTTGTTTAGCTTCTATATTTGTTACATAGTTGCTTAGAGTTGCAGCTCAGAGGCCTGCAGCGGCAGGTGGGGAACGTTGGAGTCCTCCATCACTGAAGCAAGCAAGCCTCATGTTAGTTTCAAGCTGCCTTGCTGCCGGCCGCCATCTTGGCTGGCAGTTAATTTGCATATTGCCCTGATTAGCCAATGGGAAGGGTAGCGGTCGTACGCCAATTACCATGTTTCTCTTTTATTAGATAGGATATATATATATATATATATATATATATATATATATATATATATATCTCCTATTCCTGTGAGCTCCTTCTACATACCCTTTATGTTATCAGAGAAGTCCCCCATGCTGCCTAGACTTGACTTCAGAGAGACTCAGGCCATCACTACCAACTCGATAGTCACATTTGAAAGGCATTTGGTTTTGGTGACAGCTTGTTAGAAAGCCACCATGACCTTTAGAGATCTCCACTCCACTTAGTACAATTAGTTAGAAGTTCCTGCCTTAGGCATGAGGTCTCTGCTTGGGGAAATTTGGGGATCTTGTCAGAAAGGGATAAAAGATGATGGGATGCCAGGGTAGGAGAGAAAGGTTGGCATCCATCAATCAGCAGCCTGAGTGAATGACAGGGGTGAATTTCCTTTAGCTTTGTAGTTGTCAGATATTGAGACAAATGACGGTGCCACTGTTGGCATCACCAAAACATATCTTCTGATGCCTCTGGCAATTTACCTCTCCACTGTGTTCCATTTATCATTTCCAGCCTACATCAGGGATCACTTATTCCTGTTGCAGGGTTGTTTCCAGTGCATAAATACACTAATTGGTCACTGGAACAAAAAGAAGAAGTCAATTCCTCCTTTTTTTATTGTCAAGGAAGAACTGTCCAAGGGAACTTTCTGTGTTGATGGTTATAGTCTATAGTAGTCACTAGCCACCTGTGGCCACTGAGCCCTGGCCATGTGACTAATGTGAATAAGAAACTAAATTTTAAAAGCTGTTTCATTTTAATCTAAAAAGCCATGTGGCTACTGGCTACTGTATTACATAGCATGATCTTATACAATACTTGCTTTTGTGCTGCCTCAGATTATTTTTACAAAAATACACTGAATTCCCTTCCCCTTCCTTCTATTACCACATCATCAACACACAAGGAAACTTCTAGAACCATTTCTGTTTTTTAAAGAAAAATAGCAATTGTTCTTTTTATTTTTTGATATATTTTATTTTACTTTCCCATCACCATTTATGCCCTCTTCTACCCCTCCTCCCTCAGGAATCACATCTGTTGTCCATGTCCATGAGTTCTCTCTCTCTCTCTCTAAAATATTTTTTTCTTGATTTCAGAGAAGAAGAGAGAGGGAAAGAGAGAGATAGAAACATCAATAATGAGAGAGAATCATTGATCAGCTGCCTCCTGCACACTGGGGATTGAGCCTGCAACCCCAGCATGTGCCCCAACTGGAATCAAACCATGACCTTCAGTTCATAGTTCAATACTCAACCACTGAGCCATGCAAGATGGGCTCTTCATCTCTTTCTTTCTGTCTTTATTGTATCACAATATTTGTTTGTTTTCCTGCACCCATCATCATGTCCAGCTGTCTCAAATGCTAAAGTATTTCTTTATTCTGACATTGACCCCATGAGAGGCAATGTTTTCCATAGCTGCATCTTGTTTTTCTTTCCTCCAAATTTCCTCGGAGCCTTCCCCCACCCCTCCTCTTAACTATCCATAGGATTCCCAATATTCCTATACTCATAACTGGGTGTACAAGATGACCAAAAAGAATGATCCTCAAACACCAGGCAGAGAATAATAAAGGGAGTACAAATTGTTTAGATTTATAGAGGGCAGGGGAAAAGAAACTACTGAGAAGAAAAGAAAGTGCCTGGTGAGTACTTGCATCAAGCAATTAATAAATGAGTGCTCACTAAATAGCAGGCCCTTAGCTCAACACTGTATGCACTTTTAAATGTGATTCTTATAATAGCACCTTTTCACAATATTTATTCCTCCTGGCATTTTACTTTTACTGAAACTAATGCTCAGGTTATCCAGAGAGCAAAGGACTGTCCAAAGCTTGAACCAAGGTCAGTCTGCCTCCTCTCATAAACTATGGACACTTTGTAATTCTTCCATTAGTCCCTCAAAATTCTCATGGAATAATGAGTCCTGGGTTCTTCATAGCCTCCCTCTCCTCCAGAATTTTACTTTTTGATTGTTAAATTATAATGCTTTTTTTTTTTACCCACCTATAACCTTTTGTATCTAATCTCTTATTTGTCAGCATAAACTTTTGCGTTTTCCTCTTGGTAGCACAGCCCAGCTCCCTTAAAAGGAAGCATTGTTGTTCTTGCAGTTTGCATCAAATAACAAATCTTTGGTTGATGCAAAAAAATTAGTCATTAAAACTTGGCCATCTGCTTCTCTAATCTCCTTAAAGTACCATATCAAATTGGCAGACGCTATTGAAGTTCTAAGGAAAAAATTCTTAGTGTGAAAAAGTGACATTAAAGGTTTATTTCCTCTTCTGGTGGCCTAATAATATTAATGGCAAAACACGCAAAGGATTAATAGGTCCTTCCGGCAGAGGCTCAGTTATCGCAATCCTGAGGAATTCTGCAGGCTAAAAATATGAGCCCTATGGTACCTTCATAGACATAAATAATTTGGTTTTTCTTCTCTGTGAAGGAGAGCCTGTCACTCGAAAGGCAATTTTTCTCTTTGATCCTTTGTACTGTAATTTCATGTACTCTTTGTAATGCACACTTCCACATAAAGTGTGTTCTTCTCTCTACCCTTAGCCTTGCAAACCATCTCTCTCTACCAGCCAGTCTACAAAAAGGAACATACTTCTAAGAGAGTTAGTTTTTTTGTTTTTCCTCTTGTGTATTCAAGATATGTTCAGGAGAATTATATGAAAACTAGAGGCCCAGTGCACAAGTTCTGCACCAGTGGGGTCCCTTGGTCTGACCTGTGGGATCAGGCCAAAACTGGCTCTCCAACATCCCCCAAGGGGTCCTGGATTGCACAGGCCAGGCCAACGGACCCCACTGGTGCACAATCAGGGCCAAGGAGGGATGCGGGAGGTTGGCCAGCCAGAGAGGGACCACAGGTCTGGCCCATCTCCCTCAGTCCCAATTGGCCAGACCCCAGCAGCAAGCTAATCTACCAATCAGGGCGTCTGCCTCCTGGTGGGCAGTGCACATCATAGCGAGTGGTTGAGCGGACTTAGCATATCATTAGCATATTATGCTTTGATTGGTTGAAAGGCCAACTGGTCAACTGGACACTTAGCATATTAGGCTTTTATTATATAGGATCTAGGACACAACCCAGGCAATATTTAAAGAAGAAGTTTCATAAGTCAGTGTCTTCAGACCTTAATCTCAATCTCTTGGAGGAATATTAGCAGTCATGTTTGCTGGGAGGCAAATCTGAAAAGGTAGAGTAAGGAGTTGATGAGCATACTCAGTTCCTGTTCCCAAATTCACCAATTAGATAAATCCTCTCCTTCCCAGTGAGTGGAATGAATGGAGGTATGGGAACAAACTAGAAGAGTCTCTTCCATACATGTCCATCTGGAAAGTGGGCAGCAAATTTACATTCCACTGTGGAAAGATGAGACAAGTGGAGTCAGTGTCCACTGCCCATTGTAGCCACTGTTACAATATTCATTTTACAGATAAGAAAATAAAGACCTCAAAAGTGAATCCAACCTCTAGAGTCACACAGATAGAAAGTGAAGACTGAGGCTTTAAACCTAGGTCATCCTGACTCCAGCATCTGTTCTCTTAATGATGCCCGTACTACCTCATATATTTAAAGGAGACAAATAAATGAAGCAATTTTGACTGATTTCCAGACCTCAAAGAATTATGTGTGGGTTTTTTTGCAATTATCACTGGGTTAAACACACCATAATTAATAATCATGTAGAGTAAATATATTCAGGGAAAACATGATATGGAATTCACTTGCATATGCTCAAAGCACTAATATGATTGAAAACAGGCCCTGTTGCTGTTATAAATGTGTGATGCAGTATTTCTTGAATATAAAATGTGGTAGGATACGCTGTTAGAGAATTAATTATAAATGTGGCAGTCTCATTTGCAGAGATTATGGCAAGTCCTCAACATTTCACTTCAAGTTCATTGCGTTGAATTGCAAAGTGTAACAACCCATAAGGTATATGTAAGCTGTACTGAAATTCTTTTGGGGGTACTTCTAGGTTTTTGAATTTAGCATGGCCATAGGTTGTGAAATTTGATCACCTTGGAAATGGTGGTGGACTATTTCTGGAAAGAGAGATGATCTTAAAAAGAGGAACAGTTTACTGCTTCTACACACACACACACACACACACACACACACACACACACACACACAGAGTTTGTTTTCCATAGAGCCATTATGCATGGATCATTCCTTCTTCAATGTCAACCAACTTGGGAACCTTCTCTAAAAACACTTTTACTAAACTCATTCATAGCAATATCCAGAGCATACTTTTATCCTTAACCTGAAAGTCACAGGGCATCTCTTTTCTCATGAACCCCTTGAGTGATCCCAGCAATCACAGAGGTGTACTTTGGCAACTTCTTTCATCTCTTCTCACATATGAGTCCCATAAGCAATATGAGCAGGGCTGATTTTGGCATACAAGTTTGACTAATGGAAAATTCCATCTGAAAAACATTGGGATCGTTTGCAGTTTTTCTTTATAGACTCCTAACTATCACAGTTAGGCTGCCTATCTGTTAAGGAGTCACAACTTCAAGTGGCTTTGCTCTCATGTGTGTCCATTATTGAAAATCATGCCAGAAGAAGTTGTGTTGGAGCAGTGAAAATAAAAAGCATAATGATAAAATAGGCACGTGGTCATAATAATGACTTATGCCAGAGGATTAGTTGATAAAGTCCTGTTTTAGTTTCCTAGGGCTGCCACAGAAATTATTACAAATTGGGTGGTCTAAAAGTTTAAAAATTTATTCTCTTACAGCTTTGAAGGCTACAGATCTAAAATCAAGTTGTCAGCAGGGTCTCCACTCTCAACCCACCACCCAAGATTTCCAGCAATAATCCTTCCTTGCCTCTCCCTCGCCCCTGGTGACCCCTAGCAATCCTTGGCTTTTTTTTGGCTTGCAGCTTCATCATTCCAGGCTCTGCATCCATCATCACCTGTCTCCCTCCCTCGCCCCACCCCCCTCTACCCCCTCGCCCTGGATCTTCTTATAAGGACACCAGTCATCAGGTTCAGGGCTCACCACAACCCAGTGTAACTTAAGTCTAATCACATCTGCAAAGACTCTATTTCTAAATAAGGTCACATTCTGAGGTTCCAGGGGAACATCAATTTTGCAAAGGATACCATTCAACCCAGTACAAATTCTAAATGCAGTAATTATTAAACACGGCTCCTTGATAACTACTTGGCTACTCCCCAATAGTAGTCCTCTACAAAGGAAAACTGCTAAAGCATCCAACTGTCTAGAGCAATGGTTCTCAAGCTGTGGGTCACGGCCCCTTTGGGGGTCGAATGACGCTTTCACAGGGGTTGCCTAAGACCATTGGAAAACACATAAATAATTACATATTGTTTTTGTGATGAATCACTATGCTTTAATTATGTTCAATCTGTAACAATGAAATTGGGGGTCACCACAACTTAAGGAACTGTATTAAAGGGTCGCGGCATTAGGAAGGTTGAGAACCACTGGTCTAGAGCCTAATGGAAGGCTTTCTCTGAGGAATGCCTGTAGGAATAAGGCCATATTGAACACTTACTTGCACAAGAATGGCTGAGGTAGGTTGGTATTTGAGACACAAAAGGAGAAAACATCTTGACAAGAAAATTCACTCTCTGGCTTACACTAGACCAGGGAAACAGAAGCTTAAAGTCTCTTTGCAAATCTTTTACTAGTAGAAACAGGATCCTAGTGAAACAGCGTCATCTCAAATTCCATAATAAATATATTGTAATGCCCATGCTTGCATTTTTCCCCCTCAAATGGTTTCTCCTACTCTGTTTATAGTTCCTTCCATTGGGTACTTAGCACTGACTGCCTCATATTGAAGATATTTACATACATTTATTTTTCCCTTTAATCTTACCAGCTAGGTTACCTGCAGCAAGTTATTCATAAATAATAAAGGTAATTGTTTCATAGAATTTCTATGTAGTATAATAATCAATAAAATATTATCTTGGTGCTTATGAAAATATTTCCTGTGTTTGAAATCACAATGCATATAACATTATTAAAAACTAGTAGTCCTGTGCATGAATCTGTGCGCCAGTAGGTTGCTGCTGCCCTCCTGTAGCCCTCTGCCCACTGCCCTGCCCTCCTGTAGCTCCCCCAGCCTCCTTCTTCCCTGTCCGCCCCGCCCCCCATAGCTTGCTGTCCTGCCCCCTGCTGTAGCTCTCCACAGCCTGCTGTACTTCCCTGGCCCACCCTCCTGCTGATTTGTGATCTGTTCCTGAAGCGCTTGGTCATTACGCCTCAGGGCATAATGTCTAATTAGCATATTCCTCTCTTATTATATAGGATTAGTAAGCACAAAAATATTATATCACATTTTAGAGACCTGAATAACTAACTGTTCATAAACATACCTATTTGAGAACATGTAAAACTGTTTATCAGTATTTTATGTTTGGCAACTATCTAATCAATGTGAACATGTGTTTTCTTCTTTTCTGAGATGTTGCAAGAACTTGAGGTAAAGAGATCCTCTGTCCCTTTAAGACTTGTATAGTGCATTAGGCTTTAGGAATCATCAAAAAATATCTACTAAATGCACAAATAAGTGAGAATTATAGCATTGGAAGTGATGTGGAAAATCACCAGGTCATCATTTACTGCAGTGACTCTTAAACGTGGGTATTATCCATGTCTCCATTATGTCATGCCATGCCTGTCACCTATAAATAGGTGCTCAATAAATATTTGTAGAATTAATTATTTTATTAAAAATGTTTGATGTGCTTGTTTATTGCTGAATCCACCTTAGACTTGCTGAATCCGAAATACTGAAGGAAGAGATGGAGCAAAGACAAATTTTATGTTGTCTTTATAACCCCCAACGTTTGAGAATCACTAATTTCAGGCATTTTCCAAGTCCCTCAGGAACGTTTATACAACAAAGGATTTCTTAAATCTATAAATCTTTCACAAGATGCATGCTATTATTTAATAGCCCAAGTTCACCTTTTTTTTTTTAAAAAAAAAAAAAATCTTAGTCCTTCATGCTGCAGCACTACACATGCTGATATTTTTACTTAAAAAAAGTTATGTTCATTTATTCACTCATTCAATTGATAATCATTAAGTAGCTACTATATGCCAGGTGCCTTGGTAGGAACACAGTCATAATAAAGACAAGCTTGAACATTGTCCACATGGAGCGATGGTGTAGTGGGAAGGAGCATTCCTGCAACAAATATTTACCCAGGTTACTATATATTTTTATGGTAATGAATGTTATGAAGAAAAGCCACAAAAGCCCTGGAATTCATAGATAGGAAACTAAATTTAAAGTGGAGATGATCAGACAATGATCATATTCCAGGGATTTGATGATGATTTTGATACCCAAGGAATGAGGAAGGGTCAGCATTAGGAAGAAAGGGAGAAATGTATTCCAGGTTGAGGGTTAGCAAATTCACAGGTCCTAAAACAGGAAGCATTTAAAAATACTGAAAACATTTAAAAAGGCCCATGTGACTAAGGGGAAAATTTCCAGAAAGGGGCTGGTAGGAGGTGTGGATGCTGAGCACTGCGTGGGTACCAGATTATGCAGGAGCTTGTAGACCTCGTGATGTGTAGAATTTAGGACAATGTCTCTCTTCTCACATTGATGCACTGAAAATATCCCCAGAACCCTGAGCCAGCCATTTGAAAGCTGAGGTCTAATTATCTCTCCAAAATGATTCATCCCTCTTAATGTCCTGTATTGTTCTCTTTTTTAAAGGGCCCACTAACTCTGTACATGAAGAAAATGAGAACAGACCAGGTTAGCTCAAACCACCAGGACATGTGTTCCATAATCCACAAACTATTTTCCAAACACAATTAACTTCAACTATGTTCTTAGGCAAGTTTTAAAATATGCCAATTTTATCAAATGAAAATTTTTTGTGGACGTACATAGTACAGGACAAAAACAGGACAGAAAATGTCCTCATTATCTTGGTAAATAGTATGTATTGTGCATCCATAATACAATGTCTTCCTTAGAGAGGTTTTTTTCATTAAGATAGTATAGCACATTGGAGTTTTGTAAGTACGTTGATTTTTGGGGTATGGTCCAAATGAATAAAATATTCATGTCCAGAATTAGCACAATCAAAGACGTTCATAGCATCATTCAGTGCTAATTGGGGAAGGGCGGAAGAGCAGACTTCTAATTAGAGGAGGCCTGGTTATGTGTTTGCTGCACGTCCCTCACAGGCCAATAGTCTGGCCCAGATGTTACTTCATCACAGGCAATTATAGACAAGGTAGGAGCACCTCTTTTTAAAATTTTCCACTGTGACTGCTGGCTGCCAACTCTCATTGCAGATTAGGCTGGTTGCAGCCAAACTTGCAAAGCCAGGTCATTTTATCTTTGGTGCATTTTCATCCTTCCTTTAGAGAAGCGGTTCTCAACCTGTGGGTCGCGACCCCTTTGGCGGCCGAAGGACCCTTTCACAGGGGTCGCCTAAGACCATCCTGCATATCAGATATTTACATTACGATTCATAACAGTAGCAACATTACAGTTATGAAGTAGCAACGGAAATAATTTCATGGTTGGGTCACAACATGAGGAACTGTATTTAAAGGGCCAGAAGGTTGAGAACTCTGCTTTAGAGATTTCTCTTGACCTTTATTTCCCACACTCAGACATCCAGTGCCTTCATGTTATCTTTTATCTACCTTTTCAACCACAGTATTGCCCATGCCCTATTCTCATCATGGTCTACATCTTATTTGTTCTAGCTTCTTTCCTAATGTGATAGTCAATAATTAAGTCTTGTAACCAGAATCAGAGACTCTGGGTACGAGTACAGCCAATGGACTTTAACTGTAGAAACCTGAAGTTTTCTTATTTGTGATTTATGGTTATTAGCATATCTGGTATACCTACATAATAGCATTTTGTATAACCTACATACATGTGAATATATTCTGTGAGCTGCAAAGTTCTGTGTAGATATTTTATAGAATATAACATATTCCCAGAATCCCAAGTCAGCCATTTGAAATCTGAGATCTAATTGTGTCTTCTAAATGATTTATCTCTCTTACCTGATTATATGTGGTAATAGATTAAACCAACCTTTGTTCATAAGTTAATTAACTAATGAATAATCCCCTTGTGTAATACTTGTCTTTGTTTTTTCCTTATGAGTAACCAAATATCATTGCTTCAGAACTTAGGCGGTACTTGATTAGACTTGAATTCTTTGTCCTACAGAAACACATTTCTCAGGTTTGGGCCTAATGACCTGCATTGTAACAGTGTCTAGAGATATTGCACACTAACATTTGAAAACTGCTGCCTTCTGGGTAAGTTTTTCAGGCACAGTAGCACACTTTTGGGCTGGTTTGGGTAGGTTAGAGGGCCTTTAGCACTAGGGAGTCTTGCAATGAGGACCTCTTGGTGTAGTAAATTATTTGAGTATGGGTTTTGTGCTAGTTCTTTGATGTGGTTTTGTGTAATGGGTTGGAAGACCCTTAAAGGGTGACTAGAGCAGATAATACTGAATGTTCATCCAGTATGAGAGCACGTGCTGGGGGTGGGAATGGCTAGGGAGAGGTCAGTGGGGGAAAAAGGAGACATATGTAACACTTTGAACAATAAAGAATTTAAATTAAAAAAAGAGGGCGTTCTGCTTTAAAGTAAGGCTGTGCTGAAAGTGTTATTTGCCTGCAGATCAGTTTTACTATTTTTTAGCTCCTTGGGGACATAATCTTAAAAAATGTAAGCAGTACATTTGATTACAAATATGTTTACAAAATATATGATATAAATGCATAAGCCATATGTATTCATATCACTAGTGGGCCCTTTAAATTAACTTTGACTTTCCTGGGTTGTAAATATTATTGATTTTGAATATTTCTAATTGCTATTGATTTCTGCACTTAGATAATTGCTTTTTAGTATCAAGAAACTTACTAGTAGCATACCCAAAGTAGTGATGGGCTTCTTTTGATAATTTACATAGAAAAAAAGACAAGAATCACAATGACTGGCTCCCAGGTTCAGCCCAGAGTTGGGTCTCTAGAGATAGGGATGTGGTTGGAGAATCAGAAGATGGTTCAAAATTGACGGTGGCTAGGGATTCCATAATCCTTGCTGGCAAAATTCATTGTCCCTGGGTCATTATGTTGATTCATATTCTCCTTTGGGTTTTGTTGTGTGTTATAGTATTTGATCATTTGCTTTTATTCTGTGTGGTTTCATAGCCTACATTTTTGGTATTTCTCTCTGTGGTTCTCTTCTACTCTTAAGAATACAACTAAATAAATTCATGTCATTTTATCTTATATTTATACTACAGTGAGAGAGAATACAGGTGTATTTTTTGTTTGTTGCTAATTGGAAGTGTCCTGTTAGAGAGAGTTTCTTTTTCTTTTAAAATACCACTCCACTTTATCCATTCTGGCCAGATTATAGATTGGCTATGTGAAAGTCATTGTGGCCCAAATTACCTGTGAAAAGAGAGGCAGGATCTCATATTTAGACCTATATTTTTCAAACCTAGCTTCACATCAAAATTCCTTGTTATTACTTGTTAAAGATATAACTTTGGAAACACAGACAGGTTTGGGAACTATGATATGGTTATTAATATTTAAGTTTCCACTTAAGTCTACTTCCTTCATCAAGATACTTCTGGTAAGGACGATTCCTGGGTCTTTATGTGTGATACTAGAGGTCTGGTGCACAAAAATTTGTGCATTAGGCGGGGTGGGGGGGGTGGGGGGGGATGGGGCCCTCAGCCCGGCCTGTGCCCTCTCGCAGTCTGCAGTCTGGAACCCCTCAGGCGATGTCCACCTGCTGGCTTAGGCCCGCTCCCTAGGGGAACGGGCCTAAGCTGTCAGTCAGACATTCCTCTGGCAGCCCTGGAGCCCTTGGGGGATGTCCACTTGCCAGCAGGGACCAGGCCTAAGCTGCAGTCGAACATCCTTAGTGCTGCTGAGGAGGCAGGAGAGGCTCCCACCATCACTGCTATGCTGGCAGCCATCAGCCTGGCATGTGGCTGAGCAGAGCTACCCCTGTGGGAGCTCACTGACCACCAGGGGGAAGCTCCTGCATTGAGAATCTGCCCCCTCATGGTCAGTGTGTGTCATAGTGATCAGTCATTCCCAGTTGTTCTGCTCTTAGGGTCAATTTTCATATTACCCTTTTATTATATGCCTGATGAATGGGTGGGGTTGGCTGGTTTGCCATGAAGTGTGTCCCGGATCAGGGTGGGGGTCCTGCTGGGGTGCCTGGCCAGCCGGGGTGGGGGGCTGAGGGCTGTTTGCAGGCTGGTCAAGCCCCCAGCAGGGACCCTCACCCCTTGAGGGTGTGGCCAGCATGGGTGAGGGGCTGATGGCTGTTTGCAGGCTGGCCACAGCCCCTTCAGGATGGGGGTCCCCCCTGGGGTTCCTGGCCAGCCTGGGTGAGGGGCCGTTTTCAGGATGGCAACACCCCCTTCAGAGTGGGGGGTCCTGCTGGGGTGCCTGGCCAGCCTGGGTGAGTGGCTGATGACTGTGTGCAGGCTGGCCACAGCTGTTTCAGGGTGGGGGTCCCCCTGGGATGCCTGGCCAGCCTGGGTGAGGGGCTGATGGCTGTTTGCAGGCTGGCCATGGTCCCCAGCCACCCAAGCTCCCAGTGGAGGCTCTCTGGAAGCAGATATCTGGGATTTTTTTATCTTCTGTAATTGAAACTTTGTTGCCTTTAGCGGAGGTCATAGCTGGCCAGGGCAGGCGGGAAGCTTGGCTTTCTCCATTGCTGGTGCAACCAAGCCTCCTGCTTGCTCCAGCTCCGTGGCTGCCAGCCACCATCGTGGTTGGGTTAATTTGCCTATAGTCACTCTGATTGGCTGGTGGGTGTGGCTCGGGGTGTAGCGAAGGTACGGTCAATTTGCAAGTTTCTCTTTTATTAGATTAGATGTTTTCTATGACTTAGTACCTCTGTATGATTGGTTATACTGGCTTCCTGCCTTATCTCTCACCACCTGTCAAACAAAATGTTTTGTAATTCTGTGAGGTCCTTTCTAGCTCAACAACTATCTTTCTATCCATTTAGCTAAATCAGATTATTCGTTAAGACACAGTTCAAGCATAAGCAACTCTTATAACTCTTCCTTAGGGACATGGGTTTGATGGCCACCTCTGCTTTCCTAGAGTACTATGTGTCATACTTTTAGCTCACTACTTGCTGCACTCTACCATTATTGTTTGCATATACATATACATGTAACATATATGTAACATGTGTGATGTATATGTAATATATATGTAACACATATGCACTATATATCATAAGTAACTTATGTGTATTGTATATGTAATGTGGCTATATCATCCTAGGTTTCAGGGCAGTAACTCAATTTTTCATTATATTTTCACTGGGGCTCATTACTTTACCCTATCACCACACACACCTGAAACAAACTCTTGGTCTACCTGTTATTTCTTTGTCTATTATTCATTTCTTCCCTCTCTGTGCATAGTAAAAAACCTGGGACATAGGAAGGACTAAAAAGGTATTTGCTGAATGGGTATGTAAGTATATATTTATTCAAACACCAGACAAAATCTTAAAACAGTCTTTAAAAATAAATGTTACACAATTCTACAAAATGAATTTATTTCAATTCACTGTCTACTCCTTTAACCTGATATGTTTTGATGCCTTTCAGAGCAAATTTGATGCATTTTTCCGTTGCATTATAGAAAAGAAGCTTTAAAAAAATATATCAAGGCAAAAGGGGTTGTGAGAATTGAATAGTTGTGTCAAATCTTGCACTGTCATTGGAAAGGTGTTCTGAGATCAACCTGGCATATCTTACCCCGGAAGACTGGTTGCTAACTACTGAAATGCACTTCTCCTGGTCAACGAAGAGGTCTTCCCTCTTCAGCTATTGCCACCTGCCACTGGAACTGTGGGGTGAAGTTGTATCTAGGAAACTGCCTAGAAAATTTTGAGGGGGTTTTAACCAGGAAATCACCCATGATATTTTGTCAAGGGATTAGGGTGACATATGACTATAGTCAAATGCTTCTTGGGCACCTCTATTCTGAATTTTGTCAAGCACTAACATTCACTAAGCACAAATCAGAAATTAATTTCTATCTTTTCCCTAAAAATAAGAATATTTTTATCTTCTTGAGTGATATAAACAGCCATCTAGTCTCCTGCAATTAAAGTCTGATCTTTTTTTTTTTTTTTTTTTTTAAATACTTTTTATTGATTTCAGAGAGGAAGGGAGAGGGAGAGAGATAGAAACATCAATGATGAGAGAGAATCATTGATTGGCTGCCTCCTGCACACCCCCTACTGAGGACTGAGCCTGCAACCTGGGCCTGTGCCCTTGACCAGGAATGGAACCTGGGACCCTTCAGTCTGTAGGCCAATACTCTATCCACTGAGCCAAACCAGCTAGGGCAGAAGTCTGATCTTTATGATGTTCGGCCTTGACTTCTGTATCACTCCTCCACACCCTTTAAAGTGACAGCACGTTCTGTTAATTCTTTATAGAAAAAATCTATTTCCGAACTTCCTCTCTCAACCCACTGCCACCGATTTAGTTCGGGAGCTCCTCATTTCTCATCACCTGCCTCCTAACTGAATCCTGTACTTCTAATCTCTCACCGCTCTGGTCTTTCTGTCGCTACTTGCCCTCAGAAGTACCTCCCTAAAGTATTATAATGATTCTATTATCCAGCTGCCTTAAAAACATGTTATCCCATTGCCTACAGGGAAAAAAATCCTTTAATCACTCCATAAAGACATTTTAGCCCCAGGAGCCTGTTTTGCATGTATTCATAAAATCTTTCTATACTTGAAGAAAAACAACATGATTAGCCTAAAGCTACTGTGAAGTAGTACCATGCGGACACATATACCAACTGAGGATTTAGAGGAAATGAAACAATTCTCTATAGAATTGAATGCTATAATATTGGATTGTTAATATCAAAGCAGGTATTAGTTCTTGAATTTCTATTGCACTGGTCATTTCCTGCTCCAAGACAGAAAACAGATACAGAAAAAAAGAAACAGCGTTTTTACTTTATTTACTTATTTTTCTTTATTATATTTTTACTGAAGTATAATTGACTAATTGGCATACAACATTGTATTTCAGGTGTACAACATAGTGACTCAATATTTGTATGCATTGTGAAATGATCACTGAAGTAATAGACATTTGTCATCATCTATACTAGTTATACATTTTTTCTTTTTATTTTGGTGAGGACTTTAAAGATTTGCTCTTGAACAACTTTCAAGTATTCAATATACAGATGATGTATTATAATTTTGTATATCTGAAACCTATATAATCTTATTTACCAATGACACCCCAATAAATTCAATAAAAAAATTTATGTGGGGGATGGAGGATGCAAAATGGGTGAAGGGAATCACAAAAAACATAGTTTTTATATGCTATGGTGATTTCTCTTGTGTCCATAGGAATTTTTGTTGTCAGTACCATGAAAAATTCACTCTCGTGTTCTATACAGTAGGTGCGCACACTTTAAGAAGATGGAGAGATCAGAAAGTCTGTGGGGGAACAGCATGCTCTAGGTCAGTGGTTCTCAACCTTCCTAATGCCGCAACCCTTTAATACAGTTCCTCATGTTGTGGTGACCCTCAACCATCAAATTATTTTCGTTGCTACTTCATAACTGTAATTTTGTTACTGTTATGCATCATAATGTAAATATCTTATATGCAGGATGTATTTTCATTGACAAATTGAACATAATTAAAGCATAGTGATTAATCACAAAAACAATATGTAATTATATATGTGTTTTCCGATGGTCTTAGGCGACCCCATGTGAAAGGGTCGTTCGAACCCCAAAGGGGCCGCGACCCACAGGTTGAGAACCGCTGCTGTAGGTGGAAAAGAAAGTGTACCATAAATCAGAATAGTGACTAGTTAAGCTATACAAATGCTAAAAACTTAACACTAGGGAAATAATTCCAGCACATGGTAGGCACAATAAATTATGTACTTTGCTGAAATAATCAAACTGATAATAAAGTTACAAAGATTCATAGGTTGAGGTTCAACCACTGAGGAAAACTGGCCGGGCCTAGCTACCTTTTATTTAAATATTGAGTCAATTTAC
This sequence comes from Myotis daubentonii, assembly GCF_963259705.1. Taxonomy (NCBI): domain Eukaryota; kingdom Metazoa; phylum Chordata; class Mammalia; order Chiroptera; family Vespertilionidae; genus Myotis; species Myotis daubentonii. The sequence goes on from NC_081848.1 coordinate 73,009,876, forward strand.
ATTTGTTGCAATGTCTTAAATGTTTAAAATGATTTGTATCATAAAGTTTTGTGCCTTCTCTGTGTCTTTTTTCGTGCATGTATTCCCCCTTCTCTTTACATTGTTTCTTTTAAATTATTTTCTTTTGTATTTATTTTCATTTGTTATCACACCATGTTTCCATATCTATATGCTTTGATTTTACATGATCTATATTTTTAATGATGGACTAAGACACTACCCCTGAAATTCTGAGTCTGAGATTCAAGTAAAGTGGACTTGGCAAATTTCCTTTCCATGAAATCCAGCTTCAGTGATTTATTTTTTTGTTAGGGGTCCCTTTTTTCTTTCACTCTTTGTCCCATTTATCTTTCTGCCAGTTTATATAGATGTATTTTCATAGCTGTTCCTTATAATTTACCCAGTTGTTGATGTTGACTTTCCTTCATATGTTTAAGATCCTTATCCCGGTAAAGAATTAAAGCTGACAAATGTTTCCCAGTTCACCCGTAAGTTACAGCACCCCTTCCTTCTTCAAGCCGTTGAGTCTGTTTTATATGTAGGCACAGCTCCAACTGAAGAAAAGTTTCTGTCTACATGTCATATTCCCTACACATATGGGAAGATATATCAAATGAGACATAGAGAAAGAATATTTGTTTCTGAAAATAATAAACAAAGCATAAACAAATTTACACTCCAAAAAAAGTCATTCATCTTAAGTAGTTGAGCTATACATATGCAATTTCCCCTTCTCTATTAATGACTAAGATGTACTATGATGCTGTTAACTATATAGCAAAGATATGTAGTCTGTTACATTAGAGTCGACCCCACTGAAAAGCCTCTGTTCACACGGATGCAATTTTATTTTTAAAAAGTTTTAATTGAATTTATGGGTGTGACATTGGTTGATAAAATTATATAGGTTTCAATACATCCTCTGTATATTGTACTGTGTGTTTACCACAAGTCAAGTCTCCTTCCATCACCATTTATTCCGCCTTTACCTTCTTCCACCTCTCCCACCACCCTTCCTCTGGCCATCACCATTGTTATCTGTGTCCATGTGTCATGCATATATGTTATTTGGCCAATCTCTTCTCCTTCTTTCATCCAGCCCCTCCCTCATCCCTTCCCGCTGACAGCTGTCAGTCTGTTTCATGTGTCCATGCTTCTGTTTCTATTTTGTTTGTTAGTTTGTTTTGTTCATTAGATTCCACATAGAAGTGAGATCATATGGTATTTATCCTTCTCTGAGTGGCTTATGTCATTTAGCATAATAATTCTCAGGTTCAATCATGCTGTTGCAAAGGGTAAGAGTTCCTTCTTTTTATGGCTGAGTAATATTCCATGGTGTAAATATACCACAGCTTTTTTATCCACTCATCTATTTATCGTCACTTGGGACTTGATGTAGTCCCATCTGTTTCATTTTTCTTTTGTTTCCCTTGTCCAAGAAGGTATATCAGAAAAAAAAAAATTGCTAAGAGAAACATCAGAGATTTTACTGCCTATGTTTTCTTCCAGGATATTTATAGTTTCAAGACTAGCATTTAAGTTTTTAATCCATTTTGAGTTTATTCTTATGAATGGTGTAAGAATGTGGTCTAGTTTTATTATTTTTTGGCACACATCTATCCAATTTTACCAACATCATTTATTAAATAGACTTTCCTTTCTCCATTGTGTATCTTTACCTTCTTTGTCAAATATTAATGGCTGTAAAGGTGTGGGTTTATTTCTGGGCTCTCTATTCTGTTCCATTGATCTATATGTCTGTTTTTATGCCAGGATCCAGTTTTAGATAGAGGTTTTCTTTCTTAAATTTTCTACTCTAAAGCTATGCTTTCTCAACACTAAATTACCTCTTTTGTCAACCTTGTCCTCCAATTATCATCGTTCAAATTTCCCAATGCACAGTGGTCTTATCTTCTTACCTTCTAGGTTATATCAAACAAGAGCAATAGTTTTGTGAGCGGATGAGTCTCTGATGAAGCATGGAGCATGACTGACTGTACCTTGCACTTCACTGTTGGAAGGAAGGAGACCCAGCTGGTCTTAGACAGCAAGACTAAGGAGAGAACTAAGTTTCATGCTGAGAGCAATTAGGAGGACATAGATCTTTAATTATTTCAATGGAGTATTCATATTCATGCACAGGATTTATTCTGCCTTTTGAATTCCTTATTTGTTAGATTTATTTTTATAATAAGCCTCCATTGATTGGTACTGAGGCCAGACACTCTGAGACAGGAATATCAGGATACAATTCCAAAGGAAAATGACTGTGCCTCTTATCAATTTTGGAGACAGTAAAGAAAGCTATCGATAAAGGTCTCAGGTGAGTTTAAGTCTATTTAAAGAACCTTGACCACTGTCCACTGATACAATTATCTTATATCATTCATAGAAAAATGCTTAGTTTATGCCCAAAGCAGAAGCCTTGCTAAGGAAAGCCAAGTTGATCTAACTTTTTACTAATTACCAATATCACCAAACATCATCATGTTGGATTATGGAATTGCATCTCTGTATTTTATTCCTACCACCCTCCCTGTGATTGTACTAACAGTACATGTGAATACAGAGCTCTACAGGAAGGATTGGTAACCATGGTGATGGGAGGGTGCTTTCTGCAATAACTCTACTGTACAAAATAATTTATGCATGAATGTAAAATCGCAGATGTTTTGAACCATATGCAGGCTATATTTAACCACAGTGCAAATGACAAGTTACTTGGGAGTTTGTAATCCAAAAAAGGTGAGTCCCAGTCAGATAATAATTCTTCTTTTCTGTCCTCATTGTCATAGTAGAAGCCTCCTGGGTGCTGGCTCACACCACTTTTGGAATAAAGTTGTAGTGTATGTGCCAGAGAGAGAGAGAGAGAGAGAGAGAGAGAGAGAGAGAGAGAGAGAGAGAGAGAGATTGAGATTACACAGGCAGGCACATGCAGTAGACAGGAGAGTATTCAGAAAGGACTACATTGATAATAAGATAATGAAGGGAGAGAAAGCAGGTATTATTAAAAAAACAAAAACAACTTTCTGCTAACCCTCTTTTTTAGATTGTCTCTACAAGATTCTTGGTTGTAGAGATATTTAACTTTAGGCATATCACTACTTTTTCAACTTTAATTTAGGAAAATAAAGACTTCTGTTTTAACGTTAAGGTAAAAATCAATGCCTTTGGTCATTGAGACTAACTCTTAGGCTAGTTATATTTTCAACTCAATGAAACCATTTATCTTCATAAGAATCATTTAAATGCTTAACTTGCATTTAGTATAATCTGAAATCCAAGAAAATCTTTAATACATATTTGATATATTTATATCCAAACTTTGCGTTCTTTTTTTGTCTAAGTTCTCAAAGGGATAAATCCTTAGTTATGGCAAGTATTTCACTTAGTTCCCCCACATATACTTTTACCAGAGTTGGCTCCACAAGTTATGTAGTCTTAATAAATAGATAAGTATAAATTATTTGTAAAATAATTTGTAAAAATAAATGCTGCTTTTAGAACAGGCTTTCTAAAAGAAAAAACCTTTAAAAATCACAAATTTAATGTAATGCCTCGTGGAATAGGCCTATTTTCAGTACCATTGGCTTTAGGTCTTCAGAAGCAAAAGAAAGGAATGTGAAATGGAAAGAAAATTTGCACTGTAAAACTTCTCATTCTGCATGGCATTTTGTGCCCAGGTAGTCTGGTTCTCTTTATTCCCAGTCTCCGTATCTTAGTAGAATGTTGCATTTGCCTCTCTTCCCCCACCTCTTTGGGTCTGTTTTTTTTTGTTTGTTTGTTTTTTTTTCCTTTTCAATTTCATTTTAATTTAAAAAATTGCCTAGCTGGTAATTAAGTACATTTCCTCAGCTAGTCACCAGGGAGACTAGCCTTAAGCAATTGTTTTCTACCTATCTGAAACACTAATGTACACTTAAACATGAACAGGGAGTTTCAGTTTTAGCCGAACTTAAATTTAATAGAAGGGATTACTCCACAGTTAAAGGGGTCAATTGCCTCTTGGCAATTCAGTTTTGCCTTGACTAGTGATTATGTCTGTCTATCTATCTATCTATCTATCTATCTATCTATCTATCTATCTATCTATCATCTAAATCTATCCCTTATAAAAATATAGAGAACAGTATAAGAAAATATTTAAATCACTCATAATCCCACTACTCAGAACTAACCAATATCTTTAATAATGTGCTTATAGTATATGTATATCTTTTTCTGTGTATATGTATATTGTATATTATATGCATATATTTATATATTTTTACAATTAACACTTTTTACATTACTAATAACACTTTGCAGACATGTTAGAGTGAAGATAATATGCTCCTTTGTGGAGATAGTAATTTATTTTGCCATTATTTCATTGTTGGCTATTTAAAATATTCCCAATTTTTAGCTATTATTATAATTATATGATCATTATTCCTTTTGGAGGTAAGATAATTATTCTCTGGGGCCAGCATTTCTAGTCTGGTCATTAGTTAAAAAGAATCTACCCTGGCAGAGCTGAGACTTGGGTTAACCTCTCAGCTCCATTCGTAGATACTTGGACAATCTGTAAGGCTGCAAGGCATCCCCGACTTGTTATTTCTCCTACTGGCAAGCTCCAATTATGCAGCGAATCGAGGACAGCAGAGTCACTTACTCTTGGTAAATCCATTCCCCTGTGGCTAGGCGAAGAGGAAGAAATAAAAGAGGAGTGCAACGGGTGTTCACATTTCAATTCTCCTGGGATTTCAGTCCAGTTTTAGCACTTAACATTTTTATTTGCTTCCTTTGCAGAGTAAATTTCTTCAGGGGGAGAAAATTTTACATAAATAAAATCAATGCTAATCTTCTCATTGCTGTAGCTCTATGACATCTAAGATAATTTTGCATATTGTAGTAAAAGAAAATACCTAATATGTACTCCCTGTACTGTGGTTGGTCCAGGAAAAGGAATATACATTTTTAAAATGTTTGTTAGATGAATTGTGAGTTAGTCTAATCTTAGCCCTAGACTTTTAAATAGAAAATAACTTAGTAGCTGAATTTGTTTAGTGATTAAACTATGTTATAGACCATTAAGTTACAGTTAATTTTTTAGAGAAAGAAACATTTGCTCAGATTGATTTATGATCTTTCCGGATTATGTGAAAGTTGTAAAAACCTACATGTATCTCTCACCCCAGTTCTTCTGACTGTCTGTTCTATTCCCAAATGCTACACTGGCCCATATTCACGTTAAGGCTGGTTTTCAGCTGTACAGTAGTATCAGAGATAAGGTTAGGCTCAGAAATGCATAAGAGTATCTGTTTCTTCAACTTCACAGTATTTATTTTTTACTTTTTTTTTAACTTGAAGGTTTAATAGTTTATAGTTTGGGTAATGTTAAAAGGCCTACTTGTCAAAATTAGTCCAGTCAAAACAGGACATATAAAACATCCCTTTCTCTGCGGCCTGCTGAATTAATAAGTCTGACTCAAAATGCCCATAACAACAATGTATGACCTGGAGTATGTTGTGAAATTGCACTGTCAGTTTTCTTAAGGCACAATTATATTCAAAGGACAGTTATCTCATGTTTATGGTGGTGATTACATAACATAATATTCACAGTAATAGCTCAATAAATATTATCCTTCTTTTCTGTTACGTGGATACCTCTTCCTTTGTACAATCCAAATGCAGCACGTCCAACCTATCCAAGTTAGGCATGCAAACCCTTGTCAATTTCTTTCTCTGTTTTGGTGGAAATTAGTGTGGCAGGATTTAAATGTACCAATGTGTTGTAAGGATCTCTGGCTTGCCCAGCAAAGTCTTTGAAAGGGCTTGAATGTATAGAAGTTCTACAAAGTGCTAGTATGTTTTTGATGAATTCTTCTCCACAAATATTTATAACTATTTATGCTTCAGTAGTTTGGAAAACATTCTTTGAGGAGATTTTGGTTTTAGTAATCCACAATGCCAAAAATTATCCCCTTTTGATAATCTGGATGATTTAGAAGGCAAGGGGTAGTATGTTTTCTTTATTCTAGTTGGGTTGTATTCTCCAAAGTTATTTCAAGGTTAATATCCCACAATTCAGATGCAGAGTAGGTTTCTGCATATTAAACAATTTATACACAAAATGCACTTTTCACTCACCACATTTTCGAAAGATTCAAAAACAGAGTTTTTCTGTGTCTTTAGACATTAGAATCTGGCTTTCTAGTATAAGTAAAGTCAGGTTCCAGTACTTGAAGATGTTGAAAAGTTTTTGTGTGTGTGCCTAAATTGATCTGCCTGTGGGTCTAAGATGGGGTTTCCAAAATAGCACAGCTGTTGAATCAAATGTAATAAATTGTTGTGGACATTTTATCAGCAATCCTTCCTAGGAGTGATTGTTAAAATGACATCATCCCTGCCCAGGTTTCAGGGCTTGAAATAAGATAATGGTGGCAGGTAAGATAAATTTAATATATCAAAGAGGCTGAAAACATTTTGAGAAACAATACATATTTCAGTGAAAATTGATTTTAATTTCGCTTTTTTTTAGCCAGTGTGGAAATATTCATCTTTCTCAGCAAGAATAATTTAATCAAAGTCAAGAACAAGCACAGACATTTCAGTAAACAAGTGGTAAACTGACATTCTTCTTTTTCTGTAATGGAAGCTAACAGGAAGGGTCAGCAGCCGGCAAATCGCTCAACTAAAAGTCATTTTTATTTGTTACAATTTAAGTAATGTGGAGTTATCTAGGTAGTCTTACATTAAAAAAAACTATACCAGATGAAGTCTTAAAAATGGGAATTCTTAAAGAAATGTCATATCTTAGCTCATGTAAAAATCTATAGAAAGGCCTTCCTTCTTAGTGATTTGTATTGGGAAATTACTTTGGGGAAAAAAATCAAACTATTTGTTGAATAATTCAAAACATGTTTTCTATATATTTACATCTCTGTGGAGAGTTGAAGTTCTCATCAGCTCTCATCTAAAGTATTACAAGCACCTCCTAATTAGTCTCCTCTCACCTACTTCTTCTCCCTTTGCAAATCCATCCTCCGTGATATTTGCAGTGTAGACCATCCAACAAGCAAATAGGAATGTGTCACTCTCCTGTTTTAAACTTTTTCTCTGAGTGTTTATCATTTCTAGGAGGAAACCCAAGTTTCTTATGTCAGTGTTCTTCCACTTCATGGTTCTGATATCACTCCTCTTTAACTTCATTATTTACCAAGCTCTTTTTGGATCAGCAGGGTTTCTACAATACCCAGGACTCAGGCATATAGAGTCAGCCTGAATCCTGCACCTGGATCATGTTAGCTCCAGCTCATGTTCCCCATCTCTTGTCCCCACCCTATATAATTTTTATCTTGATAAACTAACTCTGACCTCAGGTGTTACTTCTAATATTTTTCCATACACAATCACTTGCACCACCAGGCTGCTTAATGTTCTGTTGCACTCTGTATAAAACTCTAAGCTGCTACACTACACTACCCTTTTGTGTTGTAATAAATTGGCCTCTCACCATAATGCAGATTCTAGAAATAAAACAAAAGAGTTTACTAGTACTTATCCTGTTTCATTGAGCACTTCGATTTTTGCTTAGCAAATGATTGATGCTAATCTAACACGTAGATCTTAAACAGAAAGAACCTAAAATTCTGCAGAAGGGGGTGCTTCACATTTAAGTGACCTCATTGGAGAAATACATATGTGAGACTAGAGCAGTGGTCGGCAAACTCATTAGTCAACAGAGCCAAATATCAACAGTACAACGATTGAAATTTCTTTTGAGAGCCAAATTTTTTAAACTTAAACTATGTAGGTAGGTACATTGTTATTAACTTAATTAGGGTACTCCTAAGCTGGCCTTTGCTAAAAATGTCCTCAATCTGATTGAGGTACCTTCCCTGAGTTCGACCCCTTCTAACTCTCCCATCCACACTCCTCTTGACTGGCTCACTCAGCTCCTACATGAATTGCATGCGCCTCCCCAGCACTGCGTATCCCGTGTCCCGCCTATGCCACATCTCCTGTTGCCCGACCTACACCCCCCACTTCCTAACCACTTCTTCAAAACAGACTCGCCCAGGCCAAAAACTGACTTCTGCGCTGGGCCACGAAGTTTCAATCGCACTGTACTTGCATGCCCACACGTGGTATTTTGTGGAAGAGCCACACTCAAGGGGCCAAAGAGCCTCATGTGGCTCGCGAGCCGCAGTTTGCCGACCACTGGACTAGAGGGTAAGAAAGCATTCTTCAAAATGTGGTCAACTTTTTCTGCTATTTGGAAGTAAGAACTCAGGCTTATCAGATCTACCTGCCTGTGGTTTCTTATAGATATTTAGAATATAGGATAAAAAAATGCCTCCAGCCACAGATGACAGAGGATGGTTTCCAAAGCCTAAAAGGGCTGTGGAACTTTATGACCCAGCAGCCAGATGTAAAAAAGAGTTCCTTCTTCCTTTCCCTTTGTTGGCCCCCATGAGGAATACAGGATGAACTGTCTCTGTCCTTAGGTAATCAGGATTTTTCCAAATGTTTTACTGGCGCAGTCATTGATGATTGTTGGCAGACCAACATTATGTGATGATTCATCTCAACATAAAATCTTCAGAGCTTCAGCTGCAACTAGCCTTCCTAAGGGGTTATTTAGAATGTGGGGCTCATTCTGTTTTGAGAAAACACCATTACCTAATTTAGTTTGGTTGATAAGGACTCAAGTTATTCTGCTTATTGAGCTCTTGTCTCTTGATAAGAATTTGTTAGGAGGAGTTGCTGAATGCCTGGGCATTTAATGGGATTTTCTTCAGACAGGTGTTCTGTTCAACTCATAAGAGGGTGAGAAGGATGATGAAAAGGAGAGCTGAGGGAAAGGAGGGTTTTAGAAGGAGCTTAAAGGCAAACAGATTGAACTTTGATTGTTTAGGATAGAATGACAGAAAGAATAATGGGTGAATCTCATTCTATTTGGTTGGCAGTTTATTGGAGTGCAGGATTTTCAAGCTGATTCTGGCTTTCAACTATGTGAAACAAAGGAGGAGAGACTTGCCATGATTGGTGCTTAGAGATCTGCTATAATTTAAGGCCTGAGATCTGAGTACCCTGAGAAATTTCTACCAGAAATAGATGAAATGCTAACTCAATATGAGGTATTGGCTCATCACATTGAAAGTAATTCCCCTAGCACTTTGTAAAATTACTTGGCACATTTTGGCTGCTAACTAAGGAAAGGAATTGCTATTGGTCCAGAAATCTGGTTCACATAAGAATCTGAATGTCCTATTGGAATAATTTTCTTCCTGGGCTGATAACCTTGGAAAGAGAGATCATGAACCATTCAAGAAAATTTGAACCTAATAGTCTAGGTAATAGGAATCCATATGGTAGAAAAGCCATTGGATGCTCTTTATGGCTAATATTGCCAAGGTTCAGGGATCAAATATAAGTCAGGTTGCTGATAATAAGTTCTTCAGTCAGGTTTTCAGTCTATACAGTATTTAAAAGAAAATGTCTAGCCCTAGCTGTTTTGTCTCAGTGGATAGAATGCCAGACTGTGGACTGAAGGGTCCCAGGTTCAATTCCTGTCAAGGGTATGTACCTTGGTTGCAGGCTCCTCCGCGGCCCGGGCCCTGATCGGGGCTCGTGTAGGAGCCAACAATCGATGTGTTTTTATCATATTGATATTTCTCTCTTGTCTTTCCCTCTATCTAAAAATCAATGGAAACATATGCTCAGGTGAGGATTTAAAATAAAAAGAAAATAATGTCTAAAAAAGGGCTCCATATGTATAGTATGTACATGCAGACACAAACATACCAACATGTACAATGATCTGCAGGGGCTATTGTCCTTCATTTTATATGTATAGAATCTAAAATTTAGAATTATTAAGGAAATTATAATGCAGAGCTAAGATTTAAATTTATGTTTGTCAATTTCAAAACTTACAGTCTTCCCACTGTGTATAGTTGGGGTTCCTAAATGTTGCTTGTTTGACTGTATCAGAATCATCTGGGAACCTTCTTAAAAAACTCAGCTTATTCAACACAATCCTTTGCCTTAGTCAAGATTCTTATTTAGTAGGTCTTAGATGAAGGCTCACTCGGTATTGAGGCAAACAGATTGAACTTTGATTATTGAGTTAGCATTTCACCATATCTCAGGGGATACTATGGATTTGCATCCAGGTTTGGGTACTCCAATATCACCTCACCTGATAGAGACAAGGAACATAGTATAGGAAGGGAGATGTGCAACATCATGATTCTATCACACAACTCAGTCAGTTGACACTCTGCTAAGCTAAATAGGGACTTGCTCTCTAGTTAGCAAAAGCCTTGACACCCAGTGTCTGACTCCAAAAAAGGCACCAGCCCTATGCCATTGGCTTACTCAAGAAGCACAATAGTGAGGTGGGAAGAACACGGACAGTCATTAGAAACAATGACTCAAATTCTGACTCTGCTTGTGCAAATTATTAAAGGAAAAAAAAGAAAACACCTCACACTAGTTTCTGAATCTTTATTAGTGTCATCCTTAAAACGGGAGTAGTTCATTGTATTGATTTTCTCTGTTTGTCAAAGCAGAGTACTATAGTCCAGGTGGTTAAAACAACATATTGTCTCAACTCTGGAGTCTAGAAGTCCAAGATCAAAGGGTAAATAGGGTTGATTTCTTCTGAAGTATCTCTTCTTGACCTGTGGGTGGCTCTTCTTCCAGTGTCTTCACGTGGTCTTCCCTCTGTGTATATCTGTGTCCTCATCTCTTTTTCATAAGATCACCAGGTATATTGGATTAGATTCCACCCTAACAACCTAATTTTAATTTAAATACTCTTTTTAAAACCCTGTCTCTAAATACAGCTACATTCTGAGGTACTGGAGGTTAGCAATTTAAAAATATGAAATTTGGAGAGACACTTTTCAGACCAAAACATCCATATTCAACTTAAGTGTGTGTGTGTGTGTGTGTGTGTGTGTGTGTTTTGTTTTGTTTTGTTTTTTAGAACTAATTAAATAGCACAGGTTAACATGACTTGTAAGCCAAAGTCATTATACAGAAGTTATATTTTATTAACAGTTTAAAATTATCTGTTGGATTATTATGTTATTTCAAATTACTCACACTGGTAGAACACAATTATAAAATTGATGTTATCTTTGATTTATGTTAAATTATCCTCTTTTATAAAAACATACCAGAGGCTCAGTTCATGGAATTGTGCACCAGTGGGGTCCCTCAGCCTGGCCCATGCCCTCTCCCAGTCCCAAAACCTTTGGAGGATGTCAGAGAGTTGGTTTTGGCCAGATCCCTGCAGGCCCAGCATGGCCTACAGGGATCAGGGCTGAAACCAGCAGTCTGACATCCTCCGAGGGATGTAGTAGTGAGCGAAGCAGCAGGCGGCAGGGGAGGAGCTCAAGCCTGGGCCCGGCGCCAAGCCACGCCTGCTCATTCCAGCCCTGCTATGCCTGCACTTGGTAGTGGTGCTGTGAAGGTGGGAGAGGCTCGCCCTGCTGCAGCTGTGCTCACCAGCCTTGAGCCAGGCATTGAGTGCCCATTGGTCAGCTGAGTGGCTCTCCTGCTGTGGGAGTGCACTGACCACTAGGAGGAAGCTTCTGCATTGAGCATCTGCCCCCTGGTGGTCAGTATGCATCATAGTGACCAAACGGTTGACTGGTCAAATGGTTGACTGGTCGAACGATCAATCAGTCGCTTAGGGTTTTATATATATAGACTAGAGGCCCATTGCATGAAGAGATTCGTGCAATAGGCCTTCCTTCCCCTGGCTGCTGGCACCGGTTTTCCTCCGGCACCTGGAACCCAGGCCTTTGGTCCGGCCGCAGCGAGGCTTGGCAGCCACAGCAGAGAAGCCAAGCCTCTTCAGTCTTCAGTCTTCAGTCTTAGGTCTTCACTCTTGCCGGAGCCTTCAGTCTTCGCTCTGTGCCTGCATATGCAAATTAACCACCATCTTTGTTGGGTTAATTTGCATAGTCTCTCTGATTGGCTTGTGGGCGTAGCTGAGCGACACCAATTTGCATGTTTCTCTTTTATTAGTGTAGATTATGTATGCAATTTTTGTGTGTCTAATATTAAGATTAGTTAGCAACAAAAAAATAGCTGGGCAGAGTAGACTAGCAGGAATAGATAATTTGATGTGTTAGCCTAAATTAGAATACACACACATACACACACATGCACACATACAAATTTCTCTGAATAATTTACCTCATTTAGTTTGCTAAGCAAATAGAGACAAATATTTCTAACAGCTATTTTAAAAGTACAAGTGCTAAACTGGAAGAAAAAATTCTAAAAGCTTTATTGAGTGTTTATTTTATAACAGACACTAGAGGCCTGGTGCACAAAATTCGTGCACTGGAGGGGGGTGGTCTCTCAGCCCAGCCTGCACCCTCTCACAGTCCCAGACCCCTCAGGGGATGTCCGCCTGCCAGCTTAGACCCATTCCCATGGACATCCTCTCAACAGTCCAGGATCCCTCACTCCTTACCTCCTGCCTGCTCACTGCTCCTTACCACTCGGCTTGTTGCTCCTTAGCACTGCCATGGAGGCAGGAGAGGCTCCCGCCACCGCTGCGCTCACCAGCCATGAGCCCTATCTTTCTGTGTAGTTTTCTATGGGCCAACTGCTCTCTTCCTTCTCATTTAGGGCGAGAAGCATGTGAGGGCAGAGCGTGCTGTCATGGAACACAGAGGGCTTCCTGGAGCTGAGGGGAGTGATAGGGCCCACGGGGTGAGAGGTGGACTCAGAGGATGCTATCTCACCCAATTGTGAGGCAGCCTTCATCTGCCTGGCCCCACCCAGGGAGGCACCAAGCAGGGTGTCTGCCTCTCCATTCTCCATCCTTCTATCTGTGACAACTGTGACCCTTGCCAGGCCTCCCCCAAAGTGAGTTCAGATCAATCCCTGAATATAAAAGGGCAGGGGTGTGTGTGTGTGTGTGTGGGGGGGGGCGTGAGGACTCCTTTCCAGTGCCCCCTGACTCCCAGCGATAGGACCTGGTCTCAGGACAGTGGCCACAGCTGCAGAACATAGATCTGTTTCAAGAAAAGTTGTGAATGCAGACTTTCGTATGAGCCCTATTCCAAAAGGTGGCAGTTTATTCACATGTGGCAAAGACATCTTCAGGAGTAACCTAAGTGGTTAAAGTCAGGGCCAAACCGGGCCATTTCCTTACCCAATCTCTCTGAGGCACATGGACAGAACCAAGTCTCAACTCTTCACAGAACACTTCTGGTTTTTTTTTTAAGCCGAAATTACAGTAGTCTGTCTCTATTCCTATTCTTTGGGATTTTTTCATCATTGGATAAAAGGATACATACATTGGGGCAATCCTCTCGAGATACAATATTCCAGTTGCACCCATGTGACGCCGACAGCGCCCCTCAGAGGGAGGGAGCCAACAGATGGGGAGCAGGGAATTCTGAAAACCAAAGCAAAGGTTCTGAACACAGAAGAAGTCTTTAGTGTTCTGCTGAAAAACTTGGACTCCTTCCTCTGCCATCGCATAACTGTCACACACCAGGCAGTCACTCAGAAATATCTTTGCATCGGCCAACTTATGGAATTCTCCCTTCTCTCCGTTCTCCTGACATAGACTGCCTACATTCTCTTGGTCATTGTTTTTTCCCCCCCAAAACGTTATAAAGTTTATATGAATATAACATAAAAAAGATGCAGCCTCCTTTGTAGGAACAGGGAAGGAAGGGGTGGTTAAGTAAGGCACACGGAGCTGCAGCAAACACCAGCTGTAGGGAGAACCAAGGGAGAGAGGAGTTTGGTACTGGGGCTGAGGCCCTAGAGCCGTTGCAATGGAAGTAGGGATGCCCTCTGAGTGCCACATTCTGAGGCTGAACTAATTGGTCAAGCTGAGGCAGAGGTGGGTGGCCATATCAGCCATCTTTGGTGCTGTTTACCCTTTCCCCCTCCCCCAGCTCTGTTAAAACCCCAGAGCCCTGGATTCCAAAGGCCCATCTAGAGCAGAGGCCCTGGAAGGGGGGAGAGGAAGTGAGTAGGGCAAGTTTGAAAGCCGATACGCCTGTGTGCTGAGGGATGGCCGTAGACAGTGGTGAGAGGTAGCAGGGGAAGGGCTTTCATACATACCCTTCTGTGGGGGCCACAGGTAAAGGAGGCCAGGGGAGTAGGGTAGGGATGGGGCACCATGGCCCCAGCCTCTTAGGCATCTGTCTGTCCTCTGTAGTGTACATGGAGGAAAGGAGCTGCCTATGAGAAGGGGCCAGGCCAGGCCAGGTGACCATCTTGAGTTCTGGCTGAGGTGATGGTCCTCACCCTGAGATGCCTTCTAACTGGTGATGGACCCAGGCCTGACTTTTGCCACCGCCGCCTCCACCTGGACCCAGGTGTTCCGTCATTCATCTGGTTGTGATGGCCCTAGGCCCGTGGTCGGCAAACTGTGGCTCGCAAGCCACATGAGGCTCTTTGACCCCTTGAGTGTGGCTCTTCCTAAGCCTTAGGAGTACCCTAATTAAGTTAATAACAATGCACCTACCTATATAGTTTAAGTTTTAAAAATTTGGCTCTCAAAAGAAATTTCAATCATTGTACTGCTGATATTTGGCTCTGTTGACTAATGAGTTTGCCAACCACTGCCCTAGGCTATTAGTATAGATGATTGTCATAAGCATTTAACATATACAGTGGGGCCTTGACTTACGAGTGTCCCCACTAACAAGTTTTCGAGGTATGAGCCGTCTCTCGGCCTATTTTTTGCTTTGAGTTGCGAGCTAAAATTCGGGTTACGAGCCAGCTTCAGATACCCCACCCCTAGTTGGCTCAGCGAACGTCACAGTGAACACCACAAGATCATTCCAGCATCACGTGTCTCACTCGTTCACTTTAATGATTTGACATATGAGTAATTTAAGTTACGAGCTCGGTCACGGAACGAATTAAACTCGTAAGTCATGGCCCCACTGTATAAGTACAGTATCTCAAGAAATCCTATCCAAACTCTGTGGGTACTTCTTGTCTACCAAGTTTAAACTGAAAAAAAGGGAAAAGAAAATAAGTCAAAGAACTATGTTCCTCTCACATAATTAATAAGTAATAGAGCTAGGATTCAAATTTAGTTTTGCCTGATTCTTGAGACTAATTTTTATCAACTTGACATCCTGTCATTTGGGAATTAAATCAAGCATTGCTGTATATGAAATGAGCTCCAGTGAGAATGCTGGCTCTCAAGTGGCTAAGATAATGCAGTAGTGTGTTCGCTGGTTTTCTCCAGGTCTGCTCCAGAAATGTAATGCATGGGACCAAAGCATGTGATAAAACTCAGAGTCCAGGCCCGCTATTCTAAGCATGATTATATAAACAGCTTATAAATTTCTATTTCACATGTATTTGCTCTTCAAAACAGAAAAGTAATTCATTTGTGGAACACAAAGATCTTTCTCTCTCTCTCTCTCTCTCTCTCCCTCTCTCTCTCTCTCTCTCTCTCTCTCTCTCTCTCTCTCTCTCTCTCTCTCGTGCGTGCACACACACACACACACACACACACTGTGCCATTCTAGTTTTAAATAATATTGAAAACAATATTGAAACATACATAATAATGTTGAAACATTTTGAGGAGACTTAGTTATACACTGACCTTAGATACCAGTCATGTTCAAGGATTTGAATTTAAATTCTTAGTACATTTTTTATTTGGGGATTTTATTTCACCAGATAATTTTCCCTCATTTTAGATGAGTGACACTAAGGTAAGGAAAACAAGTTTTATTTTGATTCAAACATATTCTTCAGAGGGTTTCTTAAAAACAGAGCCTAATTCACTGAACAATTGCAAGTAAAAACAAGAAATACACTGTGTTCTGAGCTCTTCTGCCTTTGGTAACTGGCTTATATCATAAAGGTTTATTTCACGTGAATGCTCTCATTGCCTCAACTGTATTCTTTCTCTTATACATACATTATTTTTGCTGCTCTTTTTTAAAAATGTGTTTCTAGCTCAGCTTTTTTTCTCTTTTTGGTTTTTGCCTTAAGATTTTTAAACTGAATTGGATTCTAGTTAAAAATAACTAAGCTCTTGAGCACTTCCTATATGGCAGACGAGGAAGAGAAGAGTAGCTCTCCACACATGGGCTTGTCCACAGAGTAATAAACAACTCCCGTGACCCAATGGGATTTTAGCGGCTCAAGCTTTATGAAAGTGCAAACTCCATTCTTTGAACTTCCTGATCACTTCCTAAAAAGACATCTACTGAAATGGAACTCCTGTTTTCAAGGTGGATGTGCCTGCATGTCATTTATATAACTCCTCCTGGGATCTTGAATGAGACCTCTTGATGAATTTTTGGTTGTGTGTTTTCTCTCATTACTAAGATTAATGTTGAAGTGATCATAGCTTGCTAACTAAAACCGTGAAACTGATGTCAGACTTCTGACCCTCTAGAATTATAAGGGAATAAGCTTGTGTTGTTTTAAGTTACAAGGTTTGTAGAAGTTTGTCATAACAGCAACAGAAAACGGATATATTGCTTATAAATACGCTTACGTCGGAGTCTCCCACCCTCCATCCTTAGATATTCCGAGTAATTTTGCAATACTGACCAACCCTGACTATAGGTCGGCAAGCACTTAGCCAGGTAACTTCAGAGAAGAAAGACACAGACACAGAAAAACAGAGGCAGAGAGACAGAGTGAGATGGGGAGAGAGAGGGAGAGATTTTCAGTGAATTTTAGACACATTCTCCATCGAAATCAATTTGTGCTGAAGCTGTTTATATGTTTAGCATTCAGTCTGTCGCATTTTTCTTTCTCTTTTTTTGAATTTGTTTTTATTTCTTTTTTTTTTACCCCCTTAAGTCTAGAAAATGTTTCTTTAGCTGTTTATGAAGCACAAATCTTGAGAAATCTGCTGTTCTTTAGCAAGAAGATGTGATTTGTGAACAGATTTAAAATGTGTGAAAGACTAGCAATGAGAATTGTAAGATGTTGAGCTTGCAAGAAATGGATTGCCTCCTGGACCTTCCCCAGGGGGACTGGCACAGGACTAACACCTATCCATGTATTAGTCATTTTAAGTAAAAGTAAAGCTTTATTCTGGTATTAACTGCATCTCTTTGCTTTTTGGAGAAACTGGTAATCTGAAAAGTACAAAGAAAAGTTTATATCTGATACGTATGTACTAATCTAACTATATTATGAATACTATTATTATGTGTCTTAATGATTTTTCAATGAAAGATATTTTCCATAATTTTTTTTATCATAACTATAGTATCTTTCCCCCAGGAGCTCATAATGGATATGGACCAGAATATACAAGGTATTTAATAGTCGGTTGGGCCTGACCAGTGTGGCTCAGTGGTGGAACATTTGCCTATGAACCAGGAGGCCAAGGTTCAGTTCCCAGTCAGGGCGCATGCCTGAGTTGTGGGCTCAATCCCCAGTGTGGGGCATGCAAGACGCAGCCCATAAATGATTCTCTCTCATCATTGATGTTTCTATCTCTTGCTCCCTCTTCCTTCCTCTCCGAAATCAATAAAAACAGATTAAAGAAATAATCAGTTGTCATTAAAACAAAATTATGCTCATGAACTGTATTCAAGAATCACTAGGGATAGACCATTATTCCTAATGACACTAAAAGTAAGTTTAATCAGTAACTTCAGTTATAGACGCAAGAATTCAAGTGGAATTCAGAGATAGAACCTGAATGATATTAACTAGCCATATATTATCGCTACACATTGTAATGTACAATTTTTACCTATGAAATCACTGATAGGGCTTGCAGTCAATCTTTTTTTAATAGTTTGTGTATAAACATAATTTGGATAATAGTAGAATCTCTTATTTACAAATAACTAGTACCTGGAATAATCTGGATAGAAATTTAGAAGAAAAAGTTATGCAGGATACTTAAATTTAAGACACTAGCGTGCATGGGCAAATAATGTGAGGATCCATACGTTCTGTTACTTCTGATAATGTGCTTGGAATCAAGGCTGATGGTAGAAGCTTATGTATTTGCAGAAAAGAGGATGCAGAAAGTTGCTATGTATTTTCCCCAGCACCTACCAGAAGATGAAGTTGATGGAATGGTTGTAGCTTGGATTTGACATATTCTCCTATTGTAACATTTATGAAAATGGAACAGTGAGCAAGGTGAAGCCAAGACCCTTCTTTTCCAAATGCTATCCGGTAACCTAGAGATGTGCACTCACTGGTGACATCACCATATTCAGGAAATGAATGTCCTCTCCAGCCTGGTGGATGTGATCACTGTCAAGCTGTCTTCCTGTCTTAAATCCAGGGTTGTGTTTCCTGGAAAACTGCCTGGTAAAAACCCTGTCCAGAATTTTAACACAGACTCTTGATTTAGACTGAAGCCATTTATATAATGTGATAGTATTGTCATTGATTTTTAATGTCAACATGTTTAATGCCCCTGGTGCCTAGCATGGGGCTAGTCTCCAGGGTGGAGATGAGTAAATGAGTATTTAGATTGATCTTGTTAGGAAGTGTGTCATTAGGAATAAGTAAGATTTATGCATGTGAAGTAGAGAATAATGATGCAAAACAAAAAGTCTCCACAGGAGTAACCTTACTTCCTTTCTCCTCTCTTCAGGAACCACCTTCTCTCTCTTTCTTTCTTTCTTTCTTTCTTTCTTTCTTTCTTTCTTTCTTTCTTTCTTTCTTTCTTTCTTTCTTCCTTCCTTCCTTCTCTTCTCTTCTCTTCTCTTCTCTTCTCTTCTCTTCTCTTCTCTTCTCTTCTCTTCTCTTCTCTTCTCTTCTCTTCTCTTCTTCTTCTTCTTCTTCTTCTTCTTCTTCTTCTTCTTCTTCTTCTTCTTCTTCTTCTTCTCTCTCTCTCTCTCTCTCTCTCTCTCTCTCTCTCTCTCTCTCTCTCTCTCTCTCTCTCTCTCTTAGCATATAGCTCTTATTTATTTTGTTTAACCTCCCCACCCCCTTTGCTTTTCCCATTTATAGGTTCTTTGCATATGTTTTCCCTCTGGTTGAATACTTTTTTTCTACTCTTTGCCAATTCAGCTTAAGCATCACTTGTTTAATAAATTCTTTCATGATCTCTCTGCCTCCCCATCTATTTTTTCTTAAAGTATGTAACCCTCTACTGTAGCTCACATTTCAGTTTGCTATGTTTGTGGAATTTCTAAAAAATATATGGCTATTTCTTTCACAAGCTTATAAAATCTATAAAAGTAAAGACTGAGTGTACTTCATTCCCATTTAATTTCAATTCCTTGGCTACAGGTAGATAAATCATAAATATAGGAGAAATGATTGAAGCCCCATAGTGTTATGGGAAGTCTGAAAGTGGAATGGAGCATGAGATGGTTCAGGAGGATGGAGAGAATATACCTAAATAAAACAAGAGTTTGGATTTTAGGCTTTAGAAAAGACACACATGAAGAGATTATCAAAGTGGTGAGGCAGCATATGAAGTATTTAATCACATAGGCTTTGGAGTCAGAAAGACTGAGTTTGAATTTCAGCCGAGCCAGTTGCTGTTAAGTCCTGGGCACTTTATATTCCTTCTTGAAGATTTGGTTTCTTTGCCTTTGTAATAGATATGGTAATGATCTGCTTTATGAGTTGCTATAGATCAGTAGTCTCCAAGTTTTAATCATTTGCATCCTATCTGTATGATTTTTCAGTATCTGTGTTTCACCAGTATTCAATATTATTTCTTTAATTTTGCTTTTCTACTCTCTCTTTTATAAAATTAGTCTAATTCTGAATTAGAATATCTGTAAAATTATGGTTTTGTTCTGTTAGCTATAGTTTTTATGATATATCTTAAACAGACTTTTATTTATTTAAAATGTTCATAATGTATCTGTGCACTACCCATAATTATCTTGTGTGCCAGCAGCAATATAGAAAAGGCTAGAAAAGTAGAAAATTCAGAAAAAATAGGCACATCCAATCACTCTAGCCACCCAGAATCAAGTCTTTTTTGAAAACGTGCCCTTCTCTGAGCAAAGTCAAAGGTGAAATACTCATACAAGAAAACACAAATGTTGGTTGTTTGACTTAAATAGAATTTTCAAAGAGAATATTATATATAAGTTATAATATTTTTAAAGGAAGGGCCTGTTTGCGATGTTCCATCTTACATTTAGTAATGAGCTTGTATTCTCCACCTTGGTCATAATCTACTACCATTCTCACTACTCCTAGCGATTCTGTATGAAAGAATGAATGAAGGACTTTATCTCCATAAACATTAGATAGGTATTAGAATTGCTACTTATTTACATGGAGAAAGTTAGCTCAGTGAGGTTAACATAACTCGTGCTGCTTTATTACTCTTAAGATGGGTGACAACTAACTTAACACTATTTTGTGGCTCTTTTCTTTAGTTGGCCTAAAGTCCAGAGTCTAGTCAATGAAATGTGCATATATGATGTGTGTGTGTTTGTGTGTGTGTGTGTGTGTGTGTGTGTGTAGAATTAGATTAGTGCTCTTATCAATGGGTTAACCACAGTAAATACATTACTTTAATCAGGATCTCTCTGAGGTATTAATAGACTACCATTCATGCACCTGTCCAGGGAATCATTATGGTGAACTTTGTTTTCAGTCTGGTGATTTGCAGTATAAAATTAGGGAGAATGCTGACCTGATGACTTCTGTTTTGCATCATCTAATCTTTAAGTATCTTGGTATAAATTCTTGAGACTCCAGCAGTAGCAGATTGGCTATTAGGAATGCAGTATTCTGACAAGACCAGGATAGTTTGCACCAATGTTATCACATCATATTGTTTAGAGGTGTGAACTATCCTTTTTAAAAAAAATCCTCACTCTAGGATATGTTTTATTTTTTAATTGATTTTAGAGAGAGAAGAGGGGAGAGAGAGAGAAATATCCCATACACACCCTGACCATGGGAGTGAACCTGAATCCTAGGTGTGTGCCCTGACCGGGAATTCAACTGTGACCCTTTGGTGCACAGGACTATGCTCCAGTCAACTGACCCTCATGGGCCAGGGCCGAAATGTGAATTATCTTTAATTCAAGCATTCCTTTTACTGATCCCATCTCCAGGAAATCAAGGTTGAGGGTGGAGAATTAGAGTCATACCAGAAATAATACTAAAAGTTTATAATCAAAAATGTGTGAGAAGATTTTACATAAACCTAATACTTAAGTGCAGCTAGTCAGACCACCGGACTGCACAACAATTGAGTAGCGTATGCCTTACACAATGGTGCTTTCCTAAAATGTAAATTAGACCTGCAACACAAGAGGCCTAGCCCTGGACTACAGTCAGTCGGGATTCTGGAGGAGTCCCTTCCTCCCTCTCCCCCTCTCCCTCTCTCCCTCCCTCTCTTTCTCTTTCTTTAGAATTCAACCTGTTCTCAAAGAGTCTCCTTTTATAATTTTCACAAAGTCACAGTACGACCTACCAGTAGATATGGAATCAAAAGTTCAAAAACAAGAGAGTAAACAGTTTGAGGTCACTCGTGGTGGCCAGATCATCATTCATAAGCTTCAACATGCTCTTAGGTGCTTTTTGACACACGTTATGGCATGAGGGAGCTTAGCTGAAATTACTAAAAAGGAGTAGCGTGCAAAAGGATTTAACACCAGTTGAATATACCACATAGTGTTGGGGGCTATTAATTCTCTGGATACCTTTTCAGAAACAAAGCTCTGTTTTGGAAAGTAACAGGTGTCTGGTCTAAATTTATAGCAGTGCCTGAAACTTTATTTGCATCAGCCTGAATAAAAGTCAACAATCACATTACTTTGAAGGACAAAATTATATCATTAGTGTAAATTCTCATATCTATCTCTGAGAATATCCTGTAGACATATATACAGCTGTGGAAGAATTAACAATATGAACAGTGTTTTGATTCACTGCTAACAAATATGATGACTTTTAAGATAAGGATTTTTTAATTATGCAGATGGGAAATTTTGAAGTTTGTATCTTCCAAAGCAACACAACTCTATTCACACTTTCCAGTTCTGTTATAGACTACATTTTCAGGGATGTAATATAAACTCACATTTTTGCTCCTAATACTTCTGTGATAATAAAGAAGGTACAGTGCTTTTCTGCCTTCTTTTTGCTCCCCAATTGTAAGTCAGAAAGACAGATAATTATAAGGTGAAGATAAACTACTTTTTGTCCCTGAATCTCCCTTTTCCTTCTCTTTTTCTGTTTCTCTTATTATCCCCCCCACCCTCTGTCTATAGCTCTGCACTTTTTATGTTTCCTGAATGAGGTCAGTCAACACAGAACAAATACTCATGCTGGGGCACTTGCCGTGTCTGCCACCATATTTTGCACGGGAGTTTCTCTTGAGTGGGCATCTTTCTCCTATTCTGTAATGAAAGGATGTTGAAGCTTAGCGGTAACAGCTTTTAAATTTCATATGCCCTTTCTGCATTCATGTCTACCCTGAGAAGAGTAAAATAAATGAGACTCAACAGGGGAAAAAAAGGTCAAGCTTACAGAGCTCTGAGGACTCAGAAGAGAGAATTTACTATTGTTCTTTTGAGAGTAACACTATCTTTTTGTTTTCTATTCAGTTCACGTCATCTTAATCTTCAAAGTTCTGTGCTTTACTTTGATGGAGTGAGTTGGTAGAGCAGGAACATATTAAATCTATGGTAGACGGTGTAGTTCTGAATATATATATTATGTAGAGCACTTGTATCTGATTCCAGGAAGAGAGACCCACTTTCTATTTCAGTGTCTGAGATCTCTGATCACATTGAATTGAGTTTCAGTTATCTTTTATGGAATGAAGTTATTTTAAAAGTGCCATTGTGGTGGGAGAATAAAGGCATTTACCCAGAAGCAATAAGAGCAAATGGTGTGCCTTCTCCAATCCCTGATGGGCTTTCTATGTCACTTCTGAGAAATCTCTCAATAACTCAGGTGGGAAGTAGTAGAGAATAACTCATAGCCTTGTAATTCAAGAGAGGTGTCAGTTATAGTCTTGGTTGTGCCATTAGGGAAGATAGTCTAGGTTCATATAAAATGATGAAGGTGTATATATATACATTGACAGACAATGATCACCTGGATGACAGATGCCATGGCCAAATCATCCTACAATCCAGCAAGGTACTCTTATGTCCTTGGGAAAAACCCTTTATTTCTCTTGCCTTCATTTTCCTCATCTGTATACAATTGGAACCGGTGATTTGAAAACATATTGGTACATGAGAATTTTTTTCAATTGTATATAAAATCTATATGAAACTCCTAATATGAAACAATTAAAAAGCTGAGGGTCCTCATTTCAGAGGAGACCCAAACTCTCAGTACTCACCCCTTCTCCTTTCTATTCTAAGACACTAGCTGCCTGGGGCTACTTCATGCAGCACATTTTAAACACCACACTTCTCAGAATCTTTATGTGACCCCCTTGCATTTTCAGAATCCTGTTAGCTTATTGGTAAAATAAGAGAATCTATACTTGTACTTGGCACCTTTACAATAATCCATTGATATGGATTGATTTCATCCAAGAAAATATGATAGCTATGAAGTAGCGTGAGTACTTGGAAATTTTATGTTTTGTTGTTGTTTTTTAATTAAACCCTTACAGTATAAAATTTAACTTTTGTGGACTCCCATATGTTTGAGGCACATGCTCATGTGGTATTCGTTCCACCAGAATTCAGGGATGCCATAGATGTGTGAGTGCCTGAGTATGGCATCCAGACACACTGCTAATATAACTTTTAAAAACTAAAGTTTTAAAATGCTCCTAAAATGCCCATATTTATTAAATGATTGGACATTGTTCAGTAAGTAAACTGGAAGTGGCGTATTTAGGTGGGACGAATTTAATTGAACTAATCTGGATATCAACAATCCTCTGCTGTGACTCAGGCATAGGGGAATTTGTCAGCTAAGGCTGGGGGGGGGGGGGGGCGGTGGTGAAGTGCATAATATTATCAAGCTAGAACCGAAGCCATTTGTTGCACATCAGAAGAACATATTTTGTTTGCTCATTTAATGGAAATCTCTAGAATCAGAGGAACATCCATTAAATGTGCTGGAAATTTAAAAGTCACTTATGTGCTCTGTTAGAAAAGTCTATATTTTGTTTCAATATGATTCAAAGTGACTATGTTTCTTTAAATTGGAGTAATGGACAGGCACCTCAAAATTTATTACCTAATTGTCTTTTGGATGATAGTTGGCTCTTATTTTCTTGAGGTACAATATTGTAAATTAGAACTTCTTTCCTGGAACATTAATTCATACCATAAAAACACCACAATCCATCAAAATACATGAAAATTGAATATGCAGTTTTATTAACATCTATTATATAAGTAAAAAAATAAGACTACTCAAGCATCATTGCAAATATTTTTTGAATTTAGGCTGGACTAACAAAGCTTTTTAAAACATAAGACTAAGCACATCCTATCTAATAAAAGAGAAACATGGTAATTAGCTGTACCTCCACTACCCTTCCCATTGGCTAATCAGGGTGATATGCAAATTAACTGCCAGCCAAGATGGCGGCTGGCAACCAGGCAGCTTGAAGAGAACATGAGGCTTGCTTGCTTCAGTGACAGAGGAAGCTAAAGTTCCCTGCCTGCCGCTGCCGGCCTCTGAGCTTGCAGTTTGAAACATTGTTACAAATATAGAAGCTAAACAAAACCCCAGGAACCTGCTTTCAGCCAGCCAGGATCCCAGAGCTGGAGTTGAAACAGTGTTTCGATTATAGAACCCAAACAAACCAGATACCTGCTTTCAGCAGCTGAGGCCTCAGAGCTGGACACAAGCCTCAGAGCTAAAGCTGGCCCAGAATAAAAAAAAAAAAAAAAGAAAAAAGGAGCAGTTGGGAGCTTCAGTCACCTGCCAGCCTGAAAACAGCCCTCAGCCCCTCACCCAGACTGGCCAGGCACCCCAGTGGGGACCCCCACCCTGATCGAGGACACCCTTCAGGGCAAACCAGCCGGCACCCACCCGTGCACCAGGCCTCTATCCTATATAGTAAAAGGGTAATATGCCTCCCAGCACCGGGATCAGCAGAGCCATGAGGCCTCCCAGCACCGAGATCAGAGTGACAGGGGGCAGCGCCCAAACCCCCTGATCGCTCTGCAGCTCTGTGTGTGACGGGGGGTGGGGCCACAACCTCCCTATCTGCCCTGCTCTGTTCGTGACAGGGGAAGGCGCCCCAACCCCCTGATTGGCCCTACTCTGTGCCTGATGGGGGGGAGCTCCCCAACCCCCTGATCGGCCCTGCTCTGTGTGTGACAGGGTGCAGTGCCCCACCCCTCCCGCCCCACGGGCCCTGCTCTGTGTGTGACGGGGTAGAGCCATAACCTCCCCATCGGCCCTGCCCTGAATGTGACAATGGCGGCACCCCAACCCCCTGATCAGCCCTGCTCTGTGCGTGACAGGGTATGGAGCACCAACCCCCCCTGATGGGCCCTGTTCTGTGAGTGACAGGGTGTGGCGCCGCAACCTGCCCATCGACCCTGCCTTGAGTGTGACAGTGGGCGGTGCCCCAACCCCCCAATCGGCCCTACCCTGAGCGTGACTGAGGGTGGCATCGCAACCTCCCTATCTGCCCTGCTCTGTGCATGACAGGGGGCGGCGCCCAACTCCCCAATCAGCCCTGCTCTGAGCCTGACCAGGGCCTGCACCTAGGGATTGGGCCTGCCCTCTGCCACCCGGGAGCAGGCCTAAGCCAGCAGGTCATTATATCCTGAGGGGTCCCAGACTGTGAGAGGGCACAGGCTGGGCTGAGGGATCCCCTCCCCCCCGAGTGCACAAATTTTTGTGCACCGGGCCTCTAGTTTATTGAATAATTTCCTGAGTAACTAATGTGTCCATTGCTGTAAGTATATTTGAATTGTATCCAAAATTAATCTAATTTTTTTGAAAATTTTATTATTTCAGCATGTATGTATGGCCCAGAAAATACTGGGATAGTAAATTTTGCTGAAATGTCTGCATTTTTTTTCTCCCTTTAATCATCCCTTATATTTCCAATCCAGTAAAGACAGTTGAATTACAACTCACCCTTCACTATCATATAATTTGGTGCAGAGATGTTTGTAGTTTGTAGGCCTATGTCCATGCATTTGGTTCATCAATGGTGTCAGGAGTTTAATTGTGAATCCCAAAGTACATACCCATGTTCTAACCCCTGGTATCTGTGAATGTGATCTTATTAGGAAAAGGGACTCTACAGAAATAATGAGGTAAAGGCTTTGTGATGAGATCATCCTAGATTAATAGGGCAGGCCCTAAATTCATTAGCCAATGTCATAAGAAGAGGAGAAATATATGGAGAAATAGGCCTTGTGAAGACACACACGAAGATTAGAGTTATGCTGCCATAAGTCACAGAATGCCTGGAACCATCAGAAGGTAGGAGAGGCAAGGAAGGGTCCTCTCATTATACCTGCAGAGGGACTGCACCTGCTGCCACTTCCATGTGGACTCTGGTCTCCAGAACTACGAGAGAGTAAATTTCTGTTCCTTGAAGCCACCAAATCAGTGGTAATTTGTTATGGCAGTCTAGAAAACTAGTACAAATAGAAAGAGTCTTCTTATTTATAATTAAATGAGCTATAAATATGTTTTTGAGCCAAGCTTTTAAGCAGGGGTCATTTGTAATTAGTTCCAGGAAGAGACTAGAAAGCCTTTGTGTAGGGAGCCGAGTACAGAATCTGGGGAGAATACCTTAAATACTGTATCTAAATTAGGTATATTTAATGCCTCCAAATGGCTAATGACCCAGCAGTGTAAAATACCTCATCTGAACTAAAATATTTTGTGAAAATAATAACAGTATGTAGACATGAAATAAAACCCATTAATATTGAAAGTAGTATTGTCATTGATAGAGTCCAGAGTCAGTAATAATAGAGGTAACCATTCTAGTATTAAGCATTTTCATTATAATGGTGGTGGTAGAAGTGATTATGGAGTATAATTCATTGAGATTGGGAGTAGTCATTTAATCTTACTAGTCTAAATTTTCTGCTCTAAAATGTAAGGAAGGGAGGTAAAGCTTTAATGACTCACTTATTTTCTTGGGAGTGTGACTCTTTAGGGAAAACCAGGCATTGGTGTACATGAAAAAGGCAGATCAAGATTACTTTGGAAGTCCAAGGTAATCAATAATAATAAAAGCATAATATGCTAATTAGACTGGATGTCCTTCTGGATGACCTTCTGGATGAAGCCAGGGATGTGAGGGAAGCCCAGGTCCCGGTCCTAGGGAAGCCAGTGCTGGCAGCCGAGGGAAGGAAGTCCTACTCTTGCACGAATTTCGTGCATCGAGCCTCTAGTGAAAATATAACACCCAGTCATTTCTGAACTATCAACAACCAGGTTATCAATGCATCTTTCATTCTGGGAAGTTTCAAATCAAAACTTGAATTACCTGGTCAAAGTAACAGACAACAGGGCTATTCTTTTCTGAGAATTATCCAAAAAAAGAAAATGTAGATTACTAGAGGCCTGGTACACAGATTCATGCACAGATGGGCCCCCCTCAGCCTGACTGGCGATTGAGGCCTATCGTGGAACAGGCTGGCCAGGTGAAGGGGCTGCAGGAGGTGTATTGGGGGTGGGGAGGGGCCGTGGGATATTGGCCAGCCACGGGAAGATGGCTGCGGGAGTGCACTGACCACCAGGGGACCGCCCCTGCATTGAGCATCTGCCTTCTGGTGGTCAGTGCGCATTATAGCAACTGGTTGACCAGTCATTTTGGTTGTTCTGGTCATTCGGCCGTAATGGTTGCTTAGGCTTTTATATATACTAGTATAGATGGACAGAACCTTCATCTGAGGAATGTTCTATCTGGGAACTACACTACAGAGGGAATTCCTATGACATTTTTCCACTGGAATGATATTGAAATTAGGACTTGTATTCTAGCAATTGGAGTCAATTGGACTCAAATAGAATATATATGTCCAGTGTTTGCCACAATTACACATTTATTTATTAATTATTATTTTTTTATTGTTTAAAGTATTACATATGTCTCCCTTTTTCCCCATCGACCCCTCCCTGGCCACTCCCACCCCTCAGGACAAGCTCCTACTGCCCCAATGTCCATGTCCATTGGTTCTGCTACACAATTATAAATTTTTACAATTATATAAAAATGCCCCAAATTTATAAATGGGTAGAGATGTTTTATGCAGAGCAGTTGTATACCAATGTATACACGCTATCTTTATAGCATACGTGTGAAGACTTGAATGTGTGATTTTGAGGAGAAGCAGGGTATTTTGATCCTTGTTCATTCATCTGATTCCTTGAAGTTGAAATGGTTAGCTTCTTTTTTTTATTTTGACTTCTCTTCACCTCTCAGACATATTAAGGGCAGCCAATGATAAAATCTGACAGAAAAGTGTAAATAGTTGATTTCTATTTGGGAGAGAAAAATTCTAGTCAGTCACAGTGCTTGCGTTGGTAAATGGTTCAGGTTCAAACTATGAAGATAAGAGCTTTGTTATGGGTGTTGTTTTAAGCATAGCATGAATTATCTCTTTATTTTTATCTTTAATCTATGGGTTTATTTTTATCTACATTTCTCCTCAGTGGTATGTAGTCTGCAGTAAGATGGTGGTGGTGGTAATGGTGGTAATAATAGTTGTAAAATAATAATAAAAGTAAAATTAGTATTTCCCAGTTCCTGGGTAAAGCAGGATATTCAATGAAGTAGATGCTACTGTTATCCCTACTTTACAGATGAGGTCATTTCCTCAAGTTTATATAATGAAATGATGTTAACTATAAGGATAGAAACTTCATTTTATTATTTAAAAGCCAATTCCCAGGAGTTCAGAAATAGAATCATATATGTAAAACATATTGATTGTTAAGAGTGACAACAAAATGCAATGGGAAAAGAAGATATTTTTAACAAATTATGCTGGACCGGCTAAATGTTTATAAAGGAAAGAATTAGTAACCTCAATCTCTATCCCATTTCATATATAGATATTATTTTTAAATGAAACATAGATCTAAACATATAAGTTAAACCACAAAACTTCTAGAAGACAACCCAAGAGATAATCTTTGGGTAACTATCAGAAAGCCAAATATTTTGTAGTCAGGACATAAAAAGCATAATCAAAAAAGGAAATAATGATCAGTTTTACTTTACCAAAATTAAAATTTTCTGCTTAGCAAAATTTGGCATTAAAAACTAGGCAAATCACAGATTGGAAAACATATTTTAATACACATTTCTATAACAGATTATATCCAGCATATATATATATATATATATATATATATATATATATATATATATATATATATATTTTTAAAACAGATGCAAGTCAATAGTTAAAAAAATACAACCAAATTTAAAAATAATGAGGTAAAAACTTGACTAAACATTGCATGAAATATGATATACAGATTGTCATTAAGCTCATGAAAATATGCTCTGCATCATTAGTCATTAGAGAAATACTAATTAAAAACACAATGGACACAATGAAATGTCATTCTACACTCAGCAAATGAGGTCAAAACACAACAAAACAACAGCATTAGCAATATCAAATTGTGGCAAGAATGTGGAAAACTTGTAAGGCTTATAAATTGCAAAGAAAATGAAAAATATATACCAACTTTGGTTACTGTTTGGCAATGTCTTATAAAAGTAATCATACATCTATCCCAGCAGTTCTCAGAGTATGATCTGAAGATCCTGAATACATAGTGTATGATTTTATTATGTGAAGTCCAATATAAGGCAAAAATAATCGATGAGGATAGATATCAGAGTGGTTGCCTCTGCATTAGGGATGGCTTGCTTTCCAAGGTACAAGAGGGGACTTTCTGGCGTTCATCTCAGATAAAAGAAAAAGGATATTGAATCAGTTAACTATTATGGGCTTTTGTCAACTCTATATGTGGTGCTCCTTTGTAAGATAGATAACTTGGAATTGTGCTATTTTTAACATAGGATATCTATATCTATATCTATATCTATATCTATATCTATATCTATATCTATCTATATCTATATCTATCTAATTTAAGTCCTTAATAATGAAAATGCCTTTCATTCAGGCTAATAGAATGAAAACAAGCATGATCCTTGACCTCAAAGAATTTACATCATTCTGGAAAAAAATAGCAATCATTAAATAACGACATGGAGGGAAAGATTATGAAGGGAAAAAACAAAGAAAACAAATAGTTCCTGGGAGAGTGCAGACCTCACCCAGAGAATGAACAAAGTAAAAGATGTCCTTCTATCTTTCTTAGTTAACATGAGTTGCTGATGACCAGTGTAATCCGGGTGTGCTGGAGAGCCCGCCTCTAACTGTTTGCACTATTTTTCACATTGAAAAGCATTTACTGCTTATTTGATATTTTTTTCAATGAGCAATGTCATTGGAAGTGCACAGAAGAAAACTGTCAGTCTTTTTTGTCTGGTGTTTGTGCTAATTCTTAACACTTTCACCTAACATACTTCCTCAGTTTCACACCTACCCTGCCCTCAGTTTCTGCAAGACAACACAGCACCTTCACACACAGGCAAAGCTGCTGCTTTTCCCTCTTTTACAAATAGTTTATCAGTCTTCCTTGCCATTTATTTTTTCTCCCTGAATACTCCTTCTAAGACATCCAAGTGGAAACTGAGTGATGAATGGAAAGGTAGACACAATCCCAGATTCAGAGTCACTGGCTTGCTTTTGTTTTTCTGGACTCCTCCACCATAAAGAGTAAGTGCATCAAATTTAAACTCACAAAAATCCCAGAACTGAAGTAGCTATAGATTCCATATTAGGTAGCATTGATTGAGTGTACACTATACATATATGAGGTAGTGCTCGCCTTACAAGTGTCTATTAAGGTTCTCATTGGATCCCAGAACAATGCTATTTACCATGTCTTTACTGTCACCTTTGTTTTCTAAAGGAGGAAACAGACTTATGGACTAGTGGTAACTTTCCCTAGGCTTCAGTACTAATCAGTAGCGGAGTAGGATTTAGTCCTGAGTCTCTGAGTTTGGGAAAAAAAGCTCTGGAGACAAAATTCTAGAGCCCACTGCTTCCTTATCCAAGTTATCAGTCTCATTTGCCCATTGATTATTTGAATCAAGAAGTTTAAATATTAAGTCTCCTGATCAGGATGAATGCAGAGTTAAAACTAGAACTCAGATCTGACTTTTCAGTGTACTTATGACTAAGGTCTCTTTGGAGGTTTAGAGAAGTTCTTATGCCTCATCTATTCTCTTGTGAATCATTTTCCCAATGTGTGCAAAAATGCTACAAAAAAGAACAACTGATGTTATAGGATTTAGCTTGCGAATTCATTTTTACCTAATCAAGAATAGGGCTATTTAGAATCTCTGTAAAAGCAAACAGTTACAAAAATCAGAAGCCCTATTTTGCCTTTACTATTTTATGTGTGCAGTGTTGGAAAAACTATTCAATCATTTCATCCTCAGTTTTCCCTTTCTGGAAAAACAATGAGCCTGGACTGTGTGGTTCAGTGGTTGAGTGTTGACCTATGGACTGGGAGGTCACAGCTCAATTCCTGGTTGGGGCACATGCCTGGGTTGCGGGCTACATCCCCAGTGCGGGGCGTACAGGCGGTGGCCAATCAATGATTCTCTATCATCATCATCATCATCATCATCATCATCGTCATCATCATCATCATTCTCTCTCTCTCTCTCTCTTTCTCTCTCTCTCTCTCTTTTTCTCTCTCTCCCTTCCTCTCTGAAATCAATAAAAAATGTAGTTTTAAAAAATGAGTAAAAGCTACCTCATGGGATATTATGAGATCCTAGGAAAATGTAGTGCATTGTAGAAATTAGTTACCTTTAAATGATCTTTCCCTTCCAAACAGTTTATTTCTACTTAACACATATTAAGGGAATATCTCAGAAGCTTCTGGAATCATTCTCATATATTTTGTTTTTCATCAGATTTTTTTAAACCTACGTTTCAGGCTTTTTCACAGTTAAAAGCCATTTGTTTGAACTTCACTGAGATTGGAAACCAGCAGGTTACATTTTTGGGAATATTACTCAATAAATAGGAAATGCCATACATTGTTGGAACCCTTCTGATGCTGTCTGTAAAACTGAGTTACATATTTTGTGCTCAACGTCCCTGTAGGAAAGGGAGCTGAGTATACTCTGGTAAAAGCACTTACATGGCCACCGCTCCAGGGGCAAAGTACACTTGTGTCGCTTGAAGTGGGAGGCACATGTGTTGTTTAAAAAAATAAATGTGTGTGAGATTTTTATTTCATTTGCTATGATGGAAGGATGCAGAGTGAGTGCTTTAACAGAAGTTTGGGTCATGGCAACATTTTATCACCTCAACCCCTAATGCAGCGGTTCTCAACCTGTGGTCACGACCCCTTTGGCGGTCGAACGACCCTTTCACAGGGTCGCCTAAGACCATCCTGCATATCAGAAATTTACATTATGATTCATAACAGTAGCAACATTAAAGTTATGAAGTAGCTACGAAAATAATTTTATGGTTGGGTCACAACATGAGGAACTGTATTTAAAGGGCCAGAAGGTTGAGAACTACTGCCCTAATGTATTTGATGTTAATCTAAGCAAAAGGAGCTGAAGAAAGAATTCTTGTTGGATAATTAGAAACTGCTTATTACTGTTTAGCTTCCAGCCTCTAAAATATTCTGGTGCATTGATGCAAAAAATTGCAAAAACAATCTATGCATTTCACTTGGCCTACTTGCTGTTATACATTTGAGATGGAAGTCTTTGAGGATATAGCTGATCTCAAAAGAAAGGAGTTTATTAAATAATGATCTGTGCTTTTTGGTGCCTTTTACTAATCTCATGATTTATTTCAGAACATGTCTATTTCTTATGTAGAATCTTGGTAAAAGTAAAGACTTATAAAAGTCCAAGTAAGAATTTGTGTTCTGCTTTTAATATTTTATCTGTCTAGGGTTGAGCAAGATCATTGAAGTTGAGGCCAATGAAGTGATTTATGTTCTTTTCCTTGACAACTTTGTGAATCAAATATTTACATAAAGCATGTAGATAGCTTTGCCATTTTAAAACATTATGCTTCATTTCAAACATGCTAGGCGACCAGAATTTTGATACTAGACACAATGTATCCAACATTTGCTATGCATCCTTTAATGTTTTATTTGTGTGTTACGTGATTTCATTCTAAGTACTAAGCTTTGGAGGAAATACTGCAGGCTCAATTTTACAGATGGAGAATCTTAGTCTAAGCCAGGGGTCCTCAAACTTTTTAAACAGGGGGCCAGTTCACTGTCCCTCAGACCGTTGGAGGGCCAGACTATAGTTTAAAAAAAACACTATGAACAAATTCCTATGTGCACTGCAAATGTCTTATTTTGAAGTAAAAAAACAAAACGGGAACAAATACAGTATTTGTATTTGCATGTGGCCCTCAGGCCGTAGTTTGAGGACCCCTGGAAGCGTTCTGATTTAAGCAATGCACCTGAGGTCATTAGCTAGTTTTTAGGAGAACTGGAATTCAAATCAAGATCCATCTCACCACAAAAATGTCACATGTTTGTGTTTCCTATCTTTGTCTTAGGAGTGCTCATACAATACCAAGCACTTAGATGGTACTCAATCAAGCTTGATTTGCCTGTTATACTTAATTTTAATGTTGTGTGAGACTCTTACTTCTGTTGTTACATTCTTCGTTTCACACAACATATATCCATATTCTCTCTCCTTCTTGTGTCTTAGTTTCCTTTCTCTATTCTACATCTCTGAACTTCTATATATCACATGACTATTGAATTGAATTATTGTAAGTATGAAACAAAATGATGTTTGTTAAAGGCTTAGCATGGGGCTCAACATAAAGAGAATGCTCAATAAATGCTAGAAACCTTCTTCTCTCTCTCCCTTTCTTGGGTTGAATCCAATACCTTTTTGTGCAGCCCTGCTGCTCTGATGGCCTGACTCAGCCATGGTGATGCCACGGCGAAGGAGGCATGAGAATGAGTGCTTAGAATAACTCCTCCCTCCCTTACATACACAGGACCTTCACGTTTCTTTCCACTATTTTTTTCCCTTTTTTATTTGTTGATTAAGGTATTACATATGTGTCCTTATCCCCCCATTGCCCACCCCCCCTGAACTCCCTGGTATCTGTGACCACTGGTTAGGCTTATATGCATGCATACAAGTCCTTTGGTTGATCTCCCCCCCTTACCTCCACCCTCCCCTACCTTCCCTCCAAGGTTTGATGGTCTAATCAATGCTTTTCTGTCTCTAGATCTGTTTTTGTTCATCAGTTTATGTTGTTCAGTATATTCTACAAATGAGTGAGATCATGTGATATTTATCTTCCCACTATTGATGGTCTCTTTGTTTCTGTTATCTGCACAGCAAGAAAAGTAGATGAAAATGGAAAGATTGAGAACCAGTGCAGAAATTCCCTAATGATGCCAACCACACGTGCTGGTTGATTCATTGGCAAAAATAACCTTTTTCTACTATAGTTAACTTTTGGTGGTAGTTCCTGGCCCTACCAGGAGTAGATATTTATTCTTCACTGGGTATGCTTGAGGAGACTGAGTTTGGGGGAAAATATTTTGCATACACACTTATTTGAAACCATTTATGTGCCCTTGAGAACCTGTGCAAGAAAATAACATTTTATTTTAGTAAATTGATACATATTTTGATTATACTAGAACCGTGGTCAGCAAACTGTGGCTCACGAGCCACATGTGGCTCTTTGGCCCCTTGAGTGTGGCTCTTCCTAAGCCTTAGGAGTACCCTAATTAAGTTAATAACAATGTACCTACCTATATAGTTTAAGTTTAAAAAATTTGGCTCTCAAAAGAAATTTCAATCGTTGTACTGTTGATATTTGGCTCTGTTGACTAATGAGTTTACCGACCACTGTACTAGAAGATCACCTTATTCAAAAGAAAGCTACAATTTATAAATGAACAATTTTTTAGAACAGTTCTTTTAAAAATTGATTAATTTCTCTCCTTTCTACTAATTTGGGGTTTGTGGCTTTGGGTTTGTTTCAGGAAAGGCTACCTCTAACCTGAATAGTCATTTTGCATGAGACACAGAGGACTCAGTAACAAAGTCTGAGGGATGCCGGGTAGGAAATATAGACGCTTAGGCATAAGAAATAGCCCAAATTCACTCCATAAATTCATGGATGTATATTTCCTCTTGGTATGCTTGGACATTGATTTTTACTGTTAGGCTGTCTACAATGAGCCAGACACTGTGTGGATTGCAAATATAAATGCCACGCTCCCTCTCCTCCAGGACTTATGAATTACTGAGTGATACATACTCGTGCAACAGTAAGTAAAATCCAACACCAAAAAGAAGTTCAGAAGAGAAGCAGAGTTCAATGGGGAGATTTGTATTCAATGAGTATCAGAGCACCTAACACCTGCTAAGTGCTCACAAATCAAGTGCAGAATCGGTCATGTAGTCATCTACGTTATAGAGTTGGCCATTGTTTGAATATGAGGGATAAAAGAAAAGCACATTTCTAAAATAGCTTACACTTTCACTGGAAAAATGGGGAAAATGATAAAGCCTTAACTGAGATAGAGAACACACATGGAAACCAATGAATGACTGTCAGGGAAGATGTTATAAATGCTCCCGGACATTAGGAGTTCAAAGATTTAAACCTCTGGGAAAAGGCAGCACACTATGAAGCTTTTGCTCTGTGCTAATGGAATAAGCATAGCAGTATGTCAAGAGTTTGGAGAACTGGTCAAGATTCCCAGTGGCTTCCTTTTCTTTCTCTATATGGTAATCTCTTAGTCCCACCTCTAAACTCTGTCTCTACTCCTTAAATAATTTGTTAATAAAAAGCTAAAAAGTTTGCATTTCAATCGAGGGTAGAAATAGGGGTTGTTAAATGTGAAGTGTTCTACTGGGGTGGTGGTGGGTGGAGGGATTGAGCAAAACAGTAAAAAAAAGAGAGAGAAAAAACAGTGTGGTGATTGCCAGAGGGAGTGAGGTGGAGGGAGGTGGAGAAGGCTATAGGGGTGATAATTGGTGATGAATGGAGACTTTACTTGGAGTGGTAAACACACAATATGGTGTGCAGGTGATGTATTATAGAATTGTGCACCTGAATTCTATATAGCTTTGTTAACCAATGTAACCCCAATAAATTTTTAAAAAGTGAAATATTCTAGGAAACAACCCTCTTAGACAATTAGAGTTGGAATGTAGAAGCGGGGTGTTCAATTAATAATACCTTTTTTCAGACATATTTTTCTTGGTTATTGTCCCAGATTGACAAATTAAGCCACCATGTCTAATTAGCATTTGCAACCAACCTCATGATGCCAGCCAAAGAAAAGCAGATTAATGATGATCTGTAAAAACAAATTAGGCTGCAGCATACACCATGTAAATAGCCTCCTTTTATTTCCCATGCTATGAGGGGCAGCTTTAATTAGTCTGCAGAAGTATTGTCAAATAAAATGCCTTTTAGCTTGCTTCCTTAAATGCCACTAATAGATAAGGTAAAAGCTATTAAAACCAGTCAGCTAGTGTACAGACATTTAGAGAGAAGGGGGCCTTTTGAATATTTCTATACTTGTGACTTTTAGTTAGAATAACTGTTATTGTTGGTCATGTACTTCTAGTATTGAAACTTGAGACAAAATTTTCCTAAATAATGATTCTTAGGAGATGCAGACATGTAAACCATAATGCCCATTTAATTCTTGAAGCTTTATTATCGATCATTTAATGACTTCACTGATGTTCTAATTCATTCTAGAATAAAGCAATATAAGATTGAGTATGCTAAGTGATTAAGGGTAGGGGGAAAGATGTAGGCCTCTTAAGAATTCTGCTTAAGAATTTATTTTGACCAATTCTTTAAGACATAGTAGTAGTCATGCCTGAAATAGTCATTTATAAAATATTTAGAGAAAATATGTTTACTATAATAGAATCATTCTTTTTAGCTTAGCTTGGCCTTTTCCTATTAAATGGTGTATCTTAATTTGCAATTCTTAGTAATAGTTTGTCCTTTCAAATGTTATTTTCCTTTCAGAAACAGAATAGGATGTCTACATTGTTTCATTAAGCAAACCTAATTTTACCTTCATTTTTCTTTAAATTTTTACAAAAGAAACTCTTGCTTTGTAAAATCAAATATAGTTTTGTAAATTGACCCAATGAAATAGCACTGCAATTCTCAGAATTCACATGGGAGTTCATTTTTCCTTCTTTCCTTTCATAGTCATGTTGCTGTTGGTCTTATATCCCCTTAACCTCTCCCGCTAATAAAAACACATGTTTCTTAGCTGCCTGGGTTTATTTCCTACATTTCATAGGCAATGCCATGAGGTTCATAGGAAGAACTTAGAATTATTTGACTGCTAAGAGGTAGAGCCGGGATTTTTATTTATGCTGCCATACATATTAGAAGGATTAAGATTTCTACTCATATTGGTCTTGACAAAATATTTTGGGGGGCATTGCTATATATATAGCAATGGGAAAATCCAAAGTTGCTAACAGAAATCTGGGTTAAAGAACAAACCATCAGCCTGGCTGCTGTAGCTCAGTGGCTGAGTGTCAACCCATGAGCCAGGAGGTTGAATTCCTGGTCAGAGTACATGCCTAAGTTTCTTAGCGGGTGTGCAGGAGGAAGCCAGTCAATGATTTTCTCTCGTTATTGATGTTTCTATTTCTCCATCTCCCTTCCTCTCTCTGAAATCAATTAAAAAAAACATTTTTTTTTTAAAGAACAAACCATCAGGCATTGGAAGAAATGACAAAAGTTATAGTATTATTTTTTTTAAAGGAAGACTGATTTTAATCCTTGTGGTATAAAACATCAAATGGAAGATGATTTCTAATAGAGTTTCAATGCCACTGCCATGCATTTTTATACTTGAAAATGTCAGTGCAAGAGAGAGAGAGAGAGAGAGAGAGAGAGAGAGAGAGAGAGAGAGAGAGAGAGAGAGAGAGATCTGTGTATTGTAATCTGAAACATAAAAATACTCCAAGCTGTATGAAAGATGAAGCTCTTAGGAGTTTATATGCTCTTGGCTGTTTCCTTTCCTGTACAATGTTTTGGTTTGGTCAGCTGGTGCCACACGACTTGGAGAGTTAGGGAAGCAGCCTGGAGTGCTGGCAGAATGCTTGGTGCATTGCAGCTTTGGCTCCTGTCATGCTGGGAGCTGGGCGTTTATGGAGCAGGTCATTCCAAAAAGAACCCCATAAGGCTATGCTATTTAAGTTTGCAGTTCTGGGCAGACATGGCCTCATACCAGAAAAGCTTTGCTCAGGGCCTGAGTCTGAAATGGATAAAAATCCAATTCTTTTCAGGTTATTTTTGTTTGTTTTGTTTATTTGCTCTTTTTCCTTTAGCTTGGGATTGGAAGACTGGTATTTTCAGCAGACTCAGGTTGGATCCTCGGCTTATTCCTCCAGCGAGTGCAGTGCCAAGCTCCTGACTGCAATCCCAGCAGACTTTATCCAAGGAAGAATCATGATGTTGCCAGAGAGAGAATGGATATTAGCTAGCCAAGTACCAGAAAAAGTCATTGTAATGTGCCAAATGGAACACTAAGCATATGAGACACATCTATGTATAATTCACTTTCTGTTAAGAAAGGGATTTTGATAAGTCCAGGGCCAGAAAAAGAAATATGGTAATGCCATTCTAAATAAATAATTAGCATGAGCAAAACCAAAATCTGTATTTGAGCAGAAACTCACAGTATTTGCAGGAGAGAAATAAATAGGGACAAAATGTTATGTCCTCTGATAACACATTATAATCAACTTTAGGTACATAGTTTTCAACCAAAGCAGACTAAACTACACTATTTTTTTTAAAGAAATTATAGCCCTGGTATGTGTGGCTCAGTAGTTAGAGTGTTGGCCTGTGCACTGAAGGGTCTTGGGTTTGATTATGGTCAGGGGCACCTACCTAGTTGCAGATTTGATACCCAGTCCAGGTCGGGGTGCATTTGGGAGGAAACCGGTCAATGTGTTTCTCTCACATGGATGATTCTCTCTCTCTCTCTTTCTCTTTCTCTATCTCTCCCTTTTACTCCCTCCTTTCCACTCTCTCTGAAAATCAATGGAGAAAATATTCTCAGGTGAGGATTTAAAAAAAGAAAGATTATAACACTATCTATAATAACCTGAAGCTAAATTCATAGATACTATAATGTATCTACACAGGTAATTTACAAATCAAAATAGTGCCCCGATACCAGTAAAAAAATAAAGGAAAATAATTTAATAGAAAAATATGTATTTCAGTAAATCGATCCTTAGGCACCATGTCAGAGAGGATTAAATAGTCACATCTTCTTACTTGTGCTCAGGAATGCCACAGGTACAAGTGTAACTGATACAAGTGTGTTGCATGGTGACTTCATCCCTATTGTCAGCATAGCTGTATTACTGTGTTTTTCCAAAGTGGAGAAGTGTTCTTAGTAAGTTCCCAACAAGTACCTTTCAGTTTTATCCCAGGTACTATCATTTCTGGAAAACTCAGAAAACAATATGCAATTGGATGTTTTTTAGAAAATGGAATTAAGGTCTGTTGTTAGATAAGGATGCACATTATTTTCACCTACTCAGTGCCTCCTGGAGCTTTCCAAGGTCATGCAGGATTAGCGGAATCCCTCCTCAAGTGGAGCTGTCTATTCATTGTAAGACTTGTGTAGACCCTGCCCATTAAATGTCACACCAGTCTCCCATCCCCATAACAGCAACATGCTTATGGGTGAAATTGCACCCTTAGAGAACTTTAAGTGGACATAATGAGGGAATGGGCTTAACTAAGTGTGCTTTATTATTAAAGTCAATTTAGAAAAGACATTGCAAGGAATGAGAACTCAGGGAAACTGGAACCAGGGCAGTAAAAATAAATATAAAGAAAAGAAGATGTATTTGAAAAAATTGCAACCTGAAGACTGACTGGAAGTGAACGGTAAGGGAAAAACAGAGTTGGAAATATTTGGGTCATGGATACGTTTGGTGTCTGAGTGACTGGTTGGCATTAACCAAAACAGGTGCTATGAGAGGCAGCATTTTGTAAGGGGAAAAGTTAGTAAGCATTGTCCTCCACAAATAAAAGCTGGTGTGCATCTGAATATTCACATGGATATGCTAATTAGGTAGCTAGAAGTTTTGGTCTGGATCTCAGGAGGGAGATCTTAGCGGAGGGTACAGACTGGAGAGTCTTCAGAGTATGAAGAGAATGGAATGAAATGCAGTTGTTAAGGGAGAGAGCCTGTTAGAATAGGAAATGTAACTTAGAGAGTTAGCACATGGTTTTCTATCACGAGTTACCAGAGTGCAGTCTCGAAGAAAGTATTTCCCTAAGCGCCTGGAAGTTTAATAGGCCAATGACATTTAAACTATAAAGAAAGTAATGCTTGCTTGCTTCTGCCAAGCATGATACACATACTATCTCTCAGTCATATCAGATGGGCGTAGTACTCAAAGCACGTTCAGGCTGGGATGCAAACCTCAGTTCACATCTTATGCCTTTGTATTTGGATAATTCACTTGAAAATTATGGGGCTCAGTTTTCCCAGCCTTAAAATGAGGCTAATGTATCAAAGTAACAAGATAGTTCATAAGATTACATGTGAAAATACCCAGGAAACGAAGGCCCCTGTTGAATACGAGAGGCACTTAGAATCATCTGGCACCTGGGGGAAGGGGGGTAGCTACAGAGGCCTGTTTATGTCACAACTGAAGTCTCTTGCTTAAAACCTCGAGTGGGTCCAGACTGCTGCTGAATTGCCCACCATCAGAAGACTGCTGGGAGCAGTACTACATATAGCTACATGCAGGAGAACCAAGGGCCCAGCCATAAAAAGAGAACTAACTCAAGCCACCCAACATAAGTGGATGGAAAAGATGAGCAGGACTCTGAATGAGCTGTTCTCAGCAGAGGAAATCACTGGATTGGGCACAGTATGGTGGCTTTATTCTGATTAATTATATCTTTAACCCATTCTAGGCATACACACACACACACACACACACACACGCACTCACATACACACAACCTAAGGAGAGACAGGGATCAGAGTAAAGCTCAAAATAGCTATTCTACTAATTATTAAATAGTGAAGTGCAAAGAGCGCAGATCTGGGACTCATGGGGAGGGGAGAGCTTCCCATAGCATGCAGGGACTAAAGTGATTCCTGCTATTCTTGCAAGGGTAGGGCCTACTTTAGTGCCTGCCCACAGGGTCTGTAATAAGGGAAGGGGTAAGAAGGAAGGGGACTGAAGGACTCAGGTAGCCTGAGGGACAGGTGTGACACCATGCACAGCAGAGGTGGTACCAGCAGGAATCAATTTGCTTCTGGTTACACAGGCGACATCCCTTGGGACCCCCAGAAACACAGAGAATCACCTGCCAAAGGCCAGGACAGGAGACCCGCAAGTGGTGAAACATGAGAAATGAGACCTATGAAAACTAATACCGCTGACTGAATTTATCTTTTCACATTTTTAATTAATTAATTAATGTTCATTATTGATTAAGGTATTACGTATGTGTCCTTATCCTCCATTGCTCCCCCAACCCCTCACTCATGCCCTCACCCCCCTGGTGTCTGTGTCCATTGGTTAGGCTTATATGCATGAATACAAGTCCTTTGGTTGATCTCTCCCCCTTATCCCCACCCTCACCTACCTTCCCTCTGAGGTTTGACTGTCTGATCGATGCTTCTCTGTCTCTGGATCTGTTTTTGTTCATCAGTTTATGTTGTTCATTAAATTCCACAAATGAGTGAGATCATGTGATATTTATCTTTCTCCGACTGGCTTATTTCACTTAGCATAATGCTCTCCAGTTCCATCCATGCTGTTGCAAATGGTAAGAGTTCCTTCTTTTTTTTTTTTAACACAGTGTAGTATTCCATTGTGTAGATGTACCACAGTTTTCTAATCCACTCATCTGCTGATGGGCACTTAGGCTGTTTGCAAATCTCAGCTATTGTAAATTGTGCTGCTATGAACATAGGGGTGCATATATCCTTTCTGATTGGTGTTTCTAGTTTCTTGGGATATATTCCTAGAAGTGGGATCACTGAGTCAAATGGGAGTTCCATTTTTAGTTTTTTGAGGAAACTCCATACTGTTCTCCACAGTGGCTGCACCAGTCAGCATTCCCACCAGCAGTGCACGAGGGTTCCTTTTTCTCCACATCCTCACCAGCATTTGTCATTTGTTGATGATAGCCGTTCTGACAGGTGTGAGATGGTATTGCATTGTTGTTTTGATTTGCATCTCTCTGATGATTAGTGACTTTGAACTTGTTTTCTATGTCTCTTTGCCTTCTGTATGTCCTCTTTCGAAAAGTATCTATGTAGGTCCATTTCCCATTTTTTTATTAGGTTGTTTATCTTTCTTTTGTTAAGTTGTATGAGTTCTCTGTATATGTTAAAAATTTAACCCTTATCGGAGATAACATTGGCAAATATGTCCTCCCATGCAGTGGGCTTTCTTATTGTTTTATTGATGGTTTCTTTTGCTGTGCAGAAGTGTTTTATTTTGATGTAGTCCCGTTGTTTATTTTCTCCTTAGTTTCCATTGCTGTATCAGTGAAGATATTGCTTTGGTATATGTCTGAGATTTTGCTGCCTGTGGATTCCTCTAAGATTTTTATGGTTTCCTTTCTTACATTTAAGTCCTTTATCCATTTTGAGTTTATTTATGTGTATGGTGTAAGTTGGTGGTCTAGTTTCATTTTTTTGCATGCATCTGTCTAATTTTCCCATCACCATTTATTGAAGAGACTGTATTGACTCCATTGTATGCTCTTGCCTCCTTTGTCAAATATTAATTTAGCATAGTGGTTTGGGTCAATTTCGGTGTTCACTATTCTATTCCATTGGTCTATATGTCTGTTCTTGTGCCAGTAGCAGGCAGTTTTGAGAACAGTGGCTTTGTAATACAGCTTGATATCTGGTATTGAGATCCCTCCTACTTTGTTCTTCTTTCTCAGAATAGCTGCAGCTATTAGGGGTCTTTTTTTGTTCCAGCTTAATTTTTGGAGAGTTTGTTCTATGTCTGTGAAATATGTCATTAATATTTTAGTGGGGAGTGCATTTAACCTATAGATTGCTTTGGATATTATGGGCATTTTAATGATGTTTATTCTTCCAATCCATGAACATGGTATGTTCTTCCATCTGTTTATGTCTTCCTCTGTCTCTTTTTTTCAGTGTCCTGTAGCTTTCCAAGTACAGGTCTTTTACCTCCTTACTTAAGGTTATTCCTAGGTATCTTAATATCTTAATTTTTTTTGGTACTATGGTAAATGGGATTTTCTTTTTAGTCTCTCTTTCTGTAAGTTCACTATTGGTATATAGAAATGCCATAGATTTCCTGGCATTAATTTTTTATCCTGCTACATTTCTGAATTCATTTATTAAGTCTAATAATTTTTTGATGGAGTCTTTAGAGTTTTCTATGTACAGTATCATGTCATCTGTGAATA
This sequence comes from Myotis daubentonii, assembly GCF_963259705.1. Taxonomy (NCBI): domain Eukaryota; kingdom Metazoa; phylum Chordata; class Mammalia; order Chiroptera; family Vespertilionidae; genus Myotis; species Myotis daubentonii. The sequence continues at coordinate 73,053,318 of NC_081848.1, forward strand.
ATGATAGTTTTATGTCTTCTTTCCCTATTTGGATACCTTTTATTTCTTCTTCTTGTCTGATTGCTATGGCTAGCACTTCCAGAACTACAGGAATGGTAAAAGTGGGCATCTCTCTCTCGTTTCTGTTCTTAGGTGAAATGGTTTTAGTTTTTGTCTATTGAGTATGATATTGGCTGTAGGTTTGTCATATAAGGCTTTTATTATGTTGAGGTATGATCTCTCTATTCCCACTTTGCTGAGGGTTTTATCAAGAAAGGGTGTTGGATTTTGTCAAATGCTTTTTCTGCATCAATTGATATGACTATGTGTTTTTTATCTTTCAATTTGTTTATGTTATGTATCATGTTTATTGATTTGAAGATAATGTGCCATGCTTGCATACCTGGGTTAAATCCTACTTGGTCATGGTGTACGATCTTTCTGATGTACTGCTGGATCCAATTTTCTAGAATTTTGTTGAGGATTTTGGCATCTGTGTTCATGAGGGATTTTGGCCTGTAATTCTCTTTCTTTGTATTGTCTTTATCTGGTTTTGGTATTTGGGTAATGCTGGCTTCATAGAATGAGCTTGGAAGTGTTCCTTCCTCTTGAATTTTTTGGAATAGTCTGAGGGGGATATGTTTTAGTTCTTTGAATGTTTGGTAAAACTCCCCTGTGAAGCCGTCTGGCCCCAGGCTTTTGTTTGCTGGGAGCTTTTTGATGACTGCTTCAATTTCCTCCATAGTTATCAGCCTATTGAGATTTTTAGATTCTTCCTGATTGAGTTTTGGACAGTTGTATTTTTGTAGGAATATGTCCATTTCCTCTAAGTTGTACTAACTGAATTGTTATACACATAAAGAACTTAGCTTAGGCCCTGGTATATAGGAAGTAATCTGGAGTAGTTGAAGCCAACTTATTATTAAACATATACATTTCCTATATTGGAAAGGTTTATTTGCACACTTGGGTTTCTGCCAATTTAATTCATGAATGAAAACAACAACAAATGGTAATGAAACAAACACAATAACATCTATTGTGATACTAATATATCAAAGAGAGGTAGAAATTAGTCTTTCATCATTTATTCGCAAGGCTGTGGCAGTCCCAGTAGAGGCTTCTGGCTGCTTCTCCAAGGCTCAGGCCACATACACTCCAATAGTGGCACACCACCCACATTTTAATTGAAAAAATCAAGGGAGATTAGCCTTAAATGTTCTTAAATAAAACAATAATCATGATACCCAGGCTGTGAAGAATGTGGGCTGCCTTCTCCCCAAATTATGTTAACATATACATTTTAAAAAAGGGATTTAATAAGGTCTAAGGCCTTTGACCCAATTAAATTCTCAGTCTCCTGTATCTCAGCCACTACTCGGCCTCTGAGGCTCATGCATAGTTACTGGGATCTGCTCATTGACAAGGCCACCGTAGAAAATGGGGTTCTTGCCCTTGCAGCATATTATGATTGACAGCACAATCTGCAAGAATGTTGTGGTGTCAGGAATGCCATGATGAATGTGAGGTTTCTATGATGCCTAGCAGAGTTCTCTTAATTGTGATAGAGTACCAGGAGTTACAGTTATTGAGATGCAAACTGTGCAGGGGTGAAGATTAATATTTAGAATGGAAATTTATCAGAGTGCACTGCACATGGAAAGGGTTCTTATTCTATTTCAGGAGTGTGTGTGGGGGTATGTGCAGTCCCGTCAGGTCATAAATAATGCAAAATCTGTATCTTACCATATATTGTGACCCTTCCCCAAATACTACTGCTACATCTGCTCTACATCATTCATTCTTAATTTGTATGTGTCACAGCTTTTTTAAAATCTAAGGAAAATCATGCAATTGCTTCTGAGAAAATTCATATATCAAATTGTTTTATTCAGTCTCATTTAGTGTCTGAACCCTTCAATAGATCATAACATTGGCTAACTCTTTTCTTTTTGCAATGGAGACCAAGAAAAGTTATCCTCTGTGGATTCCCTTAGCGGGGAGGGAGGAATGCAATATCTTTTTAATTGACACACACACACACACACACACACACACAACTATAAAGTCAAGAATCCCATAAGCAAAACATAAATTGGGAGGACACTTATTATTATCTCTATGGTATAGAAGAGTAAATTAATGACTTTACAATGTGTAGAACATAGTAGTTCTTCACTAAATTCTGTAAATTAAATAAAATTCTAAAGCTATGTATTTGAGACAAAGAAATCAGAACTCCTTAACAACTTCTAGGGCAGTTAGCCATAGTCATGGCAAGAAGTGTAATCTAACACAGTGAGTTTTTGGTGAACAGGAGATAGTGTTTGTTCTGTGAAGAATCCGTTCACAAATGTAACTGAATGTATGTTTTTTTATAAAGCATATTGCTTTGCTTTTTTTCATTGCTTTTTTCACCTTTACCCATTATTTTGGAAGGGAATGTAAAACAACCTTCTTAGGTAAAAGCAATTTGTAGAAGAAATGTTTGGAGATATTATACATGATGTTTTTTAAATTTCATAACTGAGCATGACATAATCTTGGCTTTACTTACATAACATGCTGTGTTATACATATTTTTATAGGGTTTTCATTTAAAACTAAGACATCACCATAAACAGAATTCTACCTGAACTCTAAAAACAGTCTTGGCAAAGTCTTCCAAATTATTCACTACACATGTACTTTCAAATAAATCAAACTTCTGGATTAAATTTATGATATAGGTGTAAGACCCTAAGCTAGTACTAAAATACCTTTCTAAGAAAAAATGCACAGAAAGATGAAAATATTTGAGAAAAGGGGTTGGTAGACATAAAAAGCTTACTTCTGAATTATTCTTCAAATGTCATTTTTATTTTTCCCACATTGCTTATTACACTGATGAAATACCTGCTCACTAGTCTCTTGACGCATGCACATTTAGCTTTAAGAAACCTTTGGGTCACCCAGCCAGCATGGCTCAGTGGTTGTGTTGCAGTAGACCGAAAAAACCCAAGCGATGCTTAGAGAAATGGAGTTACACAGCTTTATTACGCAGACAGTCTCAGTGGAGTTGCCTCCAAAATCTGAGCAAACCAATATGATGGAAGCCCCTCTTTTATCCCCTTTTGGTGTCTTTGTCCCCCAAATATGGATTATATTTCTGGACCTTTCTCGGGCTTTACAAAAAGCCCTGTGGGTTGGGATGGGGGTCTTGAGATCATATCTAAGGGCCTGGCGCTAGCACTGTAACCCCCCTCGGGGGGCTGTGTCATGGTTTATGGCCATGGTCAGCAAACCGTGGCTCGCGAGCCACATGCGGCTCTTTAGCCCCTTCAGTGTGGCTCTTCCACAAAATACCACATGCAGGCACGCACGTACAGTGTGATTGAAACTTCGTGGCCCATGCACAGAAGTCAGTATTTTGTGTAAGAGCCAGTATTTTTTGGAAGAGCCACACTGAAGGGGCCAAAGAGCCACATGTGGCTCGCGAGCCGCGGTTTGCCGAGCTGCAGTTTGCCGACCACTGGTTTATGGCCTCTGTGAAATGTGAGTATTTAGGTAACAGGTCTTGCAAGACCAGTTTGTGGAGAAAGAAACAATGACTTAATTATAGGTTATCAAGAATGTACATTAGGTTACTGGCACAAATTCAGATTGCTAGCCCCCGCTGCCCCCCAAAAAACAACGTCTTATTTTCCCCATCAGTTGAGTGTGGACCTAAGAACCTGGAGGTCAAGGCTTCATTCTGGCATATGCCCAGGGCACATGATCCTCAGTAGGGGGCATGCAGGAGGCAGTCAATCATTGATTCTCTCTCATCATTGATGTTTCTATGTATCTCTTCCTCTCCCTTCATCTCTGAAATCAGTAAAAATATATTTAAAAAAAAAAGAAGAAAACTTGAATCATGCAACAGAACACCAGTCCTTATCGTCTGAAAGACATTTGAGAAGGCACTAACATTTATTGAGTCTGCGTTGTGCTGTTGTAAGTGCTTTATAGATAGCATGCCATTTAGTCCTATGGAAATTCACTGAAATATTATATTCCTTCTGAAGCTCATGTCTCTAAAAATTGTTTTGCTGTGGTTTTAACTCACCTTCCTCCTAAAATAGTATTTCTAAAATTAGCATGAAGATTTCTTTCCTGGGGAAGTTGAAATTGGAAGGTAGGGCCCTGAGTTCTGTGCTTTAAATAACTTCCCCAGGTAATTCTGATAAATGTGTTCCATAGACCACATTTTAATAAACTCTATTTTAATGTTTACAGATATCTCTTAAGTACTTTGATATCTAGTAAAATAAAGTCTGTGTTTGGTTTGCTTTTTATATTGTGACTGTTTCAGAGCTTTGATGAAAATGAAGTGATTTCCTTATATAAAATAAATTTAAAAATAGAACACTTGCTTTAAAATTTTCATTTAAATGTAAACTACATTCCAATGTTTTTATTTTTTCTTTAGAAAGCTGAAATTCCTTTTACATATATATATGTTGGTTATTCACCAGATGAGCAGTGGGTGAGCTTTAGTCATACCACTGTAAGCAGGGCTATGAGGGAAGCTTGTTGATTTTTTATAATGTGAGTTAAGTATGTTGTTGGCAGACTGCACAGGGAATGGATGAATAACATTCAGCAAATCCATTTTTCTTTAAGTAGATATTGTAATATATTTCAGATTTGGAAAAGCTAGCGTGGCATTCCCAGAAAAGTATGGTTTTTATCTTCATTTAGAGGTGACCACAGTGCATACTGGCATGTGCAGTGTGGTACTATATGGTGTTGTTATCTCATTATTTTTCATAACTTCACTATATTCTCTAGGTCTAAAAAACTTGTATAGATTTATTTTATCTCATGGAAAAAGTTGGGGAACAGCTGTCTGTAAGGCAGTGCAGTTTGTAGACTTGTCAGCTTGGTGACCAGGGGAAACATGGTGACATGATTGTCATCCACATTGACATAGTCATGAGCTGTGTTGACAGAAGGGTAGTGTTCAGATCATAGGAGGCAATGGGTCAACAAAAATAAGAAATTATGTAGATATTTTTTTAGTAGAACACTTTATGATCTTGGGCAAATTACTTAACCTTTCTATGCTTAAATTTATTCGTGCATAAAATGGTGTTGATGATAACAGGGATATCTACCTTAGTCTCATTATGAGAAAGGCATGAGTGAAATCAAGTGAAACACCGAGAATTGTGCCTGGCACCAGGTAAATCATTAAGAGGTATTAGCAGTTATTACTATAATGTTCCAAAAGGAATTTTTAGATGGTGGATTGGCTATGAGATGGAATTAGATAAATTCTACAGTTCATTTGACCTCGAGACACTTTTTTTGTTGTTTTTTTGTTTTTGGTTCTTTTTTTTTTGGTATCTTATAGTAGTTCATTAAACTAGTTTCCCATAAATCTATCATGTTGGGCAATCTATCTCAAAATATGTTGCCACGTGTATCAGAATTCTGTAAACTTGGAAGGATTCACTTGGCCTTTTGATACTGTGGTAGGCAGAATTCTAAGATAACTCCTCAAGATTCCCCACCCAATCCTAAAAACAGTGAACATGCTTTCTTTCCCCCATTGTTACTCTGCAGTTGTATTGTTAAATATGTGGCAATAAGGATTTTGCAGATGTAATTAAGGTTACAAATTAGTTGGCTTAAGTTAGGGAGATTATCAGAGTGGGTCTACCTTAATTATAGGATCCCTTTTAAAACAGGGTATTTTTGCCCAGCCAGGAATGCTCAGTGGTTGAGCTTGAACTATAAGCCAGGAGGTCACAGTTTGATTCCCAATCAGGCCACATGCCCTGATTACAGACTGGATCCCCAGTGTGGGGCGTGCAGAAGGCAACCAACTGATGATTCTCTCTCATCATTGATGTTTCTAAATTATATTCAAAAATACACATACAAATAGGTCATTTTCTCCAGCTAATTGAAGAAGGTAAGGAGAAGGCAGTGTTTCAGTGTGAGGAAGATTCTACATGAGGGATCTTTTTTTTTTTTTTTAAAGTATCTTTATTGATTTCAGAGAGAGGAAAGAAGAAGGAGCGAGAGAAAGAAACATCAATGATGATAGAGAATTAGAGAATCATTGATTGCTGGGGTCCAACCCCAGCAGGTCCAGGTGTCCCCAAAGGTGTGGATGGAGTCGGCGAAGAAGGAATGACACGAAGACAGCGTTCAGTTGATCAGCAGCCTAGCCAGGATCTCTAGCCAGGATCTCCAGCCAAGTTCTGTAGCCATGTTCCCTCGCTAGGTTCTCCAGCCAGGTTCTGTCCAGGTTCTCCAGCCAGGTTCAGTCACCAGGTTCTAGTCAGGTTCTCTTGCCAATTTCTGTAGTCAGGTTCAGTCCAGGATCTTTTGCCATGTTCTCTCCCTAGGTTCTGTCTCTAGGTTCTGAGGCAAGTTTCTGTCCAGGATCTTTTGCCATGTTCTGTCTCTAGGTTCTGTGTAGGTTCTGGTCTAGGTTCTGTGCCTCTTGGTTCTGTCTTCTAAGTTCTGTGTCTTGCTGTCTTGTTACATCTGTATTTATACCAGTTGATTCAATCCTATCAATCTCTATTCCAAAGGTTAGGGCGTTTCTTATCTCCATTCCAGGGAGTAAAAATTATGTAGCTTAAGCATGATTGTTCGTAGTTAAAGTGATTAATTACCCGCCTGGCACTTAGTTGAGGGGTTTTATTCCCTCCCTAACTTGAGGGGAATATCCCTACCTGGGGAAACAACCTTTCTCAGAGAGGAGACCTTGGTTAAAACACATAGTGCCAAGAAGGTGAGTAAACATATTAAGAACAGTATGCCATATATGCCAGGTCCTTTGAAACAGCAAGGATGGACCGGCTCCCGGCAATTGATCAGTTGCCTCCTGCACGCCCCCTACTGGGAATGGAGCCCATAACCCAGGCATGTGCCCTGACCAGGAATGGGAAGGTGACCTTCTAGTTCAGGGGTCCTCAAACCACAGCCCACGAGCCACATGCAAATACAAATATTGTATTTGTTCCCGTTTTGTTTTTTTTACTTCAAAATAAGATATGTGCAGTGTGCATAGGAATTTGTTCATAGTTTTTTTTTTTTTTAAACTATAGTCCGACCCTCAATGGTCTGAGGGACAGTGAACTGGCCCCCTGTTTAAAAAGTTTGAGGACCCCTGTCCTAGTTCATGGGTCAGTGCTCAGCCATTGAGCCACACTGGCTGGGCCATGATGGATCTTGTTGGTTGTGATTTTGTGAAAGGCCTGAGAGAAGTCCCACAGCAAGGAACTGTGCATAGCTTCTAGGAGGTGACAGTTGCTTAGCTGTCAGGAAGAGAAGACTTCCTTCCTATAAATACAAAGAAATGGATTTTGCCAACAACCTGAATGTGTTTGGAAGTGATTTTGCCCCCTACAATCTCAGATTTAAACATAGTCAGCTGACATATCTTAGTGTGAGATGCTGAGCAGAAACCCATGCTTGGACATGCTGGACCTCTGCCCTAAGGGACGTGTGTGGTAATAAATGAGAGTTGCTTTTAAGCCGTTAAGCCTGTCTTGATTTGTTATGCCACAATAGGAATGAATACAGTTACTGAAAAGGGATATGGAGGTCAAATTGGTTTGAAAAATATTTTTATACAACAAAAGTTGACTGGATGTCATGTTTTGGCAAATGTGTGTGTAGAGTTAATGAAAAGGACGAATACTCTATAAATGTCTTATTAGACAGAAATGGAAATCACCATTCTATCGAAAGACTTGAAGAGACATGGACCTTTTGACTGTGGGCTGCTGAATCATTTTCCACAAGATTTGTTTCCTCATTGAAGCCTTTCTTTTTTCTATGTCTTTCATATATGGATTGTCATTCCCTAAATGGTAATTTAAGCTCAGTTGTGAACCTGGAGCTTGAGGAAGCTTGCGTATGAAACACCTCTATTTAAAACAAAACTACTACTGAAAGCATTAGAGATGCATGCACATACACACATATACATATTTTTAGGGCATTAGGCCCAAATAACCATGTGAATTGGATTTTGTTTGTATCCGCAATTGATTCCTGTAGTAATGTGATAAGCAAAAAGATTTGATACTATTGTCAAAATTACAAACTTTATAACATACTTATAAATCTTGGAAAATTAAAGTTCCACATCAACGTGTAGTTGGCAATGAGGCATATTTGAATTCATTTGGTTTGCATTAGAATATGGACTATGCCAATAAAATATGGTTTTCTCATTCTGAGAAGACAAGTTTCTTTCAAATGAGAAGACCCCTTTAAAGTCTAACTACAGGAATGTCTAATCTGACAGATATGGAAATAAACACAAGTCTGAGCTGATTTGTCAAAAGTTACTCATGGCAGATTTGAACCTAGAATTTTAATTTCTTTTCAATTCAGTGTTATTTCTATTAAATATCATTTTATGTCTTTTTCATATACATGGTCTGGTGACTCAACTTATTCAGTGACAGTAATTTGTCTCGTCATAAATAAAGTCACTTGGCATTATATGATAAACACATGAGATCTAAGACAGGTGTCCAACCATATCTTCTGACTTACTGTGGCTCCAGAGATCTGTGGGAAAGAGTATGAACTTGTTCCAAAATTGGTCTCGGTTGTGTTCAGACCCTAAAGGGATCTGATTTGCAAAATATAGGTGCTCTGAAAGATGAAGTCAGGTAGAATATGAAAGGATTGGCAACATACTCAGTGTTCAATATCCATGAACTACAGTATGAGGTTGTGTGTGTGACAAACACTCAACTAACTAAAATCTCACCATCTCCTTTCAGAATTTCTATTCTCTGGAAAGGAGAGGCTGGTGAAATAACACACACGTACTCACACTCATACACACTACCTAATCCCAAACTTACACATAGTGGGAAATATTACTAAAAGAGCTAATTAGAAAGAGCTGAAGAGAGAAAGGCATCGGATATTTGTTTCTGTGAGAGAAGGTCACCAGCTGCTTAAGCAGCAACATATTGGCCTCTCAGCCAAAGTGGATAATGTAGTTGAGGGATGATGAGAAAAGCAGACAGCAGTGTAGAAGGACACAGCGCTACAAATAGCAGCTCTGATTATATTTGTAAATCCCCACCCGGATCTCTCCTGAGAGGCAGGAACAATTGTGAAGTGGGATCCCGAGAGAATATTGAAATCACTGCTAATTAATTCCAAGACAGTTGAATTGGTTGTATTTCTAACAGTGTGAGTCACTAACAGGTGAGCCTCAGGAGATAGACGCTATGGCATGAAAGCTAACTTTCCCGCCCTAGAAAACAAAACAAAACCGAAAGTATAGATAAACCAAGAGAAGAAAACAGTTACATCAAATCTGTACCTAAAAATATCTATTGTTAGCACATTGGTTTATAGTCTTTATTACTAAACACCCTTCATTAGTGATCATCATTCATTGGTAAATATCCAAAATGAGATTATGCTTTATATATTGCTTCGTTACTTGGTTTTTACAATAACATCAAATGGGCCTCGTTTCATGTTGCTAAATATCACTTTTATAGCTTTCATATCTGCATTGCATTCTATGAATGCATATCCTGCTCTTCAATGAATCAATCCCTTATTATTAAACATACACATTTTCCTCTATTTTTATGACTCTGTAAACAATTATTTGCCATATATCTTTATAGCCAAATTTTGGAATACACATGTAATTAGTTGTTTGAGATACATTTCTAGAAATGGACTTACTATTTCCAAAATACTAACATTTAGTTTAAAGCTTTTGATAGGTGAATGCTTAATTTGTCCTCCAGGAAGATTGTATCAATTTACAATTTATGAGAGTTTTATCCACTTAAAATTTAGCAAAGTAACTTCTTTTTTTTCTCCTATTGTGTTTTGCCTATTGGGTTGCTTAGTCTTAATTTCCCCATAGGCTTTGTTCTTGACAACTGGTGGTTCCTTAAAAATATTTGCAGAATGGTGATAATAACAATATGAATAAAACCAAATGCATTATTATAAGAAAAAAATTGGAAGAATATGCACAAAACCATTGATAAAGTTTATCTTTGGTATCAAATGCAGTGTGAATAGAGGAGTGTGGGATAGGTAGAAGTAGTGTGATATTTTAAATTTCTTCTTAAGCCATTTTCTTATCAGTTGCATTTTTTTTCAATAAGTTCATTTGAAAAGCTATTCTTAGAGAAATATTATGTTAAAAGCAAAGGAGGCAGAGGGCAGAGGGCAGACCCAATCCCTAGGTGCAGCCCCTGGTTGGGCTCAAAGCAGGGCAGATTGGGGAGTTGGGGCGCCGCCCCTTGTCATGCACAGAGCAGGGAGGATCAGGAGGTTGCGATGCCACCCCTAGTCATGCTCAGGGTAGGGCCGATTGGGAGGTTGGGGCACCGCCCCCGTCACACTCAAGGCAGGGTCGATAGGGAGGTTGAGGCGCCACCCCCTGTCACGCACAGAGCAGGGCTGATCTGGGGGTTGGGGTGCTGCCCCCTGTCACACACAGAGAAAGGCCCATCAGGGGGTTGGGGCTCCATACCCTGTCACACACAGAGCAGGGCCGATCAGGGGTTGAGGAGCTCCCCCCTGTCATGCACAGAGCAGGGCCCATCAGGGGATTGGGGAGCTCCCGCCGGTCACGCAAAGAGCAGGGCCGATCATGGGGTTGAGGAGCTCCCCCCTGTCACAGAGTAGGGCCGATAGGGGAGTTGGGGCACCGCCACTGTCACACTCAGGGCAGGGCCAATGGGGAGGTTATGGCTCTACCCCACCACACACAGAGCAGGGCCCATGGTGGGGGTTGGGGTGCCGCACCCTGTCACAAACAGTAGGGCCGATCAGGGGGTTGGGGCGCCACACCCTGTCACACACAGAGCCGCAGGGCGATCAGGGGGTTGGGGAGCTCCCCCGTATCAGGCACAGAACAGGGCTGATCAGGGGGTAGGGGCGCCTTCCCTGTCACAAACAGAGCAGGGAGGATAGAAAGGTTTTGGCCCCGCCCCCTGTCACATACAGAGCCACAGGGCGATCAGGGGGTTTGGTCGCTGCCCCCTGTCATGCTGAACCCGGTGCCGGGAGGCCTCGTGGCTCTGCTGATCCCGGTGCTGGGAGGCCTCGCTGCTCCGCTGATCCTGGTGCTGGGAGACATATTACCCTTTTACTATATAGGATAGAGGCCTGGTGCATGGGTGGGGATCGGCTGGTTTGCTCTGAAGGGTGTCCTGGATCAGGGTGGGGGTCCCCACTGGGGTGCCTGGCCAGCCTGGATGAGAGGATGATGGCTGTTTGCAGCTGGTCACACTCCCTTCAGGGTGGGGGTCCCCACTGGGGTGCCTGGACATCCTGGATGAGGGGATGATGACTGTTTGCAGCTGGTCACACCCCCTTCAGGGTGGCGGTCCCCACTGGGGTGTCTGGACATCCTGGATGAGGGGATGATGAGTGTTTTCAGCTGGTCACACCCCCTTCAGGGTGGGAGTCCACACTGGGGTGCCTGGCCAGTCTGGGTGAGGGGCTGAGGGCCGCTTTCAGGCTGGCGGGTGACTGAAGCTCCCAACCACTCCTTCTTTTCTTTTTTTTTAATTCTGGGCCAGCTTTAGGTCTGAGGCTTGGCTCCAGCTCTGAGGCCTCGGCTGCTGAAAGCAGGTATCTGGTTTGTTTGGGTTCTATAATTGTAACACTGTTGCAGTCTTGCTCACTCCAGCTCTGAGATCCCGGCTGGCTGAAAGCAGGGATCTGCATTTGTTCTATAATTGAAACAATGTTGCGGTCCTTCTGGCTGAAGCCTGGCTGGCTGAAATCAGGTTTCTGGGGTTTTGTTTAGCTCAGGGGTTTGCAAACTTTTTGACTCGAGGGCCACAATTGTTCTTAAACTGGACCGGAGGGCCGGAACAACAGCATGGATGGAGTGTTTCTGTGAACTAATATAAATTCAAAGTAAACATCATTACATAAAAGGTTACCGTCTTTTTTTGTTTTTTTAGTTTTATTCATTTCAAACGGGCCGGATCCGGCCCGCGGGCCGTAGTTTGCCCACGGCTGGTTTAGCTTCTATATTTGTAACAATTTTTCAAACTGCAAGCTCAGAGGCCGGCAAGGCAGGCGGGGAATGTTGGTTTCCTTCATCACTGAAGCAAGCAAGCCTCATGTTCGCTTCAAGTTGCCTGGCTGCCGGCCGCCATCTTGGTTGGCAGTTAATTTTCATATCACCCTGATTAGCCAATGGGAAGGGTAGCGGAGGTACAGCTAATTACCATGTTGCTCTATTATTAGATAGGATTGTTGATTTGATTCCCTGAATCCTCTACTCTACTATTGAATACCTGTATATTATTCTTCATTTCAGTCAGTGTACGCTTAATTTCTGACTAGTCCTTTTACATTTTGGGGAGGTTTCAAGAAAATTCTTGAATAACCTTATACTATGGTTTTGAAATCTATATGCAGTAGTTTGGTTTCTTGCATTTCTTTAATTTGTGACATGTTTCTTTGTCTCCACAATTTGTCTGCTTCCTTGTGTTTGTTTATATGTATTGGGTAGAGCTGCTATGTCTCCTTGAGTTGGTAGAGTGGCCTTGGTAGTAGGTGTTCTATAAGGCCCAGTGGCTCAGCCTCCCCAGTCACTCTAGGTGCATCCCTTTGTGGACTGTGAGCACAGTCTTGTTGTAGTTGAGACTTGATTGCTGTTGGTGTCACGGGAGGAATTGACCTCCAGGCCAATTGGCTGTGAGGACCAGCTGTGACTACAGTGGGAGAGCTGCTGTGAAGGAGACAACCTTATGGGGCAGGACTAACTTCAGTGGGGCTTTGGTGCTCACTGAGTCTGCCTCTTGCATGTGTTGCTTATGGATGTGAAAAGTTGTAATCTGGTATGGTCTGACACTGACCACTGGGTACACTGGCTCTTGGGTCTCCAGGGAGGTGCAAAATCAGTCACTGCCTGGGACCATCCAGCAGGAGCTACAGAGAGATCTTCAGATTCCTCCTCTTTGTATCAGGTTTAGGGGTGCCCAGATGAGGCCCAGCTATGAAGCACAGCAGGCTGGTGCTGGTGCTGGGTTTGGTGCCTTTTTTTGATAGGTTTGGGTCTCCCTGACCCAGCTGCAGCTTGTTTGAGAGATTTTAGCCTGAGCAAGTGCAGGCCATTTATATGCAAAAGCTGTTGTAGGCTGCTTGGGTGGGGTTTTAATTTGGGTGAGGCAGAGTCTTAGGGATTCACCAGAGCAGAGCAAACAGAAATGGCTGCCAGTCAGCCCTGTGACCAGGGAGGTTTCAGCATAGGAGCAATGATCCCTGCAAGCACCTCTGTCTGGGAGAAAGCTGCCCCGAGTTCCTGCCCTGATTCCAGACAATCCAGTTCCTCCTCATATGCATCTGTGTTCTTCTGAGCCTTGCCTGGTGCTGGAGCACAGAGGAAGCAGGACCTTGTAAGTTCAGTTCATGGGGTGGCCTTTTAAGAGGAACAGCTGGGTCTCCAGTTGCCTCTGTGTCTCTGAGCCTCAATTTGCACTGTTTTTTACAGCCCATAGTTATTACTTCCTGTAGGGACTTCTTTTTCCAGCTCTGGGACCCTGGGCTGGGGGTCTGGTGTGGGGATGGGGACCCTTGCTCCTCACAGGTTGCCTCCACAGGGATGATCTTCCTCACAATTAAAAAAGTGGCACAGGTGGGTGCCAGACAAGCCTGTTATTCCCCTCCCCACCTCCTATCAGTGTCAATGTGCTTTCTTCTTTACTGTTCTAGTTGTAGAACTACTTCCATTTAGCCAGATTTCTAGTGGTTCTGGATGATGGTTGTTCTGAATTTTAGTTGTAATTTTGATGTGCTTGTGGGAGGCGAGGAGTACAGGCATTTACTTACACTGCCATCTTCAAATCTCTCCAACATGTATAATCTTGTTTTAATTTCCACTAACAACTTGAAAAAGGTAATATTCCTCTCCATTTTGAAGATGGGAAAACAGTGGCCTAGCAAGGCGAAATTACTTGTACCAAGTCACGTATCTATTCAGCAAGGAAACTGGAGTGAACTCAGGTTCACCTGATCTAGACTAATTTGCAGTGGATCTGGGAGTTTCATACAGAAACCTATGTTCTTTCCCCTGTGCTGAGCTACCAGGGGGCGGTGAGCAGACTTCTGAGATCAAGATGTCTGTGCAGAAAAGAGAACTGTTGGCTCCTTTGCAGAATCCCAGTTCTGAAGTTAATGAGTTCGAGTGTCTGGGAGAACTGGCTTCCCACAAGGTCACAAAATGGGAGTCAGTGATTTCTGACTGTCTGCTTATCCAGCACAGTTCCTTGCCAGTTCTCTTGGAACCAGCCCCATGGTATTATTTCATACTGACAAGGACAAATTCCAGAATCTGATTTCAAATGAATGAATGGGGGAGAAAAAAGAGTTGTGGCAAATTCTGATATACAGTGGCTGCTGCCTTTCAATTATTAAAGGAACTGTCTGCTTTCTTTTATGAATAGCATAGCTTTTCTTGTTCAATAATGGCAGAAATACAGTGATAGAGATTTTGCAAAGTATAATGATGATGAGAAGGCAAAGGAGTAGAAAACAATAGCTCTAAGTATAAGGAATAAAGCAGTGTTCAAATCCATAATTCAAAATCTAATGGGACTGAAGTCCTAGGAAATCAGACTTGCAATTTTAAAAATAAACTCTTTTTGATTCTTACAGATAGCACATAAAAATAAATGGAATAAAAGACACAAATTGCACAAATTATCCTAACATACTGCTTTTTAATGAAATATGTGAATCAATTACTGTTGATTTAGACAATAGGAAGGAATATCCTGGCTCTCACAATTGCAAAGAGGGCCTTCTGTGAACCAGGAAATGGGCTCTCATCAGACACCAAGTCTATTGGCTACTTGAGCTTGGATTTCTCAGCATCCAGAAGTTTGAGAAATGAGTTTCTGTTGTTTATATTACTCTCGATTGATATAAAACTCTTGCATTGGTAGAGCCCATACATTTGGTTTCACCCTTTTCATTCTTAGAATTTTTCTTGGGAAGATATTTTTGGAAGTCTTAGTAGTGGTGGAGTTTTGAAGGGCTTAGATATATATCAACCCACTTAAGAGATATAGCATCTGAAAATTTAGGCAGAGGATATGAGGAATACAGAAAATCCAAGTGATTCAAAACCATACTTAGGGTAGTTCCTGCTTTGTTTTTTTTTGTTTGTTTACTTGTTGTTGTTGTTTTTTGATATCCACTTAGTCAAGAAAGAGCAAGGTCTTCTGTATTGATTAGGGACATGAGGACTTATTTGTCAATTAGTGCTAAATCTTCAGTTAACTTATAAAGTGTGTCAGTCTTTGAGTTCTTGCTTCAATAGATAGGTGTCTCCTAATTCCAATATGTGTCCACCTGAGACAATAAAGATGAGGTAGTATAATATCCACAGACTTATGTTATAACTAAGACATGGAAACCCATACTTACATTGATTGTCACAAAACTGGGAAATGTAAGGGACAGATAACATGTGAAGTCTATGGCATGTGACAGGGAAAAGAGAAAGCTGAAAAGCCCATTTAAGATAATTCTAATAGCCTTGTCTTCTATGTTCTATGTTTTAGCTAATACAATTTAACGTAATTTAGTAAATGATTTATTCTAGTTGGTAAAATAATGAGAAAGAATTGGATCACTGCCTCTACAAAGAATTTCTCTGAGTTCTAACAGATGATTTAACTCTTAAATGCCAAAGCATATTCCCTGGCTAAGTCACTACCAAACGTCTGACTTTATGCATGAGTTGTTAATAATGTTAAAAAGAAAATGGAACATATATCTTGTGCCTTAATTGAAAAATACAGTAAAAAGGGGAGATTTATCTTTATAAAAAGCTGTGTGATCTGTCTAAAACACATTTAACTACCCAAAGATCATAAAACAGTGTTTTGCCTCTCCCCTTTTTAATCTATTCTCATTTGTTTCAATAAAATGATGGAGAAGATGGAATGGCACTTCTTTTGGTTTCTGCAAGCAGTGTGATGTTTTAAAATTGTAAAATGCAAAATAAGCAAGCAACACTGGGCCCTTCAGTACTGAGAGGTGATTCCTTAATTGATCATGCTGCCACGGGCCTTTGGAATCACTGTCCAAACTGAATATGAAACGAATGGGGTTCCAAGGCATGGCAGAGCTTTGCTGACTGAGGTCATAAACAGATCCACAAGTTGAATTGGAAAAAGCTGCTAGTCTCTCAGTTAGTTTATGCATGAGTTTCTCAAAGATCTCCAGGACTGAGTTCCCTTGTTTTCTCACTGACAAGACTAAATGTGAATTAAAAGCCTAGTTACTTGGCTACTGTTAGAAACAGTACTCTTAGAGGCTGCACTTATTGGAGTATAACATTGCTGCTTAAAATGTATCAACAGCCTATCTCCAAAACCAAAACTATAGTAGAACCCATGTTATGAAGGCTTTACAATGCAGGTGCAAAATTCCATAGGTAGTCTACAGAGTTATAGTTCAACTTTTATCTGTATCTTAAAATGGAAAATATTTTAGGTCCATGTCAACATATGAAAGCATATATACAATGCTCATTTTTTTTTTGATAGTCATTGCTTTTTTTTCTTACTCTTTTTTTTTTCTAGACTGGTTGCTATGAATGCTTTAGTAAAAAGACATAATTGTTAACCTAAGTGCAGAAAAATATACATAATAATAATAATAATGATGAGAATAACTAACATTAATTGGTTACTTGTTAAGATTTAACGTGTGTGCCTTTAAACGCTGAGATAAGTTCAATTCCTTTAATCTTCACATTATCCCTAGCAGATGTCTGCTATAATTTACTTGTTTGATGGTTGAGAAAACTGAGCCAAAGGGCTTGTTTAGAATTTTAGAAACTGGATCCAGATTCTATAACCAATAAATGGTGTCGGTGAGATTTAACCCAGGCAGTCTGGCTCCTAAACCCAGTCTCTAGCCTTACTCACACAACTTCTGAGCAGAAAGAGAAAAGTAGAGATTCTGAGACCTTTATTAAGTATGTCTTATGTGTCACACTGAGCCAGACAAGAGTGATGTAATAATCCTAATTCTGAAAGCACTTGCTATTTTGTGTAGTCTCTTTAACATATGATGTGACCTGAAAACAATATTTAAGATGAGATGTAGTCTGGCCAATGCAGGGTAGAGAGAGATGATATTCTTCGTTGTTTTAGACACCATGTCTCTAATAAAGCAGCACAAACTTGCTTTAGATTTTTTTTCCTTACACTCATGTCTCAAAATTAAGACCACGGCCACCTGAAATCCTAAAGACTCCCAGTTGGAGGAAACTAGAGAGGATGCTCATTGAGAGGGAGGGATGAAAGATGTGGAAACAAAGCAGTGAGTAAGGTTCAAGGGTCTGTAGGAAATCAACCCATCCAAGGTCAACTGAAAACAGTAGAAGAAAGCTGTCGTGGCAAGAACGTTCTGGTGTGGTGGTCAGAGAGAGCAAGGACTGGGTTTGCTAAAACTGTAGTTTCCTAAGTTTATTCATACGCTCAAAGTGAGTGGTTTCTGGAGGGCAGCTTTGAAGTATGTATGATTATTTTAAACAACATGTTGGTCTTTATTAATAATGTCTGCATGTTTCAATGTAGTTGCCACAGAAACTGTCATCTTGCACCGGCCGCATCTCAATTCAGATTTGACAGGAGTGTGGGAAAGAGGGTGCCAGGTACACATGAGTTTTAATTAATCTCTTGAGTGATAGATATAAAGGGGAAATATTCTGTGTGTAACCCATGTTTCTCAGATTATCATTCCCCACATTACCAGCTAGGTATTTCTCTCCCCCCCATTATTTTAATTTAATTTGTTGGGGTGACATTGGTTGATAAAGTTATGTGTTTCAGGTATACAATTCTATAATATGGAGTTACCATATTAAAAAGTGTAACTGCTTTATGACCTAGCAATTCTTCTTCTGGGACTATATCTGAAGAAATCGGAAACACTACTTCAGAAGAGTACATGCACCCTCATGTTCATTGCAGCGTTGCTTACAATAGCCAAGATTAGGAAGCTGCCCAGCTAGGTATTTCCGAAATTAGCCAGGGAGTGTCTCCTGCATGCTCAAAAATAAATCCCTGAGACACACATAGCGTCTGCTGTTTCCTTTCCCCTTCCAGCCTTCTTCCTGAATGGGCCCTGCTGCTTCCCTTGGTGAATAAGCCCTTGCCCTCAATGGACACACATCTCCATTCCAGTCCACTGAACCATGCAGCCCAAGTGGCTTCAGGGAACTCCACCCCAAGGGGTGCCATTGTGACTGTGGGTTTTCCTTGTCTTCAGGTTGCCCTCTGCTCCCACTGTGCTTCCAACACAGCCAAGTCCAGGAGGATGAGCTACCTCATCCATCAGGTTCCATATCACCACCCGCCCAGCTGAGCCTGACAGCAGCCTGGCTTGCGTTATAAATTAGGGGCGTTGTATCTCTAAGTTTTCTATGGGTTTCCTGTGCTCTTTGCATTCACCCCCATGTCTTCTCTGAAACAACGTTGTTGTTTTTTCAGGTTTTGTTTTAACTGCTTTTATTCCTTCAGAAAACTGAAGTCTGAATACCAGGGATGGGGTGGCCTGGGAGGTAGATACAGCACAAGTAACTCATATACTCAGAGTATCTCTTTCCACTTATGGTTGTCCTATTGGCCCAAGCTTGCATTACCTGGTTCTGCTTCCTTTAAGATCTGTTTTGTTTAGTTCTGTTTTCTAAGGATACTATTTAGTCTTCATTGTGAACAGACTACTTATGGGCCCACCTACCAGGTAGACCAGGGGTTCTTAATGTAGGGCACATGCCCCGGGGGGGAGGGCAATTTGATTTTTAAGGGGGCAATTCGAGAATGAGTTATTAACAGTGATTTTTTTACATTTCTTATGGTTCTAGCAGCCTCATATCCAGTATATAAATATATATTGTGCCATATTTATGCATTTCAGTTCTCTATTATATGTTTTGAAACTTTATTTGCTATTTTTATATCACTTCATATTATTGTTATTATTATTATTATTTAACAATTTCTTAGTGATTTCTTCCTCAGTACTTCAACTGTCCTTTGGTTCTTTTATTTGTCTCTTTCATGGAAGCCATGTTCTTTGGAAGCTTGTTTAGACCAAGTTAATGGCCTTTTAGGCTTCCTCCATGTGAATAGGAGTTCACTTTTGAATACTAAGAATTATATGTCACGGGGGCGGGGGGAGGTCAGGATTTTAGAGATGCTTAGATGGGGCATGGCCAAAAAATGGTTGGGGACCACTGAGTTAGACAGAGCTGACATAACTACCTCACTAGTGCACAGGGCGTGGGCATGGGCGCAGCCTGGGGCTCCTGCTGTGTGAGGTCATATCATATATACTCTGCTCTGTGCTGCTTAGGAAAAGATGTGCAAGAAGTAAAAGGTTTGTTCTGTTCTGTGAGTGCCCATGTTGTTGCAAACAACAGGTGTTCATCTCCCTCCCCAGGTCCTAATAAGCCTCCCAAATGTACCTGCTTCTCTCCAGAGAGAACAAAGCACTCCCCAGAGCTGTGGCCTTTGGAAATGACCTCTGTAATTTGGCAATTATATAATGTCCACAGCTTCCATTGGTGGAATAGGGGCGAGGTGACAACTTTATTTTTCTCTCCCAGGGCTGGTCTCTATCAATGCTGTTTATTCACAGTCAATGTTGTCGGAAGTTTCTATTGGCTACTTGCTTATCTCCTGGGAATGATAACAGGACATTCATGTTGGGCTCCTGCAGGTCATAAATATCACACGATTCTTATAGAAGGACGTAGGCTTATATGTGGCAGGGAGACATAGAACTCTCTCTCGTAGGCATGTCCCTTAGCACCGAGGTCCTAATTGCAAATCATACATCCTATGATGGTTTGTCTTTCCGATGCACACGGGAAAGACAAGCCTCTGTGGAAGGGTGGCTGCTGTCCCCGACACAGAAGCATGCACAAAGTCAGTCAGTAATGAGATTCTTCACAGCAGCAAACTGCACTGTCCATTCATTTTTCTTTTCCACCTGTCTCCTCAATGGTGTCTGTTTGCCGAGCCCACTTGCAACAAGGCTGTGTTTGTAAGGAAGGGCCCATTCATTGGCTGTCTATTTAGAAGTCTTGACAGAAAATCCCATGAAAAGCTCCTCAATTCAAATTCCTCCTTAATGACTTGCTCCATTCACCAAAGAGGCCGGGGGAGGGTGCTTGGGGCTTGACTTCTTCCACTATGGGAGACAAGAAAGCATTTTTTTATAAAGCTTCTGACGTGCCATGGTTATTAAATAATAAGTCATGATAAATAATTGAATCTGAGGGAGAAATTATCTCTGTTGTTAAATAAAACCTCTATCTAGCTCACCAAATATCTTATCTCCAACTACCCATGGTGTTTTCAATTTAAAAAATTCAGTTGATCTTTATGAGTTCTGTTTGGCTCCCACCTCTCAAGAGAATTAGTTAGTTGTTTGATTGTTTCTCCCTGGATGTGTTTAAATATCATATTAGGAGAGAATTACCTTTGTAGTTACTCTTATTAGCAAAGCCAAGGCCAATTATAATGAAACAAATTCTATTGCTTGGGTTGTGCTTTAGTTAGTTGAGGTATACAAAGCATGGTAGAAGAAATTTATTCGGTAACAGATAATCAACTACTAAGTAGATATTTCGTAGTAAGTACATGATATATGAGAACATCACAGCAGCGTAAAACAAGAGGGTTCTGAGCTTGGAACTCTTTGAGTAATTTTGTTCAGACTCATCACTCAGGGCTGAAAGATGTTTCCATACTACCTTATACTTCCTCTTTCATAGGGCTCACCACAATGAGGAATGACATTTAATTCATGAATGTTTGCCCTGTGTCTAACACATTCACTACTAAATACTCTCTACCAGCATAGCACATGGCATGTAGTATATGCCCAGTGAGTATTTCTCCAGTGAATGAATGACTAATTGCCACTCTTTGTATTTTGAAAGAGCCCCTTACAAGAATTTCCCCTAAGTAGTGAATGCATTGAAGAACACACAGTGAAATGTCAATTTCCCACGAAAGTCTCTTGCTTCTTATTTCTGTTTACCAACATTAAATCTGCATAAGAGCCTGCTAAGTAATGAAGGTGAAATAAATACCACCAGTTCTCTGCCCTCATTGAACTTAGTACATAGGAGCTATGATAGAGAAAGTAGAATCATTGACTGTTATAAACAAGGGAGAAACCAAGTGCTTTGAAATATTAGATAAGATAAAGTTACCTTTCAGCTGTGGGAATCAGGAAGTCCTCCTGGAAGAGTTTCTAGAATAAAACAAGTGAGGTTTGTGCCCCAAGCATTAATTTAAGCGGACTCCAAAAGATCTCAGTAGTCAAGGTTAAATAATATTTTAATACAACATTCTACAAAATCAATATTCATGCCAGCAATTCCATGATGAACAAAATAGTAAAATTTTAATAAAAACTGGATCAGTATTACTGATTTTTTCCTTTTGCCTCAGGCACCAACATGACTTGGCATGGGCTTGGTGGCTAATATTTAATATTAAGGAGATGTACGTTTTGCAAACAGAAGACCTTAGGAGAAAGTTCTCCATCAGCAGTGAAGAGGGAAAGAAATGCTGTGAGGGAACCAGGAGTGGCCTGATTTAGCCAAACAAAGAAACATATAGTGGGTACATAATAGTAACAGGCTGGGTCACATGCCAAAGCTTTAAGTCTTAAATGTAGGGCACATTGTGAACAACCTAGCATCTCTGACTCAAAATTTGGCATGCTTATTTAAACAGTGGGAGCCATTGACGAGTTTTGAGCAGAGAAAGTGGTATCATGTTTAAAATAATACTAACAAATACCATTTTAATAATATCTGTGGGGAGTTTCATCAGTAGGGTGGGGATCTCTTCTGTGGTTTTCTTCCCCCCTCTTTGTTTAACAGACAGCTTATCAGAAGATTGCTTCAATTTGTGTTCCTCCATGTGCATCCAATTCAAAAACAGTGTTTGTTACTTGATCTGAATATTTACTGACCTAGTCTAATTCGTCCCACTATTTAGTACTAATAAACAAGCCAGGGACACCCTGCCCTTACTGAGAGAGTGCTACCTAACTACACAATGCTTAGGCAGCGTGGCTGGGAGGATCCTCTGTCCCTCACTTTTTTTTATTTGCCATGAACTTGTTTTAAAAAAATATTATTTTAATATTTTCAATTATGGTTTAATTCAATATTATTTTTTGTTAGTTTTAGGTGTACAGCATAGTGTTTAGACAATCATACACTTTACAAAGTGCCCCCCGGATATTTCTAGTACCCACCTGGCAACATACATGGTGATTGCAATATCATCATCTACATACTGAGTGGCCAGATTATTATGATCACCCCATCAGTACTTCATTGACACTTCCAAAAATACTGAATATTGAAAACTTCCTAAGCAAATACCCTCAAGGTTTTATTATTATTATTATTATTATTATTATTTGCATAATTAATTCACTTCATTGTACTGATGGGGTGGTCATAATAATCTGGCCACTCAGTGTATTCCCTATGCTGTACTTCACATCCCCATGACTGTTTGTAACTACCAGTTTGTACTGCTTTATCCCTTTACCTTTTCCCCTTCGGCCCCGCTAATTCTCTGCCCTCCAACAACTGTCAGTCTGTCCTCTGTGACCGAGCAGCGTCTCCTCCCTCTTTGCTGAGTGATGCATTTCTTCTCTAGGACATATTGATGGTTTCAATGAAGTTATGGTCTATTCTTTCTTTCCTCTTAGACATATTTTAGGTGACATCTTATTTTTGTTTTAGTCTGTTATGTGTTAATTTACAGTTTAAGAGAAGGCTGACATTGTGTGTGTGTTTTTTTTGGGGGGGTGGGGGATTATTATTTCCAGTTTTTAAGTCACTCCACTGCCAAAATCTATTCCATTTTGGTCGAAGTTAGAGTGTTTCTTGAAATGTGATTGTGAACTGTATAGTACATTATCCTATGGGATGAAGGACAAGTTTTCTCAGCTTGTTAGAATTAAAAGATCATGGTCTTTGCAACTTACTCTCAGATAGTTTGCCAAAAGTAAACCAACACAAGTGAATAGAAATAATGGTATAGAGTAAAAGTAGTAGAAGTGAAGAGTGTGGAGTGAAAATGTGTGAAAGCCAAAGTAGGAATGTCACCAACTGGTGAATTTAGGTGAAGGGTATAGAGGAGTTAATTATTCTTATTTTGCAAAAAGTTGAAGTGACCAAAGACAGAGGAGAACTAAGCTCTTTAAAGTGATTTATGATTGATATCTCATCTGATAAAATTGGGTGTTTTTGCCCAGCCAGTGTGGCTCAGCATTTGAACATCAACCCAAGAACCAAGAGGTCACCTGTTCGATTCCTGGTTGGGGTACATGTCCAGGTTGTAGGGTCGATATACAATAGGAGGCATACAGGAGGCAGCCAACCTATGATGTTTCTCTCTTACTGATATTCCTCTCTCTCTATCCCGCTCCCTTCCTCTATTTCTAAAAATCAATAAAAACACACTTAAAAAAACCTGGTGTTTTTGGTCAGTTAAATGAGGAAACTGATAAGAGAGAGTAATTATAAAAAATTAATTTAATATCTAACATGAAAAGCATCCCTTCACTAATATATTGTTATAGAGGCATGCCTTTTCTTGATTTAGTTTTTTTACTCCATTTAGAATTCTGAATCATCATTCTTGCATAATCCATTCCTAGAACATAATATTTAATTCACTTTTCAGTTATTCTAAACTAGAGGTAGCATTTTTAAAAATAAAAGCTTGCAAAGAAATTTGAGTGCAAAGCTTATTTAATTTTTATGATATTTTTCCTTGACTTTTCAGAGTTTTCTCATCCACATCAATTTGACAAGGCTTTTAGTGACTCATTAATGTCAGGTCTTCACAAAGCATTGTGTTTGGTTTGCACAGAAATGGAAATTCTTTTTTTATACTTCTTTCATCAGTTTATATAATACTGAGAGTATTCAATTAATAATTAATATTTAAATTCCATAATTATAATAGCAGGTACATGTATTTGGGAAACTATACAACTGGTACTTGGCAAGCATGTATTTCAAGTCAAGGGAGAGGAGAGGCCCATACCTCCTAGAGCACAGCAGGAAACAGATGGTGTGCCTGAGGCATGGGCAGTTCAATGTAGAGGGCATTGAGAATACCAGCTTGCCCAGTGGTTCCACTCAATTTAGGGCATTTAAGATGATTTTTATTACATTCTATTACTGTGTTAATATCCAAACCAAAAAATTAAATTAAAAAGTATGACCCTTCAATGATGACCCATGACAAATTTCAAATTCTTCTCTCTCTCTTTTCATTTTCCGCCTCTCCTCAATCCCATTCCCCCTCCCATTATTATTTTTAATAGATTGGAGATTGGGAAATTACATTTTGCTTGAAATGTAGCAGAATATTAGAGGGAAAAAGGACTGATATACTAAAGCTTTCTAGGGCAAGAGTGCAAGCACATTTGCTAATTAGGTACATGATAGCTGACCTCTTTGTACTAATTGAGACAGTTGAGAAATTATGGCCACTTTTAGGTGAATGGTGATGATAAGTAGGAGCATGGTGTTGGGACAAGGGATAGAGGAATTTGTAAAGAAAAAGAAATTTTCTGCCTCTATCCACTCTCTTTTTTAAATATTTGTGAATATGGAAGACAAGATAAATGGGGAGAACTCAAGAATTGTTCCTCAAAATTGATGAAACATTTCAACATCACTGAACTGGGGATATCAGTGCTAGATTTTAGTGACTGAGTGTAAAAATCTGTAATTCAGGGACTGTGAGAAAAGTTTTGATTTCTTGCATTTGAGAAGAACCTAGACTTATTAGAGATAAAATAACATTATTTCTAGGACCTGAGTCACAGAAAATTGAGCCTAATTAAGGAAGTAAAATCAGTTAATCACTAGGATAAATTGAAATGAGTTAACATTTTGGAGAAAATTCCAGTGTGTTAAGATTTGGAGAAGGTGAGGGAGAGAAGGTGGGAAGAGATTAACCAAAGAACTTATATGCATTTATGTATAACCCATGGACACAGACAGTAGTGCAGTGAAGGCCTGTGCGGGGGTTCAGGGTGGAGGGGGGTCAATGGGGAAGTAAAAGAGGACATCTGTAATACTTTTAACAATAAAGATAAATTTTTTAAAAAAAGATTTGGAAAAGTTGAATCATGGATGTGCCTATTGAAGTTCTCCAGTAAGTAGAAATACCCTCACAAATTTTAATTTACAATTAATACTCCAAGCATTATAAGTTTGTTTTTGTTTTGTCTGTTGGTTGTTTTTTGTTTTATATTCCACATAAGAATAAAATCATATGGTTCTTACCCTTTTCCATCTGACTTACTTCACTTAGCATCATACTCTCAAGATCCATTCATATAACCACAAATAGGCAATATTTCATCTTTTTCATAACTGAGTACTATTCCATTATATACATATACCATATCTTTCTTATCCAATCATCTGTCAAGTGACACTTAGGCTGTTTCATGTCTTGGCTATTGTGAAAATTTTTGCAATGAACATAGGGATACATTTATCTTTACCAACAATGTGGTGGTTATCAGAGGTGAAGTCTGGTGTGGGGTGATGAGAAGGGTAAAGAGGTCAAATATATGGTGACAAAATGAGATTAGACTTTGGGAAGTGAGCACACAATGGAATATACAGATGATGTATTATAAAATTGTACACCTGAAACTTACATAATGTTATTAACCAACATTACTCCAATAAATTTATTTTTTAAAAGGAAGGGCAAAAAGAGAAAAAACACTATAAGTGTCAGAAAATAGTTTGTCTAATGACTCCTCATTGAATTCCAATTGATCTTGTAACGCCCTATTTCCACTGTGGTTTCAGTTATCGGTGTTACCCAGTTCTGTTCACCGCCCCATCAGTTTAAACAAAATCATTATATTTTATTCTACCTAACATAAAATCTGCTCCAATGACTATGCACTCATTATGTCTTTGAACCAGAATTTGCTTTCCTATAATTATCAGCCATCAGTTATGATTCTCTTGATCCAAAAAATTATTTTCCTTTTTTTATGAGGTAGTCCTTCAAATATATGAAGACATATCAAGTTCCCATATACATATATGTTATCTTTAAAAGAAAATATACATTTATTATTTTCTGAAAAATGTTAGTCCTTAACAAATAGCATTAGATTATATTTATTGTTGAAAATAGAAATTTATTTTCCATGCAGTGAACCCTTACATATTTTAAAATACTTTTATATTTCTAAATTTTTGATGGACCAAGAATTGACTGCAATTTCCAAACTGCATTCTCTCCTAATATTTTTAGTTGTCCACTTGCAAAAATTTACTACTTTTTTAGATATCTATCAAAAAACAATATTAATAATATTTTGAAATATATTATAAAGACACAGAGAATATTGACCATTTATCTTAACGGATTATCATGCAGTATAAATTTGGTTACTATCGTTCAGCAAGAATAAGGACATCATTTTTATGTTTTCTGACAAATGTTTGTTTTACTTATTTAAAAATAATCTAAGCTTTTATTCAATTGCAAGCATAGTCCCTCTTGTTTCATACTCCTCAATAAACTTATTATGTTTTATCCTTGGCAGATGAATCAGGAATTCAATTAAAGCATCATTGACATACTCAACATATACTACTTAACTGAAAGAGTAAGAAGTTGCATAGAAATATCTTAAGTCTTATTAGTCTGATGTTTTAAGTTATTCTTCTAGAGGTAGTTTCAGAGTTTGGGAGGGTAGTTGTATTTTTATAAGAGTTTCAGAAATAAGAAAGAAAAAAATATGCTAACAAATCTATTTTCTATAGTTGCCTGGCGTAAGTCCCAAAATGAAAGAAGTTGTTTTGGATTTGATCCTGGTTCTCATTTTAAAAAAAGCACAGCATAATTTATCACCACGGATAACACATGTATAAGAAACAGGAACCCAGAACAACCACCGGGGCCTCTTTTGAAGGCAGAGAAGATCTCAGCAGAAGTTTCACTGCCTGGATGATGCATATCACTCCCAGGAACCTGAGCATGGGCCTCTGTCCCTCAAAAACTTTACAAACATATTTTCTATTTCATATAAGTATGTAAGAAACTGTAGTCATTACTTAATTTTTACCTTCTTTTAGCTTTTTTTTTTTAACTACCAGGTTCTGAAGCAGTGATCCACACTCTTTAGGGACATGGGATTTTGAATTGTTACTGACGTTTGCTTTGGGAAATATCTAGCAAACATTGGATTCAGGTCTGAGAGGTGCAGCTAAACCTGGGTTTGGTGTTTCTTATCATGTGTCACCTTTCTGACAACCCACTTGAACAGGGCTTAGAGAAAATGGCATTCAAACTTGACATTAGATATATATAGTGGGGCCTTGACTTACGGGTTTAATTCGTCCCGTGACGGAGCTCGTAACTCAAATTACTCGTATGTCAAATCATAAAGTGAACGAGTGAGACACGTGAAGCTGGGCTGATGTTGTGGCGTTCGCTGTGAGGTTCACTGCGCCAACTAGCAGTGGGGTATCTGAAGTTGGCTCATAACCCGAATTTTAGCCCGCAACTCAAAGCAAAAATTCGGCGGAGAGACGGCTCGTATCTTGAAAAACTCATTAGTCGGGACACTCGTAAGTCAAGACCCCCCTGTACTTGAAGTTAATCAACCAGGAATCACTTGACTCTAATAGAGAAATTGGTTATAATAAAATGGCAGGTGGAAACTCATAATAGCTGATGTCATGTGATCTGTGCTATTGTGTCAACCTACAGTAACAGTCATGGAGATTGAAGTTACCAGGGTCAAAGTTATGTACTGAGTCCTCAGATCCTTTTTTTTTAAATGTCTCTTTTCTTGAATATATAAATTTGAAAATAACCCTGTGTTTTCTTTTCTGTCCACTTTTTTTTTATAATTACATAAATAGAAATAAAATAGTAAGCAGTTTTCACAAAGAAAAATAAACCATCTAAAATCCCACCAACTAACAGAAGTTTGATTTCTCTCAAGCTCCTTTTCTTGCTCACCCTTGCCCGTGTGCACAGGTATTCTACTTCGCTGAACCACAACAAGCTTTCTATTTTATTTTGTATTTTGTTTTGTTTCATTTCCTATGGTATGACATATTGGGTCAGTTGGTAAACTGAGTTTGTCACTAAGATGTAGGGATGGATATGTATTCTCCAATGTCATTAATATGTATAACTCTGCTGCAAATGGTCACAAAATATGCCTAAATTGTGATAGTCACAACGTAAGTTTTAAGAGTGCTCACTATTTTTTTTTTTGATGCTTATCTTGGACCCAATGTTCAGATATTTTAGATAACACTATGATGTTATCCCCTCTTTAAATTGGTTCTTCATGATAAATCATAGGGTGCAAGGGTGTGGGCATTTTATGGCGTGGGATACTTATAACTCATGCCAATATAAAATGTAGACAACCATGTACAAGTGTACTATCAGCCACTAGGAGCTATGTTTTAATGCATTTGCTTTTATTATCACTGACATATAGGAAAATATTCAGTGTCACAGGAGGGATTATTATACTCAGACCTTAGCTTACTCAGGGCCTCTAAGAATTATATTCCTTTAAGCCATTGCTACATTAATGATTAAAAACATTTTTACTTCATTGACTGTGTGCATTATGACTCAATTACCCTTATCCTTGTTAATTCCCTTTCCCTGCTATCATAATTTTATTGGGATACATTATGAAACTTGTAGAACCATAAATAGCCATGGATCATATTGCATTTGGAAAGAGCAAGTTCCAAGAAATGTAAGTCCAAGTGAACAATGAAACATTAGGCACATGTTAACATTAAGGAAAGGGAACAATATCAGATAATATTTTTTCCTCTGAAACTTCTGTATTATACATTCTTACAAATAAATAATATCCTATATAATAAAAAGGCTAATATGCAAATAGACCGAATGGCAGAACAATTGGAACAACTGAATAATTGGTCACTATGATGTGTGCTGACCACCAGGGGCCGTGCACGTAACATGGCGGTTATCGTCCGTGGCTGGATGGTGGGGCAGGTGAGCGGGGCTGCCAGACCAAGGTAGGGTGCTGGTTACTGTCATCGGGGAGAGCCGCTGGTGGTTACTGAAAATTCTTTGCTCCCGCACAACATGGTCCTGCCCAGCACTCGCACCTGCTGCCAGTGCCAACCCTGCATGCACCCACTGCCGGTGCAGGAGCCATTGCTTGCACCTACTGCCAGTGCCTGATGCCGGTTCTGATCACTTGGCACCATCAGAAAATGCAAGCAGTGGTTGCTGCCCTGATCGCCCCTGAGGGCTTCTCCACCTCCCCCTGTTCCTGAGGGGCAATTGGGGCAGGAGCTGCTACTTGCACCCCCTGACAGCGCCGGCCACACTTGCACCTGCTGCTGGCCCCAATCGCTCTGTGCTGTCAGCAGCTGCAAGCAGGGCCAGCAACATCATCACTTGGGAGTGGGGGTGGTGGGAGCAGGGCTGCAGCAGGAGGGGCTGGATGGGCGCACAGAGGATGGGCCAAGACCCGCCTCTGTGCCTACCACAGCCTCATGGCCCACAGTTCCTTTCAAGGTGCACGAATTCGTGCACTGGGCCCCTAGTATCTATCTATCTATCTATCTATCTATCTATCTATCTATCTATCATCTATCTATCCATCTAAAGAAGTAATATGGCTGAAACCGGTTTGGCTCAGTCAATAGAGTGTCAGCCTGCAGACTGAAAGGTCCCAGGTTTGATTCCGGTCAAGGGCATGTACCTGGGTTGTGGGCGCATCTCCAGTAGGAGATGTGCAGTAGGCGGCTGATCAATGTTTCTCTCTCATTGATGTTTCTAACTCTCTATCTCTCTCCCTTCCTCTCTGTAAAAATCAATAAAATATATTTTAAAAAATAAATAAAGAAAGAAAGAAGTAATATGCAAATGAGGTCAAGGCTCCGTAACAGTCATGACCAGCTCAGGAGGAGGGGCTGGGCGCAGCCCCGAGACTGAGAGAACAACATGCAGGTGCAGCCCAGAGGTGGAGAGATCAACACAGAGGGGCACCTGCTCCAAGCCTCCATGGCACAGCCGGGGACAGGCCCCCAGCAGACAGACAGACACACACACACACACACACACACACACACACACACACACAGGGTGCCTGCTCCGAGCTTCCGCGGCCAGACTACAAGACTACAGCTTAGGTCTGTTCTCCTTGGGGAGCGGGCCTAAGCCATTAGGAGGACATCCCCTGAGGGCTCCGGGAAGGTGAGCGGGGACAGGCTGGGCTGAGGGACCCCACCCCCCAGTGCACAAATTTCGTGTACCAGGCCTCTAGTACTATACTATAAATGAAAATATATCTTTCTTTAGAATAGAGCATTTGATTCTATTATTCATTTACTCTCAGATTCCACAAACCTTTGCTTTCCTAAGATTGGAGGGGGAAAATATATATTGTACAGAGATTAATGAAACTGAGTGCCAAAATGGGTCAATCCAAAATCACGGGCAGAATGAATGAGTGAGAACCCCAAGTCTCACTCATTCTCCCTGTGAAGTTATTTTCTCTCACATTCCATGAGCTGGATTTTTGAGACATGGTCTTTTGTTTTTTCCTCCAGTGATTTTTGTTTTGAGGCTTAAACATTGGACTGCAGCTAGGGAAATGTGGGTGAAGTATATTCTCCTTTTGGAAATAAATGAGTAGGTACTTGAGAATAATCCCAGAGCTAAGAATAACTCCAAACTGTACATAGAAGTTGGCCCGGATTTTAGTCTTTTACTCCGCTTTGAAAGGTTTTTTTTTTTTTTTAAATTTATCTTTACTGTTGAAAGTATTATAGATGCCCCCCTTTGTTTGTTTGTTTTTTCCCCCCATTTATCCCCTCCACTCCATACCCACCCCTCCCAGGCCTGCATCACTCTATTTTCTGTGCCCATGGGCTATGCATATAAGCATATAAATTCCCCTGTTAATCACCCCCGCCCCCCCACCTTCCCTTTGAAATTCTTCAAGCCTTGAAAGGTTTTAAAACTGCTTAACTATGTTCTTGTTGTATTCAACGAAGGCAACAGGCTGTAACAGTGAGGTCAAGTTCAATTGTTTCTCATTTGTCCAGGCTCAAAATGTATGTGTGTGTGTGTGTGTGTGTGTGTGTGTATTTTTACATTTTTGTATGTTTAATAATAACATTAGTGAAGTTTTACATTAAAAATTAAAACATGCTCATTATGAAAAGCATATGATATTAAACTATACAGGGCATGAAGAAAAAGTGGTTTTATCATTTGCTTTCCACCACCATCTAGTTCTGAGGATAATGACAACATTTCCCTTTTCATTGACTTATATAGTAAGGCCTTTGTACATTTTAAGTTCTCTCCATAAACTTATATCTATGTTCATTGTAGGTTGAATATATCTATGATAATATAGTTTCCTCCAGGGAAGCAATGTAATGGGGTAAAATGAGAAGAGAAATAAGAAATCACGTTAAGCTAATACAGCAGACTAATATAGCTAGTCATGACACACTTCCTTTCTGGTGTTGGGATGTGTCCCTGGGATTTCAAGCTCTCTGGCCTAGAAATATTAATGGGCTTGGGACACGTGATCGTGAGTTTCCCTGCCTGGGAATAGTACACATTCAGGAACAAGCACACTGATGGTCAGTGCTGTGCAGTAGTGACTTTTTGTTATAGTTCCAAAATGAAGATCCTTTAGAGCACCTACTTTTCATGTAGTCTACTCACTGCTTATTCTCAAGAACTTGCTTACCTAATTGCTAGCTGTTGCTCTTCCAATTGCTTATTCTTCTACCCCAACAGTACCACAATTTGTATGGAAGGACTAGGGGTAGTTATTCTTTTCTCCATTTGTATTTTTAAACCATTATTTCTCCATATACATTAAATATAAAGCTCCTTTGAAAAGTATACTGCATTGTTAAATTAATCTACCTTCATTAAGAAACTCTTCGTTACTTCTTTACTGAAGACCTAAGTTCATCAAGGACCTAGCCTCCTGATTTTCTCCCCAACCAGCCATCATAGTGGTGTGGTGTTTATGGCCATGGTTGGTACCTCATAGATACAGGGTGGTTGCTCCACTATTTCATCATCTGCAAATAGACACAACTTGATTTATTCCTTTTTGAACTGCATGTTTTCTATATATTTTTCTTGCTATGTTGCATTGGCTAAGATTCCAAATAGAATGTGAGTTGTGAACATGCTTTTCCATGTATTAAAAAATCTTTAATTTGAATTTATCAGTTAAATTAAATTTGCTTCTGCCTTTGGGAATGTATTGGTCTTGGTGTTGGGATCTACATATAAGGAAAACGTATAGAACCAAAACGTATGGAACCAACCATTTTTGCATTCTTATCACATGTGCTCATTCCATAAAAAAATTATTGAGAGAAAATAGATATCTGTAGATTATCTTTTTTTTTTTTCAAATCCTCAGCCCAGGATATTTTTTCCATTGATTTTTTTTTTTTTTTTTTTTGAGAGGGGAAGGAAAAGAAAGGAGGGAAAGACAGAGAGAGAGAGAGAAAGATTTATGTGAGGGAGACACATGGATTGGTTGTTTCCCACACATGGCCCAACAGGGGCCGGGGACAAACCTGCAACTGAGGTTCAAGCCCTTTGGGAATTGAAACTGTGACCCTTCAGTCCACGGGCTGACATTCTAACCACTGAGTCAAACTGGTTAGAGCAGATTATCTTAATCAAGTTGAGAAAGTTCCTCTTATTTCTAGTTTTCTGAGAAATTTTATCCTGAGCAAGTACTGAATTTTGTCAAATCCTGGGTGCCTTTGACCTAAGCAAGTGCCCTCCCTGTAAAAAGAGAGACATTCTCCTGCTGGCCTTGAAAAAGCAAAGTCACTGTGAGTTCTGCCGCCACAAGTAAATCAATTCTGCTAACGGCAATGCAACCTTGGAAGAGGTCCCTAAGCCTCAACTAAGTCACACAGATTGCAGTCTTGTAAATTCCCCATCCGCCGCCCCAAAGAAAACCATCTAAGATATTCCCAGTCTTGTGACACACAGAGCTTGTTATATTATAATTGGGTATTGTTAACCACTGGATTGAAGATAATACTTCCTCTATTTATGTAAATTCAACAAATTATTAGGATGAAATATGTAACTACTTGTTTGCTAACTGATGATACATCCGGGAGAAAAGAGTATTTTACAGTAATCCTAGTTCCCTCCCTTATCTCTCTTTTTTTAAAATATATTTTATTGATTTTTTACAGAGAAGAAGGGAGAGGGATAGAGAGTCAGAAACATCGATGAGAGAGATCGATCAGCTGCCTCCTGCATGCCCCCCTCTGGGGATGTGCCCACAACCAGGGTACATGCCCCTGACCGGAATCGAACCCGGGACCCTGGAGTCCGAAGGTCGACCCTCTATCCACTGAGCCAAACCAGTTCGGCACTCCCTTATCTCTTTTCCTCTAGGCTGCTAACCTGCTGGGCCCTCCTCCCTGAAGCTCCTAAGCTTCAACTTCAGGAAGCTCATACATTCTCTAGCCCTAGTTCTTATATCATTTCTTATTCAGCAATGCAGTCTAAGAACCTCATTTATAGCCACTGCTATAGAGGCTCTCTAGGGACACTATTTCTTTTCCCCAAGTGGATGGGAGTTTCTGGAACTAGAATCAAATCAAATGGTTTGACAAAAATAAAAATGAGAGTGGAAATTAGGCATTGCCAAGCCTGGATTGTTATTCTCCATCCTTGAATCCAGAGTGTTTATTTTAGAGAGCTGTAATGAGTTGTAGTCATTTGTTTGATTATAATATTAATTAACTCTGCCTTCTCATAGTTCATAATGTCCATGAGGACCAGGAGTGTGTCTGTTTTGTTCCATCAATAACCAGAGCCTAGTAAAGAACCTGGCACAGAGGAGTTCAATAAATATTTCTTAAATAAATGAGCCAACATATAATGTGCCTGGGGAGTGGGCTGGACCTCCCTCCTCCATTGCATTCCTCTCCCATGAATCCAAAGGTTGCTGAGCAAGTACAAATGACAGCCTGAGGCTTAAGATGTTTATAATTTAGTTAATGTGAAAGGAAAGTCATTAATAAGAATCATTTAAAAAATGATACCTACAGCCCAGAGAACGAGTACTAATGAGTCAGGGAAAGGATTTACTTTTGTAGGCTGAAAAAAATCAGAGAAATATTCATGAGGTGAGGGAGGAAAAAATGCCTCTTTGAATATTAGGCAAGGATTAGGAGGAAAGAAATGTCTGGAGCAAAATACATGATTTTATCAGTTGATTCACAAATGGTTTACAGTGAATAAAAGTTCTATCTCATCAGGTTGTGTATGTATGCCTGCTTTCTAATAGTTTTTGTTGAAAATGGTTCCTAGGGAGTTGTGGAAACCTAAAACTCTAGTCATATATTCATAAAGCTCCATAATGTCCTATTGCAAGAAAAAAAAGAACCCAAAGATTTGTATAGTTTTTATACTTGACTCAATTTACAGAACCTTTTATTCCAAAGATGAAAACCACACACACACACACACACACACACACACACACACACACACACACACCTCTGTTGTCTTGTGGTTTGGTCTGCTTTGAGGATTTCATCTTTTCTAAAAAACACACAAAATGGCACACTGGCTATTGCGCTGACTTTCGTTGTTGTTGTTCTCTGCAATAACCAGACAGACCCTGACCAACTTCTTTAATGAAATTTAACAAGATTCATAGACTTGTGTTATACTTTTCAGAACTGATAACGTCTTATATAAATGAAAATTGTTAGGTTTCACTCCTTGTCATTAATTTAATTCTTATTTCATTGTTACTTTTGTTCATAGAACAAAGGTAAATCCACCAAAACATAAATTAGCAATATTTCCAGGATCTGCTGGTAATGCTCTTGGTATCTAGTTAATAAACTGCTTATGATTCACTTTAACTTACTAGAGCTCCTACATAAGTAAATTCCTTTCACTACTAGAGCTCCTGTATGGAGTTCCTAACTGATGTGGCATCTCTACTATTTATTTGTTAAGGGAAAGAACCTGCTCGGCCAGTGTGGCTCAGCAGTTGAGCATTGACCTATGCACCAGGAAGTTATGGTTCAATTCCTGGTCAGGGCACATATTGGGGTTGCAGGCTCAATCCCCAGTGGGGGACATGCAGGCAGTAGCTGATTAATGATTCTCATCATTGATGTTCTCTCTCTCTCTCTCTCTCTCTCTCTCTCTCTCTCTCTCTCTCTATCCCCCTCCTTGAAATCAATAAAAAGTATATATATAATAAAAAGCCACTGGTTGTAACGCAATAATGACCAAAGACGGGTCTGTATGTGCCAGGAGGTGGGCATGGCTGCGAGCATGGTGAGGCGCGTGTGGGTGGGCGGGGCCACGTGATTTCACGTGCTGGGCTTCTGAATATATATATATATATATATATATATATATATATATATATATATATATATATATATATATATATATCTCCTTTTCCTAATTTCTGGAGCTGTAATGCTTTATACAAGGTCCTTTTTTGAAAAATAATAACTATTAACTGAATAGTGGAGAAGACTAAATGACATTTCCAAAAGCAAGGAAGGATTAGCTCACAGGCCCAAGATGAAGTCATCTTGCTGTAAAATGCTAATTGTTCAATCTTCATTTGCACCAATCCTGTTAGAGCTCTCACTTGAAAACAAAACATATAACCCAGAATTTCCCTAAGAAGGCTCATCCTTATAACCTGTAGATTCCTTCCACTTGAATCTCTCTGCTGGGTCATTTTCTCATGCTCAATTGTCTTTTTTAAAGTATAAAAAATAAATATATTTCTATGTTCACTAAAAGATATTCTTTAAGCCCTGACCGGTTTGGCTCAGTGGATAGAGCGTCGGCCTGCGGACTGAAGGGTCCCAGGTTCAATTCTGGCCAAGGGCATGTACCTTGGTTGCGGGCCCATCCCCAGTGGGAGGTGTGCAGGTGGCAGCTGATCAATGTCTCTCTCTCCTCATTGTTTCTAACTCTCTATCCCTCTCCCTTCCTCTCTGTGAAAAATCAATAAAATATATATATTTTTTAAAATGATATTATTTGTTATTTCCTGTGGATTTGAGTCAATTTTAAATTTAGCAGTTGAATAATAACTAAACCAAATAATGTTAAGGAATATTTCTTTATTCTGTGATTGAAGATTATAATTTTTAAAGAAATATTTCTTTAAGTAAAAGAGAAAGAGTGGAGCCGGATGGAGTGAAGCAAAGCATGACTTTTGATCTTCGAAAGATATTGACTATGTGATGACTGTGCTATATAAGATCAGTTGCGTAATGTACTCTCTGATACCAAACTAAGAATATGCACAAAATTTATTAGTAATATCATGGATTGATAACATGGGAAAATCTTCAAGAGACTCAGAATCTTCCACTTGGGTGCAATGTTTCTCATGTGAGACATCTCTCTGTAACCTCCTTTTTAGCGAATTACTTCATTATCTAGACCTTGGGCATGCTACTATTGTTCAGCTTACCACTTTTTGTTCAATGTATATGTTTATGTTCCCTCCTGGACTACTAGCTTACTAAAGACCAATGTATAGTCTAGCTTACTAAAGACCAATGTATTTTTTTTTTAATCATAAGTATCTTGATTAGAATCAGCCTAAACAGCATGTATTTAAAAATAAGTTGTGCTTATTGAAAGGTGGCACTACGGCTGTGAATTTAAATTTTTGTTTTAACCATTTTTATACATGAAGTTTAATGGGTGAATGGATGCATGGGTGGGTGGATGGATGGATGGATGGATGAAAAGATGGAATTAATCGTGATGGGTCTCCGTGTGTGATGTCTACATGCCAGACAATATACTAGGTATGTGAGTTACACCAAACAATCCAAATATTTTTCCTCGGTCCTCTTGTATTCATTCAACATAAACTCTGAGGTATAACCTGCCATTTGGGAAAAGAATATCCTCTCCATTAGGTGGAACTAAATGTTTTATTAGAGTTTAAGTCACCTCCTTGCCTGTGAACTCACACTAGCAAACTTTACCTGCACAGACATTCACAGGTTTGTTTTTAGTGCTATTTGGTGGAGTAGTATAAAATAAAGAATAAATTATGTGAATGGATGTTTTAAACAACATAATATTGAGGAAATTCAGTGATTTTAATACATTGTGTCTAAGGATTGGTGTTCAACTTACACACCTCCAAACTTCTTTCCCAGGAATCCAGTCCATACCTAAAAGTCCCTTACTTATTGTTATTATTATTGACAGATTGTAAGGATGAGGAGAGTTTAATACAGAATAAAAATGCAACTATATGGGGAGGGCTGCTGGATACTAATGCGTGGAGCAGAGTCTGGGAATGAAATTTTCAGTGTGATTAATGAAGTATGCTGCCTGCAGAAATCAGTGGTCATTAGCAATGTGGGCAATGGGATGCGCTTGGGTAAACTTATCTCACACTTCCAGGTGACCAGCAGCACAGGTAAAAGGTGAAATGCATAAGTGTCACTCTAACCTTTTTTGTAGAAAAAAAAATGTTGTGAAAGATGAATGTGTAAAGAAGCAGAAGGCAAGCCTTTGGGTCACAGTATATTCATTCCTGCTGTTTGTGTAACCTTCACTTTCACATAACTGCTTCCATGGTTAGAATAATCTCTATCTCTTTTATATTTATGCTTGTTTGCCATCATATAGGCAATGTCAGGACATACAGTAAACTTGGGGAGAACAGAAAAGAACAATCCCTCTAGTTTAAGATAATAATTGTTAATGTTTTGGCATATTTTCTACCGGACAATTTTTCTGTGAAGGTTTTTATTATTAACTAGAGGCCTGGTGCATGGATTCGTGCACATTAAAAGGAAATTAATAGAAGGTGGCCAGTGGGGCAGG
Source organism: Myotis daubentonii (assembly GCF_963259705.1). Lineage (NCBI taxonomy): Eukaryota > Metazoa > Chordata > Mammalia > Chiroptera > Vespertilionidae > Myotis > Myotis daubentonii. The sequence goes on from NC_081848.1 coordinate 73,091,294, forward strand.
ACTGGGCGAGACAGGTCAGACACAACCTGGAGCCAATCTCCTACAGTCCCTCCCCAGCTGGCTGCACCTGGGGCAGTGCCTGGGCTCAAAGGGTGTCTGCAGAGTGAGCTGGGTCCCTTCGGCAGGTGAGTTCCTCGACCTGACCTGCAGGGATTGGGCCAAAACCAGCAGTCTAACATCCCCTGAGGGGTCCCGGAGTGTGAGAGGGCACTCTGCAAAGTTGCTGTCGCTCGGCAGCTCCTGCGTTGAACATCTGCCCCCTGGTGGTTATGGTGTGCCATAGCTACCGGTTGGATGGTCAAGACAGTCGGACTGTCACTTAGGCTTTTATATAATAGATGATGCAATTATTTAAAGAACCCTAAGACCCTAAGAGGCAGGTGTTCTTTTTATCTTCATTTTATAAGTGAGGAAATTGAGACACAGAGAGGATAAGTATCTTTGCTAGTGTTACATGGATAATAAACACCAGATTTGGCACTCAAAACCAATCAGTCTAATTCCAGAATTTGCATGCTTTTCCCTTGACATTAGAGCAGGGTCAGCTGACTTTGTCAGTGAATATTTGAAGCTTGGGGATTTTATGGTCTCTTCACTATGCCATTGTAGAAAGATGGCTATAAACAAGATGTAATTAATATGTGATAGGTATATGAGTGAGCATTTTTGTGTTCCAATAAAACTTTATGGACACTAAAATTTAAATTTGCTATAATTTGCATGGGTCACAAAACAGTATTCTTTTAATCTGTTTACTCAACCATTTAAAAATATAAAAAAACTATTCTTAACTTGAGGGTCAGACAAAAATAGGCTGTGGCAGTAGTTTTTGAAGACTTTCATTTGCATAACTGATGCATCATTCATTAACTTGTACATTCTCCAGGGCTTGGAAACTTAGCTTGTTTCCAATATGAAGTGCTTATTTTAAACAAAAATTAACCAAGATTGATGACATTATAATGAATATCTTAGTAAATAAAATGTTAAATAATTTTAGAATGTTTTGTTAAGGTATATTCGCAGACTTGATCTGCTTAAATGGCATAAATGCCTCCATTACTCTTGAATTTTATTGCCCAACAGCTAAATAGCAGAATGACCAACATATACTGCTACCACTAATCTAAGAGGACAGCATATTGTGTGGTTGCTGTTGCTGAAAAGACAGTGACATCAATGATTGAGCACATGAGAAACAAAGTAATTAGGAGTATTTAAAAATGTAAGTAACCACATTTTAAGATACATTAAGATAGTTCAGTGTTTTCCTTTCAGCATTTGAGAATTTTTTAAAATAATTTCTGCATGTCATCTCAGAGCACCATATCAGTATTGCATTTGCAGACAATAAACCATTGGAGAGTGGATGAAATTTTTTTTTAAAAGTACATGTGATCGAGTGTTCTCTAATTTTATTCATCTGAAACAACCTCCCCCACCATTAGCTTTAATTTTATAGTTCTTAAAAAAAAATGGTTTGATGGAAGGATGTCAGTTTTCTTGGGTAATGCTTTCTAAAAATAGCAGTAAGTGGTATTTTATCACTTTACTTATTACAGGATAGGCTTGAAGTGAGAGGATAAAATTGCTCTTACAGTCTTGGAAGTGGAGTTTTCCAGGGGGTGATTGAGCTTTGTGCCAGCAGTCAGTTTGCACTTTCTTCTTTTTTTTAGATTGAGATATAATTGACATATAACATGAGTATTGCTAAAAAAAACCCAGTGAAAATGAAAAGCCAGGCTGAATTCTGCCCAGTTGCATAGTGTTGTCACTGCCTGAGGGCAGAACTGTACTTGGTTCGCTGCTATGGAGGGTGGAATTCAGAGGCCCTTTCCCTGAACTCTTAGAGGTCACTTGTATTTGCTCAGCATCATGCCCTAAGTGGCTTCCCTTAGCCTCACCTCCTCATCAGGAACCAAGTGTGGAGAGACCTAGGCAAACTCATCCACATCCGTACTGGACAGACATCCCAAAGTTCTATACACCTGTTAGAAGTATCGTCATCACATAAAGATTCAGACAGTTTTCAGGTAACGAGGACATGTGGGTTGGTAGGGTCCCAGGAGTTGGCCCTTCGCCCATTGGAATTGATGGATGCAGACACCATATGAAGTGATGGGAGACTTTTACTCACAAGTGCACTTCTTATATTTGTAGCAGGTATTTTAAGCTCAACAGGGATTTCCTTAAACCAATTCTGTTACCTTAGTGCAGTGGTTCTCAACCTTGACTGAACATTAGAATCACCTGAGAATCTTTTTAAAATCCTGATTTCTGGGCCTCATCCTCCGGAAATTCTGTTTCTTTGTTGTGGCCCCACCCCATAACAAAGAAACGGAATTTCCGGAGGATGAGGCCCAGAAATCAGGATTTTAAAAAGATTCCCAGGTGATTCTAATGTGCAGCCAACGTTGAGAACCACTGCCTTAGTGGTATATTTAATAAGTTGATACCCTTTGAACTGACTGACTTTACCCTTTATAATTTCCCTTGTACCTCAGAATAGAAAATTAATCTCTCTTGTGCCTCAGAATACCTTTGATGTTTCTACTTAAACATCTCAGATCAATTACTGGATTGCACATTTTACAAAATTGCCAAGGGAAAGAGCGGGGCAGTTCCCTGTGCTCCACGCAGGTCAGTCCACTTACATCTCATAAATCTATCTCTAAGGTTCATGTGTCTTTTTGAACATGAGGTACCCTTAGCTGGAAATTTCCTTTTGCTTGATCATGTTACCTCCTCTCCATCCACCTGTTAAACAAATATTAAAAAGGCCTCTTTATAAAATAATTGAGTCAGCCCTTCTCCGTTTGTGCTCCACTATACTCTGAAGAAATTATATTATAACATTTATACTGTGTTGATCACAGTGTTTGTGTTTGTTTTGTTTTTATACTTTCAGCCCAAGCATGATGCCCAAGAGTGAAATTACAGCTTGTTAGAGTGGCTTGGTGTGTCTTGCCATTGACTAAGCCCATGGTTCTTGACCAAGATTGAATATGAAAATCACTTAAGATAGTGGTCGGCAAACTCATTAGTCAACAGAGCCAAATATCAACAGTACAACGATTGAAATTTCTTTTGAGAGCCAAATTTTTTAAATTTAAACTGTATAGGTAGGTACATTGTTATTAACTTTATTAAGGTATTCCTCAGGCTTAGGAAGAGCCACACTCCAGGGGCCAAAGAGCCTCATGTGGCTGGAGCCGCATGTGGCTCGAGAGCTGCAGTTTGCCGACCACGGACTTAAAAAAAATATATATAAATGCCCAGGTTTTATCCCAGATGGATTAAGTCAGAAAGTTTGGGCACAAAACTTGGACATTGGTAATTTTAAAACTCTCCCCATGTGATTCTGATATTGTGTGTAGCAGGGTTGAAAACCACTGGCCTAACCCATAAGCCAGGAGATCCATTCACAGATCCAGCTGTGAAATTCTCAGACATAATCCTGCTATACACACCAAATGTATCACTTTTGAGACTCATCTCAAGCCCTCTTTGACATTCTGCCCATTTCTAATGGAAGACTGAGTGCTGTGCAATCTATTTCCAGAGCTCCCATGAATATTTATATGTGGCCTGCATCGTCACAAATTAGAGAGTAGCAAGATGAATGAGAGTAGTGAATCAGAGAAGACACACACTGTGATACGGGCAGAAATTTACTATCTTTTTTCTATTTAAAACCTGATGACTCACAGAACGAGGCAGTCCACATCCATTTCAGTAAATTCCTTAATGATCTCCCGCATGGCACCTTGGATTTTAGCACTATGGGGGGTGACTTGATTTATTCCCAGGGAGAATATCCGTGTGTGTGTGTGTGTGTGTGTGTGTGTGTGTGTGTGTGTGTGTGTGTGTGTAAATGAGATTGTTTTAAAATACAATAGAAAAAATAAATTACTAGGCTAATTGTTAATTATTATTGTTAAGCCTCATTTTCTATGTTGTCTTGATGATGGTTATGTACCTTCAACCCCTAATGAATAATTCTTAAGTCTGACAAAATGCTATTTGTTTCTAAATTGATTTTTAATGTCTTTAGTTTGCATTTTCTTCACTTAGTTAGCTTTCCAACAATCACTCATTAGATTTCCTTGCCTATTCATCTTTCTCATGCTCAAGTTCAAAATAGAGTTTACAGGAGACAAGTGTCAAGATTTATTGTGGTAATGTTGCAACTTGACATTTCTGTACGAGAAGGGCACAGAGAGAACAATAATATGCATCCTTTCATCTTAGTGTTTGATATCTGGCAAATGTGGAACTATTTAAAAACTGCACATGATAGCATAAAATAAAGAAAACATTCCTATAGTGATATTCACAAGCCTAGATCATAAACACAATGGTGAGTGCAATATAATTTCATCAGGCCCAAGGCACAAAGTGGATTGAGCATGGCCTGTGGTATAAAATCAGTTTGATATTATTCATTTCAGAGTTTGACTTATAAACATAAAAATGAATCATGATCATGGGATTCCAAATTAGTCTTCTGGGTAAATAGATATTTAAATATAAAAGTCCCTTTTTCTCCTCAATTTTCACTCCTTGACCAGTTAGTAAACTCCTCTATGTTGTCTCAGGGCTGAGGGTGCACTATTCACATTTGTTCATGTTGTACATTTTTTGCCACATCCCCAGATGATGATGTTTGACTTTCTTCAAATATAGCCATTTCATTAGGCATTTAGTCATCCAACACTTAAGTATTGTGACCATACTTTTTATTAACCACTAAAATAGGCATTGAAGTTAAAGTCATTTCTTCTCTTTCTGAAGCTCACAGTCTGGCAGGGAGTCAGATTGTTAAATTAAAAAACATCAAATACTCATTGAAAACCATGATATGTACTATGTTGTTGAGGAATAGGGAATCATGACAACCCTAAACAGAGACATCAGCTTTAAACTGAGGGTCAGGCAAAAATGAACATTCGCTGATGAAATAGTGTTTATGTTCATATGTGAAGGAATCTAATACATTTTTGTCAGAGTGGACAAGTGGGTTAAGAAACAATTATGGCCAGCACATTTTGTATATCATGGTCTCAGTGTTCTAGAAGAGACATTGTACTCATTTTGTGTTTGTAATTAAAAATATTGACTCTAATTCCAGTGTCCAAGGGCCATCTGGTTCTCAGTGTATTGAGCCAAGCAGCCATATGACCAAAAGTGTAATGACATAGGTCTGGTTCCCTAGAAACAGAGGCTGAGATGAGAATTCTTATTTAAGTGACTTGTTGAGGACACTAGAGGCCTGGTGCACGGATACTTGCACCGGTTGGGTTCCTCAGCGTGGCCTGCGGGGATCGGGCTGAATCCAGCATCCAACATCCCCTGAGGGATGTAGTAGTGTGCCAAGTGGCAGGTGGCTTGGGAGGAGCCACTCCCACTTACCCAGCCCTACTCATCCTGGTCAGCTGAGTGTCTGCTTCCATCTTCCACTGCAGCTCCTAACATCTCCTGGTCTGCAGCTCTTAGCTATGGAGAAGTGGGTTCCTAGGGCGCAGTTCCCAGGGCCTCACTAAGGGTGTAGACTGAGGCTTAGAGAAGTGGGGTGAGTGCTCAAAGGAGACCTGGAGTGGACTGGGGAGTCACGGTAGCTGCACAGCAAGGCCACCCACTTCACTCGCCATCCTGCAAGTCCTGGGATGGCTCCAGTCTGATAGGAGGAGGTGGGTGCTAGGGACGGAGTTCGTGGCCTCTTTTTTCTCTCCCTCCATCCCTTGGTCCCGGCTGCCCAGGGAGGATATGGTTGGGGGCACCACACCTCTGGAGTGCTGCCTGGGGAGCAGCGGAATTTGGGCTGATAGCCCGGCCTCCCAATGTGAACTGCATCTCAACCCCACCTGCTTGCAATCTTTCATACACTCAAAGGCCTGTTTCTCTTTTTGTCTGTCCAAGTTGACTGCCTCCTGGTGGTCAGTGCACATCATAGCAACCAGTCAACCACTTGACCAGTTGCTTAGGCTTTTATATATATAGATTTTCTCAGAGGAGGACAAGTGATGGGAACAGGAAGAAGAGCGAGTTACTAGTATATAGGAAAGTGAGCCCAACCAGAGTCTAACTTTTACCATAGAAAACGTTGAACTTGAATTATTTCCCCCCAGAAACACACGCACACAAAACATGAAAAGCTTCTCTTTTGTACTCATCTGAAGCAGTCATTGCGAAACACGAGGATGGTGATATTCTTGTTTACTCCTTTGGCTAGGAAACCCTTTGGGAAAAACAAACAAACAAACAAACAAACAAACAAACAACAAAAAAAACCACTGAAAGTAGAGTTGTAGCAAACTATTAGTCGACTCTCACAGCAATTGGTAAAGGAAATGTGGGTGGGACACTACCAGCCTCTACTTCCCCAGGGATCTCCCTGGGTCAGTTGCAGCATGACCTGGGGACTGAGGGAAATGCAAATTACCAGATCCCTGCATCAGAAACTTAGGGGGTCAGGTAGGGCCCAGCAATTCAAGGGCCCCATGAATTGTTCTAAAAGCTTGCAGAGTCAATCTGATATATGCTCAAGGTTGAGAACCACTTTCCTGCAGGGAGCTTTAATTTTTTTTTAATTTTGAAAATATATTTTTATTGATTTCAGAGAGGGAGAGAGAGGTAGACACATCAGTGATGAAAGAGAATCATTGATTGGCTGCCTCCTGCACCCACCTTATTGGGGATTGAGCCTACAACTCTGTCATGTGCCCTTGACCAGAATCCTACCCAGGACCCTTCAGTCCACAGGCTGATGCTCTGTTCACTGAGCCAAACCAGCTAGGGCTCCTGCAGGGAACTTTGAAAGAGCTGGTGAAAAAATTAAGCTCCTCATTGCACCTGAACAAATCAACAAATGGAGACAATAGTAGCCTAATTTTGAGTTCTCTAAAAAAGATTATCATAATTTCAGGCAGCATCTGAAACTTCACAGGTGAATTTGCAGTTACTCGATTTCCACTTGCATTGTTTATTACTATTTCATTTCCCCCTGAAGCCTAGCTCAGTCATCAGCATCTGGGCTTGCAGCACAGATTTAACTTCACTATCTTGCTATTTGGGGGTTGGGGGTGGGGGACTGGCCCAGTAAGTAGGTAAGTAGGTCAAAGCAGTAGCGAAGATTACTGGTGCAAGATAGAAATGGCAAAGTGATGGGGTAATTAATCTCATATCTTTACTGTTGACAATCAGTATGAAAATCTATTTTCCAATATTCTTTCCAGAAGTTGAAGAAGGTTTTGAAAAGAAATAATACTAGATTTTTTTTTCCTCTTACAGTTAGTTGTGTGTGAATTTTATGGTAGTTTTAAAAATTGAGTGTAGCTGTAGGTAATATTCAGTTTATATATGATCAGTGATGTATATGGAAAATTCATATATGTTATTTAAGGACTGTGTAAAGGATTATGTTTTTTAAATGCTTTCTTATTGGCTACTTTGGTATTTAACTTGTGTCTTTTTATTGTTTTGCAAGTAAATGATGCTTAATTCATCCAAACATTCATTTATTCTACCAAGATTTATAAATTGCCTACTATGTGCAAAGCTCCTTGTTCGATGCTGTCAATATAGTGCTGAACAAATGGATAGATTGCTGCTCTGGCAAAGTTTACCATCTGTGTTAGTTTCTTGTTGCCGCTACAACAAACTGCGATAAACTTAGTGGATTAAAACCCTCAGCATCTGAAACTAAGAAACAGATCTTATTAATTACAAATTTACCATGTCTGGGAATACAAATTAATATTATTGGTATGATAAGTGTGTCCAGGCTCATACTTCCCTCTTTTCAGTTAAATTTGAGTACCACCTGAAGCAGGTGGGTAGAATATTATATTGCTTTATATTTTTAGAGTTAATCATAATTTCCTTCATATACCCCTGCTTCATTCTTTCATCTCTCCACTTTAAAAATAACATTTTTTCAGGGGGCTAATAAATTTTTTCTTATAATTCGTCCATACATTTTCATAAATGTTATCCCATCATTTCTGATGCCAAGTATAATCACCTTTAAGATTTATTTTGTAGCCCTGGCTAGGTGGCTCAGTTGCTTGGATCATTGTCCTATACACCAAAAGGTTGAAAGTTTGATTCCCAGTCAGGATAAACGCCTGAGTTGCAGGCTCTATCTCCAGCACGGGGAGTGCAGGAGGCAGGAAATCAATGATTCTCTCTCATCTTTGATGTTTCTCTCTCTCTCCTTCTCCCCTCCTCTCTGAAACCAATAAATTATTTTAAAAGAAAGAAAAAATATCCTTGGATGGGGATTAAAAAAGTATTTGGCGTGTAGACTTATAGGTATTTTCCCTATGCACATATCTATAATAATAAGGGTGTAATATGCTAATTAGACCAGATGTCCTTCCGGATGACCTTCTGGATGAGAGGGAAGTCTGGGTCTCAGGTGCCTGTGGGTAGCCAGAGGGAAGCCCAGTTCCTGGGTGCCATAAGGAAGCCAGTGCTGGCAGCCGGGGGAAGGAAGGCCTAGTCTTGCACAGATTTCATGCATTGGGCCTCTAGTGTATTTATAGAGCTTTAAATGCTCTTTGTTAACCTGAATTTTTCCTTTCCACACTATATGCTGACATATTTGTATATAAATTGCATGTAGTATTAATATTTTTTCATTCATAGTAGTGGTTCTAATAATGTACAACAGATAATTTGACTATGTTATTGCCAATATTTTCCTATAACAAACAATGTAGCAGTGAGCATCCTTGTATTATTCTCACACAACACATTATTCCCCCCTTGGGATACATTCCTAACAGCGGAGCTGTAGGGCTAAAGGACATCTTTGTTCTTTCTCTAATTTATGCTCTGTTGACATATTTTGCACTCGCAGAGAGCTGACTTAAAATCATATTGAGCAACACAGGGTAATTAATTTAAATAAACACAAACAACAACGAAAAAAGAATGAAGATAAAAAATATGTCCCTGTGTTCTGGTTCTGTGTCTAAAAGGACAGTAATGGTTGCAAGAAAGCAGTCATTCACAGAATATTCTTTGTTTGTTGCTTTATGTTTTAATAGCGTGGCACATATCTCCATTTAGGTAAATGGTATCCCCTGCCATTCGGTTGTTCAGACCAAAAATCTGGGCATGTTCCTGCTTCCTCCCTTTCTCGCATGTTCCACAGGGTCCATTAGCAAGCCCTGCTCAAGCTGACTGCTTCTCACCATGACCTTTGCTGGTCTCGCTCTTGTTCAAGCCAAGGTCACTGGACTTAGGCATGGCTCTTTTGATCTTTTGGCTTTGGTCCCTGATCCTTTTCAATTTATTTTCAACACAGAAGCTATAGCTGTGCTTTAAATCTGTTAGATCCTGTCATTCCACTATTCAGCATCATCCATTGGATGTCCTTAGAATGTGAAACAAAACCCCAGGCCCTTTCTCTCCTGCTACTTAAGCCTCCCTGCTGTTCCCTGACATGGTAGCCACGGAATTATATTCCCTGTTCCCATCTCTGTTTCCCTTCCCCAATTATCTATAGGCCTTGCTCCCTCTCTTCCAGATCTCTGTTCAAATGTCCCTTGGCACCTTACCATCACTCTCCATCTCCTTAACTGCTTTAGTTTGTCTAGTTTGTCTTGATAGCACTAACTACTGCCTGGAGTTGTGTTTTCTAACCATTTATATGTGTATTTACTATCTATTTCCTTCAGTATTATATGAGCTCTAGGAGGGCAGATATGTTGTTTGCAGTGTTTGACCAGACCCTGGTTCACAGAAAGTCTGAAATATCAGTTGAATGTACTCATACATGCATGAACCAAGTGTTAGGCTCCAATTTACGGCCGGCCAGGTCTGACCCTGAATTCCTTTATGCAGGTCGTGGATATGCTTGGGAATTGAATTATATGCCATGCTGCTGATTTTAAATAATGATTTAAGAAATAAATTCCCTGTACATTCTTAATATTTCTGACTGAGTGTGGCATAAATGTTCAAAAATCAGCTAAGATGAGAGGAGGAAAACTGGAAATAAGCATACTTTCTTGAAAGATGAGGATTGGAGAATTCATCTATTTCCTCAAGAAGTAGTTTCATTTTAATTCTTTAGAACATTGTTTTTAGCATTTAATTTTTCTTCTTCTAAGTGCTATGAAGTGTGTGTGTATGAATGTTTCATTAACAAACCAAAGCAGCTACCATGGTTTCAAAAGTCTGTTGAAGCATACTGTAATCACATGTACCAAGAGATGACAGTTTTGTAACTGTGGATTACAGAGCTGAGAAAATACTTTATTCAGTTGATTGGAAATTTAATTTTATCCTCTGTACTGCTTCACAATGCTCCTGACTGAGGCACCTGAGATTCTGTTTCCCTACAAGTCCGATGGAGCTCAGAGCATGTGTTGAGAAATGCTAAATGTAGCCCTGGATCATTTGTACAGCAGCCAGAGGAGGTCTGCATCAGTTCTTAGCCACCCACAACGCTAATTAAATTTACCCATGCGAAAAGCAAACACCCACCCCAGTTATTTTGAGCTGCTTTGCTGAAACACTGGGTAGGCCTTCTGCCTCCCAGCACTTCCCCCACCCCAAATCCATGGGCGTCCATCAAGAGGTCAAAGCAGAGCATCATTCCTTTTGGAAACACTTAAGAGAAATTAAATTAGAAAACTATGGCATTCTTATCACTAGTCTACTTCTGTGGTGTGAACACTCCCTTTCCTTATACCTTTCCTCTGTGGAGTGGAGTTAGTTGGAAGAGCATGGGTCTTGGAACCAGATAGGTCTGGGTTGGATGACAGCTTCAGTGTCTTATGTGACTTTGGGAAGATCATGTGCAAGAGGTATAATGGAACCTTCATCACAGGATTGGAGTGAACACTTAAAAAGTTAGTATATGTAGAGAAAAATAATTAAATTTAACAATTATGATTACTTCCTTTTTCTATAACCCCCCCTTTTTTTCTTTGAGACACGATGATGTTATTCTTTCATTCATGAAACAATTTTTTTTAAGTTATTGACAGTATTTCAAACACTGGTTATGGTGGAGAAACAGTGATAAATGAAACAGTCCCTGATCTTATGACACATTCTATTTGGGAAGGGAACAATGAACATTTAAACTAATAGATAATGTCATTTTAGATTATAGTACATCCTTGAAGAATATAAAGCAGGTTCTGGAACAAAGAGTGACCGTGAGGAGTGGGAGCAAGTTCAGGTAGTTTGATCAAGGACATTTTCTTTGTAGAAGTGACATATGAACTGAAATGTGAAGGGTGCAAACCAACCCGATGGTAAGCAAGAACAGCTGTTAGCAAATTGGGAGAAGAGAAATATAAGACAGGAAGTATAAAAATTGTCTCCTGTTTGTGGAACTGAGAGCATGTGAAAGAGGAGGAAAGGACAGTAGTGGAAGAAGCTGGGGAAGAAGCTGTTGAGTTTAGTATAGATCCAAACCTACAGAACTGGACTTTTGCTTTATTTTGCTCTGCAGTAGAAAGCTTTTGAGGTGGGTTGAGCAAGAGGATGATCAGGTCCAGTTTACATTTTTACAGATTCTTAGTTTAGACTTTTGGACAATGGCCTGTGAAAGGACAAGACTTATGACCTTTATTGTTAGTATATGAGGCAACTTTATTGGATAGTTACCCTCCTGAGTGAGTGAATGTGACCTTATTTGGAAAGAGGTTCTTTGGCAGATATAATTAACATAAGGATCCAAATGAAACACCCTTGGATTTAAGATAGGCCCTATATTTGATGATTGGATATATAGAGAAAGGAGAAGGAGGTACATGGCACAGAGACACACTGAGGGGAAGAACATGATTCCCAGCAGCCACCACAAGGTATGAGAGAAGAGAAATCTAAGACAGGAAGTAGAAAAATCATTTCCTGTGAAATGATAACAAAGCAAATTTACCTGAAACTATGCCTCTAGAAAGAGCCAACCCTGTCAACACCTTGATTTGGGACTTCTGGCCTCCAGAATTGTGAGAAAATAAATTCATGATGTTTTATGCCACCAACTGCGTTAGAGCAGCCTTGGACAATAAATAAAGCAATCGAGGCATCATTTATAGGAAGAAAAATGCAAAAGGCCTCTTTGATGGCCCCAGAGCAGTGTACTTTAGGATGGAAGAAGAAAAGGAAACTGTCTTCTGAAGGCCACACTGGGAAGGCGTGCTGTTATTTGACAGGAATATCGATTTCCCCAACTTGGATTGAAAATCTCTTCCGTGGGGTGGGCGGAGGGGCATCTGATAGCAGACCCCAGGAACAGACTCTGCTTACTTAAGTGGACCCATCCCATTCCCAAAGGAAACCCCCCTCATGCTGGGAGGGCTGACTAGACGCCGAAGCCAGTTCTTTCATTTTGGTGACCTTGTTATTTCTTTCTTTTTTTTTTTTAAATATATTTTATTGAATTTTTACAGAGAGGAAGGGAGAGAAATTTTTACAGGGAGTCAGAAAACATCGATGAGAGAGAAACATCGACCAGCCGCCTCCTGCACATCCCCCACTGGGGAAGTGCCCGCAACCAAGGTACATGCCCTTGACCGGAATCGAACCTGGGACCCTTCAGTCCGCAGGCCGACGCTCTATCCACTGAGCCAAACCGGTTTCGGCTGTTATTTCTAATGTATGTTGTCATTTGCCAATGGGGTAATATTACAATCAGTAGCAATAGTGAGTGCAGCAGGTCCTTGGATAGCACTGTTTTGTTCAATGTCATTTTGTTATAACGTTGATGAGATGCTGTAGGAACTTAACTCTTGTTTATGTCAATTAGCCTCAGGTAAATTGGTTTTGTTACACCTCGTTTCGCTTAAAGTCACAGGCTGTATTGAGGACATTTCGTGAGGACTTCCTGTGTCCTGAAGCAGGACCACTTCTTTAATACAAAGGCCTTACTCTGGTTACCTGCAAAACTGATCAAGACGAGGGATCCTTACCAATGGGATATGTACAGAGTGATATTTGGAACTGAAGGAGAGGGACAGAAATCTGCGGATGTGGCCTTTATTTGTCCTTGACATTTCTCAAATATAATAGAGAGTTAACATTCATTGAATTTCCAAAATGTATTAATGTCCTATGCTATCACTTTTTCATCTAGTTCTTACAATATTCTCAGAAGATGTATTAATTCAATTTTAAAGATGAAATAGCTGAGTCTTAAAAAGACCCAGCCATTCACCTACCAAATGTCTGTTATTACGCAGAAGCAGGTTTATATATTTAGCCATCCAGTTAGTTTCTTGGTAAAGCTAGGACTTTAACTTTGTCTATCTCAGCGGTTCTCAACCTGTGGGTCACGACCCCTTTGGGGGTCGAACGACCCTTTCACAGGGGTCGCCTAAGACCATCGGAAAACACAAATATAATTACATATTGTTTTTGTGATTAATCACTGTGCTTTAATTATGTTCAATTTGCAACAATGAAATTGGGGGTTCACCACAACATGAGGAACTGTATTAAAGGGTCACGGCATTAGGAAGGTTGAGAACCACTGGTCTATCTGAATCAAAGCTTTTCTTTACACCCATGGGTTATCATAACTTTGCCAAAATTATTCTGCCAAAGACCTCCTTAATGAACACAGAGCTATTGTTTTAAATTTGGGTGATAATGGTCATATTGGTCATAGAGATTGACTGGTAGACACCCAGGAGCCTGTGGATATTGAAGCCACTGTTATTATGACGCAGGATGGGAGGGCAGTGGAGGAAAAGTCATTTTTTCATTCATCCTTGACTTCCTCAGTAAAACCCGTATGTATTGGGAGCTCATACAATTGGAGAGAAAGAGAGAGAGAGAGAGAGAGAGAGAGAGAGAGAGAGAGAGAGAGAGAGAGAGAGAGAGAGAGAGAGAAAGAGAAAGAATTGACCATGTCATCGTCCCTCCCCATGTTATGTTCTCTCTCTCCAAGCCAGAAGGCTTTCTCCCTGATGGCCCAGAGCTGATATTCTGACTTGAGCCCAGTCATTAAACACTAATTAGATTGGTGCTCTGCTCTCCTTCTAGTTCAAGTTTTAATAAACTGTTGCCTTTTCCCCCACTGTCTTTTTCTTGAAATCCCAGACAGGGTCCTCCTCTTCTTTTCCTCTCTGTGGCTTAAACTAAGTCTGGGTATGTTTCCACTGTGGGCAAGGTGATTTAGATAAAAAGCATAAAGAGCCAATCCACCTGGAGTGAACACACTTCTTAAGAGGAAAAAAAAGTATAAATAGAAAAATCCAGATCCACTTCCCTGACACTGCCCATTTGTTTCTCGAAGACCACTTTGGATCTTGCACATTGTAATTTGCCCATTAAAAATCAGCGGCATGGTCTCTGGGCTTAATTAGAGAGTGCTTCTGGGTGAGTCCCTTGGATATTGTTTAATCTTTTGATTTGAATATTTCATCAGGGTCAGCCTCCTTCAGTGGCCCAGTACTATTAGCTTACCCTACTAATTTGGTCCCCATGTATGTTCCCTTTGAATTCAAAGAGAGCAAATTTATGACCCACACCTTGGCCATGATTAACCCTGCCCCAGCCATAAAAGAGAATGATTGCCTTTATAAGACTAGATACTTTTGCACAGGTGGCTATGACTATTTTATCTTTTTAAAAATTTCTATGATTATATTTTTAGATATCTGTGACTATATCAAAACAAGTGTCAGATGAGCATTATAATATTCTTTCAAAGTATAAGTGAATATTATCATCATCATCATCATCATCATCATCATCATCATCATCATCATCAGTATCGGGCACTGAGGAATTGGGGATGCTCAAGTTCCATTTGCATATTATCAATTGCATCAATAACCCAAATTCTGAATTAACTATTAACCAGGTATGATATATTGGTGTATATTAAAGGTAGTATTTGTACATCACAGTTATGCATTACTAGTAACTATGTGGATAAAGGGATTATGAGAGTCAAAGACCAATATTTAGTGCAGTAAAGAAAGTACAACTATGCATCAAGTACTATGCAAAGTTATATGGGGAATTTAAAATTAAGGAATTATTTCCTATGCATAGTCTGAGTGTTCTAAACAAGCTTACAAGTATTATTGCAAGTGCATTCTGCCATATTTTATTGTTGCTCTATTGCATTATAACAGCATCACTACAGATCTAATGGCTTAAAATAACACCCACGTATCCTCTCACAGTTTCAGTAGGTCAGCAATCCAGACAGAGCTTAGCTGGGTCCACTTTGGGGCCGGACACGAGGCTGCAGCTAAGGTGACTGCCAGGCCTGAGGTCTTAGGAAGGGTTTAATTGGGGAATGATCTCCTTCCAGGTAGGGCCAAGTTCAGGGCACATTGAAGGGAAGGTTGAAACCATGGCTGCAAAGCATGGCAGGCCCTTGGCAAGCTTAGGGTTCTTTAAGAGAATTGCATTAATGTCACCTTCTATGAAACCACAACACAGACCTAAGAAATTTGACACCATGTAGTGAGTGCAGCTAGGCATTCTGCATTAGCATAGTGCAAGCTTTAAAAATAAACCTTTGTCTGCACAATGACACAGTAAAAGAAGCTTGAAGCAGCCTCAGAATGATATAGTAGCTGCCAGCAGGGTGGGTGAAATATTTAAGAAAACAATCTGTGGTAGGGAATATTTGAATATTATTTGTATTACCACTCCTCGTACCAATGGAAATAACTAAAACTGTGAAGTACTTACAACATTACAGACATTTAACTATTATCTTATTTTGTCCTAATAAGGTCCAGTTATGAGTGCATTATTATTACTCTTCTACAGATAAAGAAACTGACACTTAGGTGATTTGCAACTTATTTAAAGTCACACAGTGAGCAAAGGTAGAGTTGGGAATCCAAGTCCTCTATTTTTATTTATTTATTTATTTATTTTTTAATTTACTTTATGTTAATTCTTACCTGAGGTTATTTTTCCATTTATTTTTTTTAAGGAGAATGAAAGGGAGGGGGGAGAGACAGAGAGAAATATTGATGTGAGAGAAACATATCTATTGGTTGCCTCCTGCAGGAGCCCTGACCAGGGTCCAGGCCGGGGAGGACCTGCAACCAAGGTATGTGCCCTTGACTGGGACCCTTTGGTCTTCAGGCCAATGCTCTATCCACTGAGCCAAACCGACTAGGGCCAAGTCATCTATTTTTAACAAATATAAAACATTGCAAAGCTGCAGCTGTGGTATGCTACAAAGAAAAATAAATTTGGTGTAGTTTTAAAAAGAATCATACAAAAAAACTTTTTGGCAGACTCTAAAGGTAGAGCTGTTGGTGGCAATAGGGCCTACAAAAATAGTTTGTTATTTATTGCTGGGTGCTTTACCTCCATTGATGGTTCTTGCAACAGGCCTGAAATGAAGATATTCATGGGATTTCTTTTTCTGGTTATTAGCAGGGAGAGCAAAAAAGTTTCACCAAACTTGTGACTGTAGTGGATTCTAGTAACAGGTCCCTTGCTGGGTTCACATGCAGAACAAATATTAATGTCACTTTAAAGAGGCTGTTGCAAGAAAAATACCACATGATCTCACTCATTTATGGATAATAAAGACCATTATAAACTGATGAACAAAAAGAGATACAGAGGCAGGGCAGCATCAAACAGACTGTCAAACTACAGCGGGAGGGCTGGGGAGGGTTAGGGGAGGAGGGTGGGTAAGAGATCAACTCAAGGACTTGTATGCATGCATATAAGCATAACTAATGGACACAAGACACTGGGGGGTAGGGGAGGCTGGGGGAAGGTCAAGGGGGGAAAAAGGAGACATATGTAACACTCTTTGTAATACTTTAAGCAATAAAACAAAATTTTAATAAAAAAGGAAGAGGCTGTTGATACATACATGGACTGCTAAATTACAGCAATTTTAATGCAAGTCACTTTCTTTTCTTCTCTTTTTTTTATTGTTTAGTGAAAAGTCCTATCTGCTAACAGCTAGGTACTACCATTTTGAGGGCTAAGGGAAATCTGGAATAAAAGCCAAAAACAAATGGGGTTTTAGGCCTGGCCCAGTTTATGCTGAGTGGATTAGCCTCTGTGAATTGTTGACTGGACTATTTTATATATTGCTTTGTACTGTACTTACAGCGTTGAGCGGAAATGGTAATCCACTTTCTTTCCCAAGAGGTGCAATTCTCCTTGAACCAACACAACAGCATGCATATATTTCCTATCAATCATTTGTCATTTGGTTGTGCACTTTCCTAAATTAGATGATTACTAAACACAGTGAGAACAAGAGAAAGGAGACGTGTTCCTCCACTGATCGGGAGACTAATTTTGGCACCAAGAGAAGCTGGTCATTTACATTTTGCTGTGCGAAGGGTTAGGGCAAGAGATTCAAATTACATTAAGAGGATTTAAAAATGAAGATAAAAGTTTTTCTTATATACCTGTCTCTAGCAATGAATCAAGAGAGGACCAGTAGAGTATTAAAAGGATGCCTAATCATATTTCATTTTCATTTAATTTTGCTTCTTTTTCTTTCATTCCTTAAGTTCTGTTACATTTATTTTTCATAAATCATTAAAATAATAGAAGCTTCAAAATTTTGTATTCCTTTTCTTCCTTTGAACAAATTATTTCTCCACAAAGAGTGAGTGGGAAGGTCAAGATATATTTTGTTGGTTTTATGTTTAGCTGCAGTCATATAACTCTTCAAATTGAAAGGGAAAGAGGCAAAAGGAAACCTTTTGCTCACAAATTGGGGATATTGAGAAGCTTTATAACGGAGTCCTACAAATTACACTCTCTCAGCAAAGAGTCTAGTGTCGGGCAACCAAACCCTGGGCCAGTGGCTATTTCTCATTGACTAATTGAAATAAGCACTGCATTTGAGAATTTCCCCATATGTTAGTCTATTTATATAATTTCACTCTTCCTTGTTGATAGTGGTAATCCATGATAATATGGAGATTAGTTAACGAAAACTGAGCAAACTCTGTCCCAATGAAACAGTGTTATTTGTTAGGTTTTAATTCATTCATCTTTTTTTTTTCTTAGCTCTTTCTCTCAGTCACTTTGTGATATAACTAAAGCAAAGGAATAGCAAAGGAATTGATTTTCTTAGATGTTGCATGTCATACACCAAACTTTGGGGTCATGGAAACAATACAATCAACTATTGAAGAACAGAATAATAATATAAAAAATAGCATTATGCTTGCTACATCTCTGCTTCCAGAAGCAAGGACAGAATTGTATTTTCAGGAAGTTCAGTGGTGTTAGAAGCCAATGAGGAATTTTGGCAGAGTCCCTATAGGTAACTGTGAGGCAATTGGGGATGCATGAGACAGAGGTTGCCACTCTTCTTCTTTTTTTAATATATTTTTATTGGTTTCAGAGAAGAAAGGAGGAGGAGAGAGAGATAGAAACATCAATGATGAGAGAGAATCATTGATCGGCTGCCTACTGCACGCCCCACACTGGGGATCAAGCCAGCAACCTGGGCATGTGCCCTGACCTCCTGGTCATAGGTTGACACTCAACCACTGAGCCATGGCAGCCAGGCTGCCACTCTTCTTGAACCAAGACAGACTAATCTAGATTCCAGAATATTACTTACAGATTGAATGCCCTAAAATATTCTACTGTGCTGATGAGAAATATAAAGTTGCTATTTATTTTCTAACAGCTAGATTTCTCTTTCTTCTCTTTTGTGTGTGTTTTTCCTTTGCCTCTTTTCTCAATAAAGATAGTAATTTTTAAATTGAACTAAAAAATTGGCAAGTAAAACATATCTTCATGTGCTTGTTCTATGAATTTAACAGAGACCACCTGCTTTATTCTGCTTTTAGGGCAAAATTCTTCACTTGATTTGAAGGTTTACTTTGACTAATCTTAGCCTTATAACCTGATCATGCTTCAAACCATCAATCAGCCACTGCATTAATCAGCCCAGTATTCTCTGCTGCAGAGATAGCTTTAAGTATTAGCTCTGTGGTTTATTGAGACATGTATTTAATTTTCTTAAACATTAGTTTTTTAATCTGTAAAATGTGCAGGCTAACATTCTTGAACTCAGAGTGTTATTATGGGGACTGGATGATGTATAGAAAGAGTATCAAAGTATCAGACAGTAGTCATTAAAAAGATGTGATATTGATTCTTACTTGTAAGGTGTTTGCTCATATCTTGACTATTCTATCCATTTATTCAATAAAATTGTAGAGCTTTATGTACTGTCAGTTACTGTTTCAAATGAAGGACAATAGTCAACTAAAAATAGAGTTATGCCATTACCCTCACATTAGTTACCTGCTATTTTAGCTGGTAGCATAAGGAAAACAGACTATTCATGGAGATAGGAGACTTGCAATCTTGCTGGGAGCCGGTCCATGCTTGCTGTTTCAAGGGACCTGTCATACATGGCATACTGTTCTTAATATGTTTGCTCACCTTCTTGGCACTATGTGTTTTAACCAAGGTCTCTGAGAAAGGTTGTTTCCCCAGGTAGGGATTTTCCCCTGAAGTTAGGTTGGGAATAAAACCTCTTAACTAAGTGCCAGGCAGGTAATTAATCACTTTAACTACGAACAATCATGCTTAAGCTACATAATCTTTACTCCCTGGAATGGAGATAAGAAACACCCTAACCTTTGGAGTAGAGATTGATAGGATTGGAATCAACTGGTATAAATACAGATGTAACAAGACAGGACTTAGAAGACAGAACCAAGAGAGACAGAACCTAGGCACAGAACCTACACAGAACATTCTCTAGAGACAGAAGAACTTAGCTGGAGAGAACATGGCAAAAGATCCTGGACAGAAACTGGCCTCAGAACCTAGAGACAGAACCTAGCGAGAGAACATGGCAAAAGTTCCTGGACTGAACCTGACTACAGAAATTGGCAAGAGAACCTGACTAGAACCTGGTGACTGAACCTGGCTGGAGAACCTGGACAGAACCTGGCTGGAGAACCTAGCGAGGGAACATGGCTACAGAACCTGGCTGGAGATCCTAACCAGAACTTCGCTGGAGATCCAGACCAGAACTTTGCTGGAGATCCAGACCAGAACTTGGCTGGAGATCCTGGCTAGAGATCCTGGCTAGGCTGCTGATCAACTGAACACTGTCTCCATGTCATTCCTTCTTCACCGACTCCATCTACACCTTTGGGGACCCCTGGACCCACTGGGGCTGGACCCCAGCACAATCTAGTTCCTGTTCTTTTTTTTTTTAATATATTTTTATTGATTAAGATATTACATATGTGTCCTTGTCCCCACGTTACCCTCTACCCCCCCCCCCCCCCGTTGTCCGTGTCCATTGGTTAGGCCTATATGCCTGCATGTAAGTCCTTTGGTTGATCTTTCCCCCTTTTCACCACCCTCCCCTACCCTCCCTCCAAAGCCCGACAGTCCAATCAATGCCTCTCCGTCTCTGGATCAGTCCTTGTTCATCAGTTTATGTTGTTCATTATATTCCACAAATGAGTGAGATCCTGTGGTATTTATCTGCTCTCCAGTTCCATCCATGCTGTGGCAAATGGTAAGAGTTCCTTTTTCTTCTTCCTCTTCTTAAAGAATACCTTTCAGCATTTCATATAATGCTGGTTTGGTGGTGATGAACTCCTTTAGCTTTTTCTTATCCGTGAAGCTCTTTATCTGACCTTCTATTCTGAATGATAGCTTTGCTGGATAAAGTAATCTTGGTTGCAGGTTCTTGCTATTCATCACTTTGAATATTTCTTGCCACTCTCTTCTGGCCTGCATGGTTTCTGTTGAGAAATCAGCTGACAGTCATATGGGTACTCCCTTGTAGGTAACTGACTGTCTTTCTCTTGCTGCTTTTAAGATTCTCTCTTTGTCTTTTGCTCTTGGCATTTTAATTATGATGTGTCTTGGTGTGGTCCTCTTTGGATTCCTTTTGTTTGGGGTTCTCTGCGCTTCCTGGACTTGTAAGTCTATTTCTTTCACCAGGTGGGGGAAGTTTTCTGTCATTATTTCTTCAAATAGGTTTTCAATATCTTGCCCTCTCTCTTCTTCTGGTACCCCTATAATTCTGATGTTGGTACACTTGAAGTTGTCCCAGAGGCTCCTTACACTATCTTCATATTTTTGGAATCTCTTTTCTTTTTTCTTTTTCAGTTGGGTATTTTTTGTTTCTTTGTATTTCAAATCTTTGACTTGATTCTTGGGATCCTCTTGTCTGCTGTTGGATCTCTGTAAATTATTCTTTATTTCAGTCAGTGTATGCTTAATTTCTAGTTGGTCCTTTTTCATGTCCTCCATGGCCTCACTATACTTATTGAGGGACTCATTAAATTTATCCACGGTTTCCATAAAATTCTTGAAAAACCTTATAAACGTGGCCTTGAACTCTATATCCAGTCGTTTGCTTTCCTCTGTTTCTGCCATTTGTAACCTGTTTCTTTGTCTCCGCATTTTGGCTGCTTCCCTGTGTTGATAGAATGGCTTTGTGTGCTAGGTGTCCTGTAGGGCCCAGTGGCTCAGCCTCCCCAGTTACCTGAGGTGGACACTCTTGGTGCACCCCCTTATGGGCTTTGTGCACAGTCTTGTTGTAGCTATGCCTTGGTTGTTGTAGGCTCACTGGGAGGAATTGACCTCCAGGGCAATTGGCAGTGAGAATCAGCTGTGTCTATGGTGGGAGAACTTCTGTGTTGAAGACACCCTTCTGGGGCAAGACTTGCTTCAGTGGGGCTTTGGTGCTCACTGAGACTGCACCCTGAGTGTGTCCCTTATGGATCTGAGGAGTTGTGATCTGGATGGTCCCCCTCTGACCACTGGGTACAGTGGCTCTTGGATCTAAGGAGGTGCTAATTTAGCCTCTGCCTGAGGTTACACAGCAGGAACTATGAAGAGAACTGCAGATTCCCCTTCCTTTTTTTGGAGTTTGGAAGTGCCCTGATGATGCTCAGCTGTGTAGCAATGCAAGCCGCTGTGGGGCCTTGGGCCTTCCCTTGGAAGCTCTGGGTCTATCTGGCCCGGCTGCAGTTAGGTAATTACAGATTGCAAATGGCCGGGGCATTCATATGCAAAAGCCTCTGCTGCAGCCTGGGCGGGGCGGGGTCTCAAGGAATCAAAGGGCGGAGGAAGCAGCTATGGTGGAGCCTCAGCCCCGCCCTAAGGAGTCTGGAGTCCTAGTGTCCCGGGCAATGGCTGCAAGCACCTCTGAGGGAAAGCTGCCCTCAAGCTCTCCTGCTGCCAGAGAGACCAGTTTCTCCCCGTATGAGTGCTGGGTCCCCAGAGACTTCCCGGAACCGGATTTCAGAGCCATGGGGAGCTTGTGTCTCCCTCAGGATTCAAAAAGACAGCAGCGTCCTCAGGTGCCAGACCCTTTCCGCGCGTGCGAGCTCCCATACCTCTGCACTCTACCTCCGCAGCTCCTCTGGCTCTCAGTGTGCTTTTCTTTCCTTCTAGTTGTAGAATTTACACTCAGCCAGCTCTCCTGTAGTTCTGGATGAGTCCGGCTTGTGTTTTTGATGCATTTATCAATTGTTGTGGGAAGCAGCAATTTCCCGGTGTTTATCTATGCCGCCATCTTCGGTTACCTCTAGTTCCTGTTCTAATACATCTCTGTGACTTTGAATTTCTCCCATCTAGGAATTTCAATGTCACGCCACACCATTACATTGTTCTCTTCCACAGCAAGCATTTGTAAATCTTTGCCTGATACACAGTAGCATCTGAGTGTACTTTAATTTAAATTTGTCACTAATTCTAAAAATATATATGTCTTCTCTTTGTCGTTAGATTGCAAACTCCTTGAGGACAGAAGCCAAGCCTTGAAATAATGTAAAACCCTCACTGTACCCCAAAACCTACTGAGAGATCTACCCCTATATCGGACACAGAGCAAATATTTCTTACTTGGTTATTTCTCATCTCCACACTCAATTAATATATTATTCTTTCAAGTGTTGATATTATTTCAAGGATTTTCATTAACCTGTTAGTACAATAAAAGATCGGACATGAAGATGTGCGTCTGTATGTATATATGTATGTGTATGACTTTTATCTAGTTCTTAGAGCAGGATTTCTTACCATTAACATCCATATATCAGAAGTTTTAGTCATTTCACACCATTCTAGTCTCCTACTTATTAAATAGCAACTTATCTTTAAAGACAATTCATACCTGAAACTATTTAAATATAACCATTTGCTATTTCTGTATTATCATACTTCATAAAGTATAATTTTCACATTCTGGATGATAGACAAAGAAAACTGTATGAAGATCGCATGAATCACATCTTTCTAGTCCCTAAACTCATTCCACACAAGTCTCTTTCCCCTAACCTTAAGTCCAACCTCCCAAGTTTATTTTATTTCTTCATCTATTTATTCAATTATTCTTGCATACATTGATAAGTATAGTCATTCATTTATCCATACTTCAATATTTATTGAGTCCTGACTATGTGTTAGACCAGTGATGGTGAACCTATGACACGCGTCTCAGAGGTGACACAGGAACTCATTTTTTTGGTTGATTTTTCTTTGTTAAATGGCATTTACATATATAAAATAAATATTAAAAAATATAAGTCTTTGTTTTACTATGGTTGCAAATATCAAAAAATTTCTATATGTGACACGGCACCAGAGTTCAGTTAGGGTTTTTCAAAATGCTGACACGGCGAGCTCAAAGGTTCGCCATCACTGTGTTAGACACTATCAATAAGTAGTGTTAAGTACCCTGTGAGCAAACAGTTGACTGTCACCTGCATGGACAATCCTACATTGATTCACCTACCCCCAGGCTTCTTTCTTTCCATGTGTTTATGCTTCCCTCCTCTCCAAGTGTTATCAGAAAATAATTATTTCATTGGGTCCACAATAATAAAAAGACCCCAATCAAGAGGTGTTTCTTGTAGTTTTGGGTGGTTTTCTTTTTTTAATACAACTTTACCTAAAACATTCCCTTACCAAACCTCCATAGATGGATTTTACAAACTGTAACCTCTCCCTAATACTAATACCAGATTTTGATCTCAGAAAAGGCAAATTGCACTTTTATTAGAATACTTACTTGTTCACAATTCCTAAATGATGCTATGATTGTATGGTGATAAAGGTATAGTTACCAGTTTTTTAAGTTAATGTTTAGCTTATTTATTCCTGAGAGTATATGTTTGTCATCTGCTCTGAAAAACATATTTTCAAACACAACAGTTTTGATTAATAACATTTTTTCTAGGACAACTGATGTTTGAAACTTTAGGTAGCGATGCAGAATAGAAATCTACTGACCTTAAGGTGTTATTTCCTGTGTGACCAAAAAGTGGGAATTTTTTTTAAAGTAGGTAGTTCATTAGGAAGCCTATGAGGAAACATGACACTAAGAGACCGTGCAATATGTTAAGGCAATGTGATGTGAAAGCAATTGAACAAGAAAGATGCAGACGGAATACCATGTAGGATTTTCCCCATGGGAAACTCTAAGTCCAGCTCAGAAGTATGTGCTGGGCTCTGTCTGTGAGCTCCTCTGGGAACCACATTTGCTAATGGACCTTGTGGGTGGTGCACAGATGTCCTTACTTATATAACATTTTAAGAAAACCTGTATTGTATATTTTGAACCACATAGGCAACTGAGCAAAAACAGTTGGCTCTCCAAAATAATAATATTAATGAATAATGATGATGATGATGATGATGATGATTTTCTTTGCTTAATCTGAAGCATAATCTATCCACTCTCTTGCATATGCCAACTGTTTCATCATCCTGGCTTCAAATAAGACCATCCATAATGCTTACAAGAGGAAAATGTATGCCAGTGCAGAACGCCAAGAAAGAGACTTCCTCAATTTTGCTTAACTCATCACTTTAGTGTACAGACGCATTCATTGTTTACAATGTATTCAGCACCACTAGTTTTCTATTTCTTTTTAATCAACTATGTAAGTTCATAGTCTAGAGTAGTTTTAGCAAACGTTTTGCTCTATAGTGCTGATATTTTAGGCTGTATGAGCAATATGGTCTCTATTGCAACTATTCCGTTCTGCAGTTGCACCATGTAAGCACCTATAAAATTACATAAATTAATGGGTGTGGCTGTGTCTGTAGAAAACTTTTTTTTTTTAAATAAAGGAGGCCACCTAACAGATTTGGCCTACATGCCATCGTTTGCTGACCCCTGTTTAGAAGGTCAAATATTTGTTATAAAAATGGCAGTCCCCTTTCCTGACTACATCCCACTCACTAGAATCTGTCTCTAAATTATTATCGTACATTTTAAAATATGTTTTTATTGATTTCAGAAAGGATGGGAGAGGGAGAGAGAGAGAGAAACATCAATGATGAGAATCGGTTGCCTCCCGCACATCCCCCACTGGGAATTGAGCCTGAAACCTGGGCATATGCCCTGACCAGGAATCAAACTGCAGCCTCCTGGTTCATAGGTTGATGCTTACCAGCCAGGCTATTTTAGTACATTTTTCCAAAACTTACCTCCATATTTTTATATGGCATGGCATTTATGCATTATCTATTGACTTCTTCCTATAGGATATGAGGATTTTCCTCTCTTTTAGAATCTTCCCAGACTCTGAAGTACGCACTTCCATTTCTCTAATATTTTTTAATTATAATTTTAATAATGAGGCTTAATATATAGGCTCGACATTCTTTGGGTTTCTAAGTCCTATGCATAGCTGGAAAATGTTGACTTTAGTCCTCTCTGCAGAGCTAGCTGACCATGTTATTTCTTTAGAGAATCTTAGATGTAGACATCTTTGTCTTTTTTTCTTGATCTCTTCAGAGTTTTGTCAGAGAGGACTCTTCTAAATTCTCTCTCTGGGGCTCATTTCTGGCTACTAGAGTTCTAAGAATTCGCCCATGACCCCATAAGCTCCAGGTATCTGGGAGACATCTACTTTATACTAAGTACCAACAAAAATAATTATGAATAGCACCCACTTACATTTTTAAAAATGTCCCAGTTTGGGTGGTAAATTGTAAGATGACCCTATCTGGGAGCCCAGGTGAGGGAGAAATTTGGAGGGATCTCAATATTCAGCTTATTCAACTTTAAACTTTTTTCGCACACTCTAATTTCCAAGCCATTAACACCCAGGCAACTGAAATTCCTTTTTCCAGTTTGGTACTTTTAACTGTGTCTGATGCCTCCCAGGGCAGGGATCCTGTGTTTGGCTGGTCAGATCATAAATGCCCAGTCTTCTGTCCATGAAGAGAGAGGGCAGTTGTCAGGCTGTGATGGCTAACAGAGGATCTAACAGCTTTTTACATTGACTTTCAACCTGTTTTCTATGGTTTCAGTCCCTGCTTTGAAACTTTGAGGACCCTTGGCCACAGGGAGTTCCAGGTATGAATCAGGTTGTTTATCGGTGTCCCCTACTGTTAAGTTAGGGTCCAGCCTTTCACTCTGCTTGGCAGTTACCACGTGTCTGTCTGTCTGCTTTCTAGCTTCCTAAATTTTGTTTTTGTTATCTCTCCTTCCCCTTTTCTTTATGGGCTATTGCATTTCTAAAAAGAAGTTTAGAGATGGATAAATGAATGGTTCAAGGTTACCCACTCAGTATCATATATCATACTGTCCTCATCGTGCTTAGAGTGGGTTTGGGGAGGAAGCAGAGGATGGAGCCTGTGCGCTGCCAGCATCCTTAACTGGAAAATCATACAATTGCAGTCTCTCTATCTTACTGCTTGTCTTTCGAATTCATAAGTAGGAGATGATCATTATCTGATCTCTTTATCTTTATTTCTGAAAACACAATTTCAATTCCCCTCACTTAGTTTTCTGCTCAGTTTCAAATGATCCAGTTCCTTTAAACTTATTTTTACACATCCTGTTTTCCAAGCAATAAACTTTCCTTGTGACTCCTGTGAACTTTTGTGAGTTCTCCTTAATTTCTAGGTTGTAATATTTAGAAAAAGGCAAGGTGTCTTTTTGTTATATATTTTGGGGAAGAAGTACAATCTAAGAAAGATAGAGAGAATAGTTAGTGGTCATTGAATGACTACTAATTGAAAGACATTATGTGCTTAGTAAAAAGTCCTGTTTTTCTCTCTTAATAAATGATAAAACTGTTCTCCAGAGGGATTAAGAAATTGTCCCAAAGTTGCATAGCTATGGAGTAGTTAACCTCAGATTTGAGCCAAGGGGTATTAATATTAGATACTGAAAGCCATCCTTTTCACTGCACCATTGAATTTACTAGAGACCACAGGAATGTGAGTCTCTTAGAGGCCTGTAGGATTATTGCTGAATAACACTTAATTATTTAAAAAGCATCGATGTTATTTATTGCACTTGAATTTTTCAAAATCACCATGAGACAGAAGAGCTTTATTACACTTTGTAAAGAGAAAAGTGAAGTTTAGAGGTGGATACGTGTACAGTTCAAGGTTACACAGTCATTAAGACTTAGAGACCAGTCAGGAACCCAGATTGTGTGACTAGTGTCCTGCCAATGTTCTGCTGATCTCATAAATCAAGTATGACTAGGTCCAGTGGGTACACAATGGAATGATTTATCTTAAAATGTCCAAACTGCACTTGGGCATACATGGTCAAGCAATGTTTTTCTCTTGTACATCCCTGACTGTCAGCCTCAGGTATATAAAATGGAAAGAAAGCGAAAGGACCCAGGTATTTATTACGGTCAAGGCTCTAGGCAGCATTGTTTAGAAAAAGTCTTCTGGAGTTAGGAATTAATTGATCTGACCACGTACATATTTCCAAAATCTACTGGGAATGTAGACGTTATACGGAAAAGTAAACATCACAACTGTGTCCATCAGAAAATAGCAATAGTTAAGTCACGTGTGCTGGTGTTTTCTTACAGAGAAAAAAGAATGCACAATGTTAGAATAGAGCCTTTGGAAATGTTTTTTTATATGGGAAAGACAAACTGAGTTTGTGACCAACAAAGGCTCTCTGGATTACCTCTACTTGAGAAATTACAACTCCCCAGACTTTTAAGATTATTTTTATATAAACTCTCACTACCTTCAACTTAATCAGTTGTTTGCCGCTGATTAATCTTTTGCTAAATTTATGATAGGGAGATTAGAGAGACTATATCCCACTCCTATGGCCACTTCTTGGCAAGCAGATTACTTTAATAGCGCTTCTTTTTCTACAAATGGTGAGCTTGCACCTTCTGAGTCATACTACTTTATTCATAAAGCTCCAGCAAAAATAGGAGAGATGCTGATTTTTGGATAATTTGCACTAGAAGCAATAGGGTATTTGTAATATAGCCAGACCCAGTACAGCTCAGTTTTATGAGCCAAAGAGAGACTTCATTCCATTATGTTGACAGGAAAACTCTGAAGTTGCTGTTAATTAGATAAAACTTGCTTATTTTATTTAATGACAGAGAAACGAGTTGATTTTTATGTCAATTACATTTTACTTAGTTCAAGTCAGCCAACCAACATTTGCTGACCTACTCTCTTCTATGAGGGGCTCTTTATAGTTGGGATATAAATATGTTCTTTTCCTCAATGTATTCTAGCAGGTTAGGCATTACAAATTATTATATTTTTAAAAAATCTAGAATTATATAAATTCAAAAGATTAGTTTATATGTAGCAGGTTGTACTCGTCAGTTGTTTTCCTCATGTCCTTAGGTCATAGAGCAATTAAAGTCCCTTTAAGGTGTATCAAACCTAGTTTATTCAACAGTTGGCCCAGTCTGCCCAAGATAGAAGACTAGGGAACACACAATAGGTTGCCAAGTTCTTAAAGACCTTGTGAAAGCTAACATTTCCGTGTCCCCTTCCCTTGCAGATGTCAAGACTTCTCCAGCCCCATTCCTATGACTAAAATACTAACTACAAACTATAATATTTTTGGAAAGTATAATAATTCTCTGAATGCTCAATTATCCTAAAAATCATTTCCCAGGAGAGCAGGGATCTGTATACCCTCAAGTTAAAGCCATCACCAAAACTCAGACATCACATTTGAGCATCATGTGCTGAAACCTGCATCCTGTTCTTCTTTTTTGAAAATGCTGCTGTATCCTTTGGTCTCTCATTCAGCTTTTCCAGGCTAATATTGAAGTTTGGTTTTCGAACTATCTATTCGAAACTAGCCTGCAGTGCTTTTCGTTCTTTCTCTAAATAACACAATTTTTAAAGCATATAAACCAATCATTAACAAATTGGTTAACAAACAGGAGGGAAAAAGAAGACTCATCTTCACTACACACTTTCTGCAAGGGAGGTTTTGACTTGCTAAGTATCCATGTGGAGGAATGAATTTTCATGGGGAAGGCAGAAGCTAAAACGAATGCAGGTGATAAGTAAATATTCTGGCATAAGCAAAGTCCTGGGTGCAGCAGCAGAAAGGCATGGGGAAATGTTAATACATGTGCTCAGTGTCTTCTGTTTGTCTCCCTAGATTCATTCTCTACCTTTTGGCTCCCTTGCCTTTTGGAATCCTGTTGGGTTTTCACAAAATTGGAGCCACATTGGCAGGAACCCAGAGGAAAGGAGGAGAGCAAAGTGGGGATAAATCAAGTCATCAAATTTCAAAATTCTCTTTGTGTTCTGCAAACTGCTGCTGTCCAAGTGGACAGAAATAACCCTCTTCTGTGATTAGCCTGGGTACTGACTAACCCATACCTGTAGCTTTTATACCAGGCTGCATGTTTATAAATAGGCCCTTTGTTGAATGCTCCTCAAATTTACCACGCCAACCGTGCCCTCAGTTTCCTGTGGGGAATGTGATTGAGTCTCAGCCTGATGGTGACTCTGTGTTTTGAAACGTGTTCTCTTGTGTCTAAGCATCACTCTAACTTTTTAGCTGTGTCTTTATTTTCTTTTAAATTCTCCATATTTCTCATTTTTTTTCTGCTTATTTTCCTACTTGATGACTGGACATTGTTATACACTATTTTGTTCTTTAACTCTTCTGGGACTGTTGATTGAGCTGAGTTGGAGACGCCATGTGCAACGGGACTGTTTTGTCCACAATACCAAGGCAAGAGCAAGCCCTGGAAACATCATGAGTGTTCATGGTTAGTGGGTTGGTTGATATTTAATGATGAGTATCCCTTTAAGAGTGGTCTCTACCTCTAACTCAATTTATTCATTTTCTTAATGTAAAGCTTAAAATGGCAATAACCCATGATACTCTTAAGGTTGTGGTATAATGCATAATATATATGCTCTTTCAGTAAGTATCTGAATGATTTCAGTTTCTTGATTTTTAATTTTGTACTTTATAGGCTTAAATTATGGTGGGTTTTAGGGGTGACCTAAACAGACTTTTACCACTTTCTCTCAATGTAAAAACAATACACCCAAGGATATGTTTTTTTAATCCTCACCCAAGGATATTTTTTTAAAAAAATGATTTTAGAGAGTGAGGAAAAGAGATAGAAACATCAATGTGAGAAAAGAAAACCAAAAACATAGATCAGTTACCTCCCATATGCGCCCCCAACCTGGGATTGAGCCAACAACCTGGGTGTGTGCCTTGACCAGGAATCAAACCCACAACTTTTTCGTGCACTACATGACACTCCAACCAACTGAAACACACTGGCTAGGGTGAGAGGTGGTTATTTTTAATTTTAATGAAATGTTTATCTATTGTCTGGACATGAACAAGCCTCATTTCCATGCATGGATTCATTTGCATGGCTCTATCGTCTCATAGCTATCCTTTGGTTTTTACTAATCTCTAGGTTTGCTGGATCCATTTTCCTTTTTTGGATTTCGAACTCAGTGCCTTGGAACAGATGGGGTGTTGTGCAGCATGGTGGGACTTGATGCCATTTGATGGTTGGATTGGTTGACTAAACAATGCAATTATCATTTAATCTACCACACTGGTAGTAGAATGGAGTAACTGATTGGCATACCGATTTGGATAGAGTTTGATAGAGTAAATGCAATGGTGTTACTTTCCCTACAGTGAGAGCCTGCTGGGTGAGACTTGCTCATTTTTCTGGATTGATTGATTGATTACTCTGTACACAGCACTTAGTTATGTTGTCACCCAGGGTGACTGAGCCACACAAGAGTATTGGCAGTGACACCCTGTCCCACAGAAGGTGAGAATGCTTTGGATAAACAAACATCCAGAGCCAGCCTTAAGAAAATCAAGCTGCTTTCTATTAAGCTACCACGTGGAATTTCTTTTTTAAAGATATGTTTTATCATATCCAGAGTCTGAGGCTTTTTTCATTTCTCTTCTGCTTCTTGTTACATGTACTCCAAAGAGGCTACCTTTTAGTGTTGTTTTCCCCCCCTAAAAATCAGCCTTCAATTTGGTCTCTTTGATGTTATCAAGCTACTCTGCTTCTCAAAGTAGGAAAAAAAAATCATATTGGCTGTCTGAAGTCAGGTTCCTAATGTGGACTGATTACTTGGAATGCCCCGGTCTAGAAAATCAAGGCATTCTTACCTGACCCAGATACCTAATTAATAGCACACTGGGCTTGACCAGAGCTGTTGAATCTGTATTCTGGCATTCCCTTCCAGAACATCAAGAGTGAAGAAATACCAAAATGGGGGAAAAATAGCTGCAGCGCCCCTAATACTCTCTTTTACTGCCTCACCTTTGGCTAGCACAACAATTTTACCTGGCATGTGACATGCTGCCTGGCATAAAAAGATGAATACAGAAAAGAATCCAAAGGGATTAAAAGGTCAATGGATTATCCATTAAGCAATCAAGTAGCAATATGCCTCCATTTGTCTAGGTCATGATTTATTGCCTGGGATAAATGGACCAAGACCTGTGCGGTTTTCCCCAGGGGCCATTCTCTATCAAATCTCTCCCACTGCCATTTTTTAAAGCCCTGGTCACTATTGTGTACCTTTTTACTCCTTGGCAATATTTTAAAATTACTTGCAAGCATCACACAGCTCAGATTATTTTAGCTGATAAGGGCACAAGGCTTCCTGAAGTTCAAAGGCAACTAGCTTGGGAATGTAATTCAGTAAGCAGAGAAGAAGATTCTTCTGAATCGTGTGCCATCCATGGGGCAGGTATCCAGCTAGCCTGCTCATTGGAACACAGCTGGGGGGAAAATATCAAGCTTTGTGGAGCTTTTAGGAAATGGTACAGTATTTTAACTTGTATTACCTATTTAGTTTCTAATGTGTTCATTCCACCCTGGCATCATCACATTCAGGAAAATAAGCAGTTTCCTGTGCATATTAAACACAAAGTAGCTTTACTCCAACTGTGTTAACATTCTGAAATGTTCCCAAGTTTGGATGTCAGACGAGTACCTTTTCCACTTGGGAGTGGGCGCTTTGATACAATCAGTTGCTCGTTGTATTCTCTCTGGCAGCTTTAGGTGATAAAAGCTTCATCAATAAGCAGTAGTCTGCTAAAGGAAAGACAGAATGGTTCAAAGCAATTCTAGGGAAAGAAGCTATGCCCTTCCCCAAAAGTATGCATTTTGAGGAATATTCTATGCCATTTAGCATGTGGATTTTAATTTTTAAATATATGTTTATTGATTTCAAAGAGGAAAGGAGAGTGATTGGCTGCCTCCTGCATGTCCCTTATTGGGAATGGAGCCTGTAACCTAGGCATGTGCCCTTAACCAGAATCAAACCCTGGACCCTTCAGTCTGTCCACAGGCCAATGTTCTATCCCCTGAGCCAAACCAGCTAGGGCTAATTTATTTTAATAGTAGTTTTCAGTAGTAGCTACTCACCATAATTCTTAGACATAGTGTTTTAGGAGTAAATCATCTTCGAGTGAAAAGAGGATTAAAAATGATAAACTATAGATTGTTTTCATTATGAATCCATGCATACTTCTCACTAGCAGTTCCTTCCTTTATCTCAAGAGACAGTTAGTTGTTAGTTACACAGATTTGTGAAGAAACATATTATGTTTCCCTTGGATAACCAGCTCAGCACAAGTCATGAACTAAGATTTTTGTAATTTGAGACATTCTGACTCTCATGTATATCACAAAGAATACATCCCTTTTAAGATGAATAATCTATTTTATTCAGCTTTGGCTATTGCAATTATATTTACCCAGATTTTCAGTATGATCTAAGATACACAGAATTTCAAGACTATGGAAATATTTTGTTTTCCTCTAGAAAGTGAATGCAAGTCAAACTCAGGACTAAACAATGTATGTAGACTAGTGACTCCCAGCTTTGGAGGGTGGCGGGATTGGGAATTGCTATGGATTTATTATAACAAAAAACATTCTTTATTTTTGTGTGCAAACCAGACATTGCATGCCACCTAGAAAAATAATGTTTCCATGCATTTTTAAAAATATCATGGAAATTGTTTGTTTCTTATAGAAACAACGTAAACATTTACAAACTCATTCATTAATATAAGAGCTGAAGCTTGGCAACATGATTATTTCTATAAATTTCTCTTCGATGAGGTTTAGACAAATTAAAATTGCCTTGTGGCTGGTTTGATAATAAGTGCGTTTGTCTGGGATGCAAATTCTTTCTTTTGAGAGAAAAAAATATTTGTATTGTTGAAAGTGTTACAAATATCCCTTTTATTTCTTCTCCTTATTTTAAAACTGCCTGCTTTTTAGATTCTACATATAAGTGAAATCATATAGCATTTGTCTTTGTCTAATTTATTTCACTTAATATAATAAAAGTTCATCCATGTTGACATAAAGGGCAAGATTTTCCTTTTTAAAAATTTTAATATATTTTCACATCACATTTTCTTTATCCATTCATCTACTGTATTGATGGACACTAGGTTGTTTTCCCATGTTGGTTGTTGTAAATAACACTGCTACAGTGAACATAGGGATGCATATATCTTTCAAATTCGAGTTTTTGCTGCCTTAGGGTAGATGCCCACACATGGAATTGCTGGTCACATGTTAGTTTAATTTTTAATTTTTTGAGGAACATTTATACTGCTTTTCATAGAAGCTGTACCAAGTTGCAATCCTACCTACAGTGCACAAGTATTTCCTCTCTGTTATCCATTGTCTTTTGATAGCCAATTTGACAAGGGTGCGACTGACAAACAAAATACATTGAAACAGACTCAGAGATGTAGAGAACAAACTGGTTATTGCCAGAGGGAAGGAGGGTAGAGCAGTGAGTGAAAAAGGTGAAAGAACAAAAGAGACACAAACTTCCTTATAAAATGAATAAGCATACATATAGCATATGGGATATAGTCAATATCACAATAACTTTGGTGAGTACACTTTATAAGATACATAAGTGTTGAATAACTACATTGTACATCTGAAATTAATATAATACTGTATGTCAATTATATGTTAATAAAAACTAAAACCATCTGTTAATAGTATTCCATTACTTCTTGTGGGGTTTAGGATGGTATATTCCCCCACAATATGAAAAAAAGTATAAACTGACTTTTGTCTCATAGTGATCTTGGGAGATAGAAGAACCAGAACCTTAGAATTATGAGCCATTGGGGATGAAGGAGATCTTAGTAGTTTTGGAGCTTAGCCCTCCTATTTTATTGATTTGAAATTATAATGTTGGGCCAGGGACATAGCAAGACTTTGTCCCTTGGTCAAGGCTTCCTTCCTATTATTACACTGGTTTTTGGAAGATGGAATGCAGATTAGCCTAAACAATCCTGAGCAAATTGTGACAACTCCACTGTACTGCCGGCCCATCTCACAGTTTGGGTAAACTTGGACTCCTGTAAAATGTTGTATACAGAAATACATGTTTAGATACTAATAGTTAACTTAGGGGAACAGAAGCTACTTGGAGGAACTCTCCCCAATGAAAACTGAAATTTTAGTTGGAAAGATCACTGAAGGAAGTAACAAGTAACTAGCTAAGAGAATCCTGTGATCCTGTTTCTTGATTTTAATGATCATTTTCTACCTCAGACCCATCAAGCAATCTTATATTTTCTTCCTGTGGAATTAGAAAGTCAAAAGTGGAGGCAATGAGCATCCTCAGATTCTGTCTTGTTGGGGCCTTGAAAGATGCTCTCCAGTGGGAACTATTAAACTTACCAACTTTGCAAGACAAGATTCTTTGAAGAAATAGGCACATCGGTGATAAGCTTGACTGCTTTGCCCAACAGAACATTTTAGTGAGTTCAAAAAAATGTAAAGGATACTTTTTTTTTTGGTCGCCGATTATATTTTAATAAAAATAATTTGTAACAAAAAGACAGAAGGAAAATATTACCCATCATTATTATTTTTGTTTGGGGCACAAATGCCTGTTTTACCTTAGCTTGACTAAATTTTAAATAGGTTTCCTCCTGACTATAGACCCCTGACTCCCTTGTCTTAGAGCATTTACTTATGAAAAGTTGCAAATATAAAATCTTTCTCTGCCCCTTGGGATGTAAACCTTCTCCGAGCCTCTTGCCCATTTTACAACCCAGAAATGTCTTTCCAAGGACCCAGAAGCCATCTTTTTGAAATGAAATCAAGAAAGATGGGGCCCCTGATTTCCAGGTTACGTGGAAGGGTAAGAGTTTAATTTAATAATAAGTGGGAATTGGCAAACATATGTGACCTCATCACACACCCCACCTCCATTGTTAAGGATTCCATTCATAATAAGGATAATATGAAATTTAAAGTTTAGTATAGCAGATACTTTATGCCTTGGTTATCACAAACAGAAGGCAGAGAAATTATAGCAGTTACTGCTCTCAGGTTTGACAGTGAAGGAGTGGTAATAAAACAGGCACACTGATGCGAACTGTATTGATATATTTTTAATTAAAACAAAACAAAACAAAAACCCTCTAACATTACCCCAAAATGTTCTCTAGTACTTTTCTACTATCTCCCCTAAGAGCTTAACAATTCTTCTGCCTTTGTATTTTTTCAATGGAGTTGAATTCAGTCTCTCCCCTTTGCAACAGATCCTCTCCCCTAGGGCAATGGTCTTGAATAAAGCCTTCCTCAAGTTTAACCCCATTTAATGCCATTATTGTTTGATACCATACAACCTAAAGAAACATTGTTTTTATTTCTTTATGTTCCTGTTCAGTCTCTTTTTCCATAAATACATGGCATGTATATATTCAGAGCATATATAGATTTTTTATTAATCTTAAACATTCCTCTTTGTTGCTCTATGATAACTATATTTATTACATGATACCCTATCAATATAATAGTATAATGCTTATATTATCTCCTTTTTTCTTACTTGAGACAAAATGTTAGCTAAACAGCATAACAGCACACAATTACATTTTTTCAGATGTTCAGCCTTTATCATAATATGTTAAGGTTACAAGAGTATATTCATTTTTGTGTTATTGGTAATATTAAGGCCATGAAATTAAGCTCAGCCATAGTAAGCAGGCAGCCAGGATAACTAATACTCATTTTTGGCAGTCAATTCTGGTAGATGGGCATTAAATTAGTCCAGGCTATTTCACAATCTTTAATTGCTTCCTACAGAAGTGGTCATGCACATTTGGCTATATGTTACTGAGAATATTGTTTCCAAAAGTACTTGTATTAGGCTGTGATTGCTAAATGATTTGGAATAATACAAAAGGTGAAATAAGTTACAAGCAAGGAAAAACAGGACAGATATTTCAATGTTAATGGGCACATACTTTTTATAGCAGGATATATTTGGACATCAAAAGTAGGGAGAAAAGTTGGTAACTTTTAGGAGAAAGAAATGGTCTCCATTTGTAGGTGCCGTGAGTGAGTTGTACAAAAAATAATTAGATGTTGGTGATGAGTTTTAGAAGAGAGTTCACAGTAGACATATTTTCCTTATTTGTTGTATCTCATGAAATGAAACCTCATTTTTAATGGTGATATATCAAGTTGCCATTCAAGTAACCAAATCCTCTTATGAAATGAATACTAAATAATCTTAATGTTTTTTTAAAAGAAATGTTTAGTTTTTTTCTGTTTTTTTTTCTTTTCTTTCTCTCTTTTTTTTTTTTGTCAGGGGAGGTTAAGTCTAACATAGAGATAAGGATTAATAGGTACAGTAGACATTAACAGAAAATAATATTGAATGTAAACTGTAATTGAAGATATTTTTTAAAATAAAAAAATAGGTAGAGATGAATAAGATTTTGCAATTTTTTTTCCAACTCTATCTGGTAAAAAAAAAAAATCAAAGAAAAATTTCTATTAATGTAGAGGTGATATAGGGAATGCTGTAGAATATTTAAAAGAACTTGCTCAAAAGTTAAGACTGACATTTGAGTCATAAATTTAGATTTTGTTTAACAAAGTTAATACATTTCAAGCTTCTTCTGTCTCTAGAATTAATAAAATGAGAATGACTGCAGAATTGAAAACAAATTGGCTTGCATTTTGAACCACGTCAAGTTTAATTTAGCAGAGATGTTAATTTGAAGTAGTTCTATGTTAATTGTTATGGGGAAACATTATTGGGAGCAGAACACTCAGCCAGGCATTCTGAACATGTGCCCTATGGACTCACACGAGCCAAGGATAGAGTCAAGCAAGCTACAGAGGTGCTAAGTCATCACAAGCCTGTGAATCTTGGCTCTCAGCCCCAGTATCTCAGAATGCTTGAGACATCAGATTTCCCAAATCCATATTTCCTAATTATTATACCAGGCTCACTTTCTATTATGTCAAGGGAAATTTTTATTTCAAATATGCATGATCTTTACGAAGTGTCATATATATAGCTTTTATATATTTGAGTCAGGAGACTTCCATACTTTGAAGATTCTTCTAAATCAGGTGAGTACAGATAATTCCATTTTGTTAATTCTACTCACTGTCGTAAAGTAACTATTCAAGGAATTCTGGAAATTGTTTAAAGGCTTCTATGTGCCAGGCACCCTTCTGTTCACTCCAAATACAGGTGTGAACAGAACGAAATCAGTGTTATCTTCAAGTTTAATGAATAATGATATCTAGTGACAAGTAAGTGTAAAATATAATAAATAGGTTAAAGGGACTGGTCATGATGGGGCCAGGAATGTGATTTTATATGGATCACTGAAAGCTTTTCTCATGAAAACAAACCAAAACACATTTGAATAGAGTCCTAATGCAAGCATGTGAGTGTCCTGAGACAGAACAGTCTATGTGGTATAAGCAGCAAGTAAATGCTGGGGCTGTTTAAGGGGCAGTAAGGAGCTTGGTGTGGATCTAATATGTGAGCTTGGGAGCTAGTAGAAGGAGAAGCAGTGAAAGAGGTGGAAGGATGCTGTAAGCCCTGATGAGTTGTCTGGATTTCACTCTGAATAAGATAGGAAGGCTTAGATGGGCTGTGAAGAGAGGGATGACTGATCTGTGTTGGGTTTTTGAAAAATTACTCTGACATTTATATTTTGAATGAAACCTAGGTGAAAGTGAGGAGAATGGTGAGAAGTCTCTTACAAGAACCTAAGCATGAGAAGACAGTATCTTAGACTAGGAAGCTAGTAGTGGCAGTAGTTAAAGATGGGCATGTTCAGAATATATGCTGAATGCAAAACTAATAGCATTTGCTAATGGATTGGAAGTGAGATATGAGAAAGGGGACTAGAGGCTAAAAACAATGTTTGGATCTGGTAGGATAGAATTCCCCCTTGATGAGATAGAGAAGACTGCCACTGAATTGAAAAAAGGTAGGCATTAAGTGTGTGTTTGATATGCTTTGATTTTAAGATACTTGTTAGAATTTTAACTGCAGTTATGGAATTAAAAGTCTGAATTTCAGGGGACATAATGAGACTAGAGATGCAAATTTGGTAATCAGTAGATTGATGGACATTTAGGCCATATTATGGGATGACAACACCAAGGGAGTATTTATAAGACAGTTAAGAGATCTGTGGGTGCTTCTTGGGATATTCCATCAAACACAGATTGGAATAAGGCGGAGACCCAACTACTGAGGAGTGGTGTTTGTGGTTGAAGGACCTAACTGTCTGAGAAGCCAGGTGAAGAACATCTTCTAAGAAAGAGAAAGGATTAATTCTCTCAAGACTTACTGGTAGGTCAAGTTAGCTGAGGACTAAGAAATGATCATTAGGCATTTTGAAATGGAGGTCAGTGGTGATTTGTGTGTAATCAGAGGCAAAGGCCAGTCAGGGGTGAGTGCAGATGAGCTCTTAGGATAGACAATTCTTTCCAGGAGTTTTCCATCAGAAAAAAAATATGCTATGAATATTGATGAGGAAGGTGATCCAAGAGATATTTTGTTTCCGTATTTGTTTAAGATATCGATATAAAAAGAGGGGTCATTTTTTAAAATAGAAGATAAGTCCAAATACTTGATGAAAACCCAGTTCTCACCACTGTTATTTCTGTTACAACCTCCTTTCCCTTTGCCTTTGGGTAAGTTCTCAGTGCAGTATATGTAGCTTGAATAAACTGTATCCTAGCTTCACAGCTCCAGGAGTCTGATATCTTTTGACTTTGAGTTGGGCAACAAAAATCCAAAGAGCTTTCTGCCAAACAGAAAAAATATGTCTCATGCATTGTGATGTGATCTCTCTCAGTTTCAAAGCGGGCCAGCTAGGAACTTCAAGTTGATTAAATTGGAATCCAATAGACTCATAATTCTGCACAGCAGCTTTCTGCACAATGGAGTTAAATTTACTACAACTCAGCCAAGGGTAGCACATGCCATATAATTTTGTCGCCCGTACCTCTTTAGATTTTGATTTACTAGGATGTGGTTTGCTGTTGACTGAAATGCAAACAAATGTTCCCTTCTAAAAAGTGAGCATAATTATGGCACTTTCCCCTCCTTCTCACACATGCACCCTCTCTTTTTCAAACTTTAGTACCACTTCTGAGACAATTAAGATAATTTGGCCATTTAAGTACTAACAGCCACAGCGGTGTTGGAACCACTTACTTTTTTAGTACTAAAATGCAGTATAAAAGAACATTATTGCTTATTGGAATTTTAATGTCTTTTTATTGGGTTTGAACTATAAAGAGCATTGCGTTGACTTTGTGCTTGTTCTTAAGTAGATGTTGAAAAGCAGGAAGAAAGAAAAAAAAAGGTTTTTGAAATTCACTTCAAATCACTAATTTTGAAGCCACCTTGGAGTCTCTTTTGAAAACATAGTTTTGACTTGGATTGAGAGGCTTATGGACAGCCAGGTAGAGAGTTTTGGGGAAAGAAGGAGATATTGAAATGAAGAAAAAGTAGACTCTAGTCCTTAAAAACTAAGAGCTTTCTTTCAAAAGATGAAAAACTGATTGTACTTATTTTGTGATTGTCATGAAACCATTAATAACTCAGATTCACATCATGTAGCCCTTTAATACTGTAGTCAGCCCTCCTGGAAGCCAAGAGTGCCCTGTGCTTCAATTGTAATGAGGCTGTGATGAGAGGGCGAGGAGGCTCAGCCTCCCTTCATACTGCAGTGTGGGCAAATGTCCAAGTTTAGAATTTGAGGGGGTGAGATTTATGGGGTAATGAACCCTCTGAAAAGTTGCTGCTGAGCATTTAATGTTATCACTTTATTAGAATGAGACATGAAAGGGTGTGATAGAATGATGGCAGGCTAGAGGTCTCCATACTAGGGTTGCATCATTGATGTGTCACTTATTAAGTGGATAAACTCTCTGAGCCTCAGTTTTCTTCTCAGGAAAATGGCGATAAGGACAGAAACAAGAACAACAAACACATGTAAGACTAGAGTTGAGCACTGTTGTATTTATTGCCTAACGTCATTCTTAACAACTTTGATAAAACATTATTAATTTTATCCCCACTTTGTAGAATAGAAATCTGAAGGATAGCCTGTGTAAAGTCTCAGAACTAGAAGGAGGAAGAAAGAGGTTTTAAGTTAGGCAGTATGATTCTTTTAACCACACTGAATCAACTGGGGGTAGAGGGAGCTGTGAGAAATCAATGAGACTATGTAGGCAAACTTCTTGCCCTGTTTTAGTGCTTAATAAATGCTAAGTATCATTGGCGATGAAGTTCAGAGATCCCATTATCCTTCCTTTCCAATCAAAATTTAGCAGACGGCTAGAACTGTTACTACTTAGGAAGCAAAATGGAGAAATTTAAGGCCATTATCTAAGAATTTTAGCTAAAAAAAACCAAATCCAAACCTGAAAGAAAAGTTTTGTCATTCAAACAGTTTCCGACCATTTCCTCTGCTGCTTCCTTATCCATGATAAAATTGCTAATTTCATTAATTATCATGTGCTTTTGGGTTCATAACTGCATTCAAAATCTTCACTGGCATTTTGGCATCAGAAGCTGTGGCTTCAATCTCCTCTTTGCTTCACTTCCTTTGTCTTCATCAGAAAGAGCTGCTACTTGCTAAATTTTTAGAAAGATGTTTCCCACAACCAATAAAATGGGATTCTATTTCTGTTACTCCCAGCACGCAGGATATTGCATGCTTGTCTATTTATTTATACCTGTGTCTACAAATGTTTAGTTAAGTAAGGACATCGCCTGTTTGGCACTGTAAGTCCTCTTTTCCTTTTTTTTTTTTTTTTTTTTTTGCTTTCTTTTAAAAAATAATACAGGAGAAAGAAGGGTTTCTTGAAAATAGCATACTGACATCAAACACAGGCCACTGAACTCTTAAAATCACCCGATTTTTTCCTATTAGTGGAACTATCCATTGTCTTCCCATACCCTGACTATAAACTGAGTGCTTCTAATTAAATAGGGTCCCCTTTAGCTTGGCAAGTAGACACATTAATAGGAGCCATTGTTTAATAGAGAACAATCTGGAGCTGTACTAGGAAATGTGATGTTGAACCTTGGATTTTGTTATGCCGTTTCGTTGTCAATCATGTAAAATTCCTGTGTCTTGATATCCTCCATTATAACATAGACGCATAACGCGTACCTCATAGGGTTGTTATGTGGCGGAAACATTAGATATGTAAATCATTAAAATTCAAGCCTAAATGTCAGCAGTCCAGCACTGATAAAGCAGCTCTCCAAATTCTTTCAGAAATCCTGTCTCTTTCTGGCTCACTGCTCCATCATCTCGAGGCTGTTTTTCCAATCCTTCTGACCTAAGATGGTTGCAAGAACTCCAGCCATCACACCCACCACCAGTCAGCATTATGTACAAAGGTTAAGAAAGACAGGTTCCCGCTGACGTTCAAGGCAATTTCATAGATGGTACATGCATCTGATAACTTAGTCATATAGCTACACATAGCAAGGAGTGAGGTGCGGTGGGGGGTGGGGGATGAGGGGGGTAGCATTTACTTGGGCAGCAAAGGCCCTTGCTAAAAATTAGACTTCTTAGAATTGAAGAAGAAAAATATTGATAGTGAGACTGTCTGCTGCAAATGGCGGTAACGCCTATGATTTTATCCTTTAACTTGAACTAAAAAAAGGTGAAAATCTGTACTGAAATGTGTTTCTATTCCAATAGAAATGTGTTTCTATTCCAATGCTTAAACCTTTACTGAAATGTGTTTCTATCCAATGCTTTCTCTTTTACCTTAAACAAGATAATGGATGTGGAAACCCTTAAAAGGAATAAAATGACTAAATAATTATAAAGAGGGATGTTTTTATTTCCGTCTTTTATAGTGAGTGGCTTTGTAAGTGCCTGTGTATCAGGATATTAAAGAATCACTGAATCTCGAGCTAAAGGATAATTAAAGATAAGAGGGTCAGGGATGTTTAGGAAACACAGCTAAGCAGAACATCAAAGGGAGTTAGCATAAACTTTGATCATTGAAAGTGGGCACTTTTTGACACCAGCATAGAGTCATAGTTTTGGGCAGAATATGCTTTTATTTTCTGAAGACATAAATGGCTATATTTTGTTCTTTCACAACACTGGTCATTAAACTCATTCAATATTGTAAATATGAAAAACTAAGATATTTAGCTGTGTATGTAATGAAAAATAGCATTAAGTAACTTCAACACATTGATATTTTATAAATATATATTTGAAGATTTGCAGAATAGCATGGGATATGCCAGGTATAGTTTGTTCCCATACTTGAAATTGGCATGCTAAATAACAGCAGTGTGTCCCAATACTTCATCTATAAAATAGGACTAATAGCAAAGTGCTGCCTTCCAAGGTGATTTTATGGTCAAGAAGAAAGTAATAGAAATTAGATACATAAATACACAGATACATAGATAAATAGATAAATATAGATGACAGATATATGATAGATATATGATAAATTGATAGATATAGCATTAGCACCTTGTACATGATTAAAAGATTACTTATATGATGCTTAATAACTGGTAATTCCTATTATTTTACTTTTCACTCTATGTTGACTCATGAGTATTCAGGATATCTGTGTTCTTAACAGATGATATATCTCACCTTTCAGATTTTTCTTCATTTCATAGGTGCTTTATATCTCTTGCAATCCTTGGACTTTCCTCTACAGACTGCTAGGCTGACCCAGTGCACACCTGTATAATATACTGGGGTGATTCTCTCATGAACATTTTCAAAGGAAAGAGAAAAAATATGTTAGAAAGTACATGAAAAATTTAGACTTGGCCTAAAATAGTGGTTGTACCTTGGAGATAATAATTTAATATCTAAGGTTATAGGTATGGTTAAAGAAAAAATCAAAACTGGAAAATCAAGGTGGTGTCTTTATTTTTATTCTAGTACTATACCAACCTAAAAGTGCCATAATCTTAAATGGATGGCTTGGAAAATGCAAAGTACTACATTTTAGGGGGTTAAATCAGCATGGCTACTCCTGAGAATGATTCGGAAACTGTGCCATTAATGTAGCAAAACTAAAACAGAGGTTCGCTGGGGTACTCATTTGGAATACTTGGGGAATTCCTACTTGAAGTGAAGAGTCTCACTC
This sequence comes from Myotis daubentonii, assembly GCF_963259705.1. Taxonomy (NCBI): domain Eukaryota; kingdom Metazoa; phylum Chordata; class Mammalia; order Chiroptera; family Vespertilionidae; genus Myotis; species Myotis daubentonii. The sequence continues at coordinate 73,134,964 of NC_081848.1, forward strand.
TCTCTGTCACTGACTGTGGCCACACAGAGCACAACTGAGAACCAGGGACCATTGCTTCCTGAGTAAAAGTCCTCTCTACAGACTAGGAGGAAGGAAGGAAGGAGAGAAACAAAGTTGGGATCAAACCTATCTGAGTCCTTCCCAAAGAAAACTGATGACTTTCTAAAAAGTCTAATTAACCATCATCACCATTTTCATGATCACCCTCTGGAGTGATAAACTAGGTGTTGGCTCCAGAGCTCCTTAACTTTTCTGTCCTGTCTTCATTGGTAATCCTACCATCATTTCTGGTCTTTAAATTCCTGAGGACACCCCACTGCTTTGTTGGTAGTCTTTGAATACAGGATGGGGGGGGGAGTAGATTTACAGCTGTAAGTATGTGAAAGACATGAGTTTATTCTTGTATTTATTATTTTATTACTTTCCATATGAAGACTGTAAACCTACTTTTGCCCCACCCTGTATCATACCTCTCTTGCGTTCTTACTGTTCTCTCATAGGCATCTACTGTAGACCTGTCCACATCCTTAAACTCAATCAGCATTTTCTACACTCAGCGTGTTATGTGGTCACATTTAACAACAACCCTTGTTGGAAAGTGTTACCTGCTTCTACAATCAATCAATCATTATGGGGAACATGTCTTGGATGATTTGGACACTGGAATAAGATGAGTCCTTGAGAAGTTTTTATTCCTCCTAGGTAGCTGCACAAATCTCCTAAAAAATAGGAATTTAAAGAATGCTTTACTTTGGGAAAAATTAATTCTCCCATACACTTTCTCATTTTAAAGAGATATTCAACATTTTAAGATGCTTGGGAGAACCACTAACCCCACTTAGCAGCTTAAAAAGTAAGTTACACAAATGGTAATTTACCATCGCTTGGAAAGCGAAGTCATCATACAACCTGGGCAAAGACCAGGTCTCATGACTTCTAGACCATGGCTCTCCACAACAACACAGTGGCTCCTTTAAGCTTCCCTGCCAATGGTTGTAGAACAATGCATATATATTTTTCAGACTATTTCCAATCTAAAGAGAATAAAGTTCCATGTATGGAACTGGTATCTCAAAGACTTAAATATTTTTTGGTGTGTTTTCCCCTCCCAGTTTAATGAAAGTGTTCTCCTGGGGCAACCATACCATGCACGTCCTGAAAATTTCTTACTCTCTCCCCCATTAAAGCAAAATGCCATTCATCCCAGTTACTCACTAGGAGATTCTCCCCATGCGGAGTCCTCCATGACCTCTGCTAGTCTCAGTTAGGAATCCATTTATGCCAAACAGTGGCTTCAAGAAACTTATTTTGGCTTCTAATGCTAGTTTTCCCCAAAAGTGAAAAGAAAGCCTTGCTTAGTGCAGATTTTCATATATATACATAAATCAGAGTGCTTTTAAAAACAGTATTCCATTACACAATTAGAATAATAGCCTCTTTCTCTTTATTACTCTTCTTTAATATTTACAGAAAAGAAAGCATTCCCTCGGTAATCAGTTGTTGTCTTTCTTATGCTGTATGTTTCTGATTGATTTTTCTTCCATTTTGGTATACTCATGCATTTTATCATTGCGATAAGGACTGTCTGCTTTTCTCTGATTTCTTTCTATTTTCCCCAAAGCATGGCATCAAGAATTAGATGCAGTAATGCTGGGGGATAGCTGCCATTACCTGACGTCCTTCAGACATCTGAAGCCGAATAACCTGCACACCTCATGATACACAAAAACCCACGCTTTCCATTTTTCTCTTTTGATTGTGCAGAGACAAAAGACTGAGTTCAAGGACTTTCTATTGTAGCTGGAGTGAATGTTTATAGTCTAAGCCTTGACACTTGCTTTTTAAAAATAAATATCTTCCCTTTATTAACATAAAGGAGTATTAAATACAAAACACAAAAAACTTACGATGTTAGAGCTCATGTCATCATGAAAAGAAGAAAAAATAAATTATATAAGCTAATTGTAATTTAAAGGATGAGAACAATTAAAATGGAGTCAATAGAATGGAATATAGGATATGTACATGCAGTGTTATGTAGGATGTCCAAGTAAGATGGTGAGATTTGAGGTAGGTGAGACAGGAAGCCTTATTTCTACTTGGGAGGAAAGATTCCAGGTCTAGGGGATAACCAGTTCAAAGGCCCTGAGTTGAAAGCACTGAAAACAAAGCCATTGTGGTTGAAATGGAGTATGAGAGACTAGGAGAGAGATGGGATGTATAGGTGAGTCATCTTAGACTATTAACAATATTGTACAAGTGCTCTAAGTAAAATAGGGAAACCCTGAAGTCTTGATGGACAGGAAAACCTTTTGTAGAATGGCCCACAAGGTTGAGGGGAAATAACCTCACTAAGCCTAGTCTTCTATAATAATAAAAGCATAATATGCTAATTAGATTGGATGTCCTTCCAGGACAAAGCTGGGGCTGCAGCTGTGGCAGTGAGGGAGGGATGTAGGCAGCTGCCCCAGGTTGTGAGGGAGGGACCCAGGCATCCATAGCTGTGAAGGCCTACTCTTGCACGAATTTTGTGCATTGGGACTTTAGTATCTATATAATGGGGAAGATGCATTTTGAGAAATAGAATTTTATCTCTGTAAATGACATTACAGGCTGAGATCATGCAATTCTAGTCTTCTGTTGAATAGCTAAGGAAATGACTTAGAGAAAAGATATGAGTTTTGCAAGATCATACAGTTAAGTGCTATCATTTGTTTGTTTTTATGCTCAAGAGTGGATCTTTATATTATACATAGTCATGGGGAGAAATTAAGTTCTGGGTATTGATTTTATTTGTTATGGCTGAACTGTCATGGCATGATATTTCTGTTTCATATCTGTATTTTAACGTATGTCCGAAAGAGAAGTTAAAATAGCAATTTTATTAGCTTTTGTTCCCTTAAGCAAAGGAGGCACTATACCTGGTAGCTAAAGTTTGGGTTGCTATTGCAGCTCAATTTTTAAATCTTGATGTATAACCTATTAGTTGTATCGAAGGCAGGTAGCCTGACCTCTCCAAGGGTGAGTCTCCTGATCTGTAAAAATAGAGGTATTAATAGTAACACTCCTCTGAACTTGGAATGAATTAGTGCTCAATAATCTTACCTAAGTTTTTGATATATCATTTTAATTATTATTGGATACAGGTCAATTAAATAAACATTTGTTGGCATCTATGTGTTTCAGGCACTTAGACACAGACATGTATAGATAGATGTCTCTGTTCTCAGTAGAGCCTAACCAGAAAAAGAGATGTCAAAACCCTAGAACCGTACTGTGCTAGCTGAAGTATATACAAAAGCTACAGGAAATTCATAGGCAGTGTGAAGAGAGAGGAGGAACATAATATGCATGTTAATGCATCTAATACACTGTTTAAAGTAAAGTAGAAATTAGACAAATTAGAGAGGTAGAAAAGTAGTGGTTTGTAATTTCTTAGTGGGAAGTGCTCTTTTGTTAAGAGAAAGAGTGACAGATGAGCTAAGCCTTAAGCCATGAAAGGCATTCATATACATGGAATTAAGGAGGGATATTCAAGGTGAGGAAGTGTATTGGCTTAGAGGAAAGAAAATAAAAGTCATAAAAAACAGTATTTTAATTAATAGAAATACACATTTCCATGTCTCACCCCCAAATATGCTGACTCAGTTGGTCTGGATTTGGACTGATACCATTATAATTAGCTAATTATTAATAATACTAGGGGCCCGGTGCACGAAATTCGTGCACTGGGTGTGTGTGTGTGGGGGGGGAGTGTCCCTCAGCCTAGCCTGCCCCCTCTCACATACTGGGAAGCCCTCAGGTGTTGACCCCCATCACCCTCGAGTCGCAGGATTGGCCCCTTGCCCAGGCCTGATGCCTCTGGCCTAGGCGTCCGGCCCGGGCAATGGGGGCCTGCAGTGGCAGAGGTGGGTGCCGCGATCGCGCGGGCTCCGCCCCTGCCCCAGCAGGAAGCCTCTGGCTGAGGTGTCTGGCCCGGGCAGCGGGGACCCACAGCTGCAGCGGCCCCGCGATCGTGGGCTTCGCTTTAGGCCCAGGCAAGGGACCCCTAGCTCCTGGGACTGCCAGCTTCGACCGTGCCCAGCTCCCATCGCTGGCTACACCCCTACTTCCTGCTATCACTGGCCAGGGCAGAAAAGGCACCTGATTCTCAGATCATGGCTGGGGGGCAGGGCAAAGGCGGCCCCAGGGCTGCCTTTGCCCTGCCCCCCAGCTCTTAGCGCCCCCCTGGGTTTCCGATCACTGTCAGTGGCAGGGGGCTTCTTCCTGCTTTCCCTTTCCCCTCCCTGCATTGTGCCTACATATGCAAATTAACCGCCATCTTGTTGGCAGTTAACTGCCAATCTTAGTTGGCAGTTAATTTGCATATAGCCCTGATTAGCCAATGAAAAGGGTATCGTCATATAGATGAAAGGAGAAAAGGAAGGCCAGACTTTATAGGTATGTCATTTGAGCAGCTTCACCAGGAAGCTGCAATTTTACACTCCCCAGGGAACCACCAGCCCATTCTCTGCAAAACACCTGGGAAAGGACTCCAACCAAGGGGAGCTAGACACATGCCCAGTAAAGTTGGGGTGACATAGGGAAGTTACTTGCCTGTGTGTCAAATCTGAGGACAGAGATTGTTGTCCAGAATGTGTAGAGCCACCGCAAGCCCGTGAAAATTTGGGGCTATATAATCCCCTAAACAAAGAAGATTGCTCTCTTGTGGCTCTTGGCTGTCTTGTATTTGTCCGTGTGGCCCACAGGCATGTGGACTCCACAGGCAATGGTCTGACGGACTGCAGTGGAAAACACAAACTAAACCAGCCTGATGCTGGATTGGGCTGTCTGAGCGTGTCCAGAAAATTTCTTTTTTCAAGATATTGTTAGAAGTCCACTCCCACAAGCAGCAGGTGGGGGCATGAACCTCTCACCACTGGTAACAGGACCAAATAACGTACTTTTTTAACAAAGGATCATAATGACTGATACTGGTGATCCATGAAATACCATTTATGAAAACCTAAACTATAATCTAGAGTCCTTGAAGGAATTTTCTTTGAAAATCAAATTGTGAAGGTAGGTTGAGTTTGATTTGTGAGAGGCTTTCCAGCAGCTTTAACCAAAAGCTAATACTTAGGTAATTAACATTTTAAAAAGAGACATTGAAGTGATAATTAGTAGAGAAAAACATATTGAAAGCTCTGTTGACATTTTGCTAGAATGTAGAAATTTGAAAAAAAAAATCACAGTGAGTCAGAGCTAACACCTTTCCTTCACACCAGCAGCATTCCTCAAAATGGTAATTTTCCTCTGACATGTTGAAGGTGCTTTTGTTTTTTGCAAGAAGATATTCTATCTCTCTGAACCTTATATGTCATGTAGTAGTTGCTACGGTAACTAGTTTAAGGACTGCCATCCAGTTACCAAGTAAATAGTCTAGTAAGGCAGATATTATAGCTGACATGTAAATGAAGGCTGCCCTATCTCTATAGGCTTTTCTATTCTGAATTCTCTTGCTTTCCATACTTAATAGAGGGCTTTTCCCTTGCAACAATCTCAATTCCTTACCTAGTGGAACATCATTTGAATGCACAATTGACAATCCCTTTACTTACTTTAGTTTTACATAACTGGGAATTGATTCCCCAATACCACTCTGAGCTGACAATAGTAAATAATTAAGATGGTATATAAAAGCCAAATAAAAATTATTTTTGTTAGTCAAGATAAGCAGATGGTAATTCTAAACTTTGTTTCAGTAATCATTAACACATCCTTGTGTTAATGATTCTACTTTTGATTCTACTTCTTACGTTATTTGCCTGCATGATATCTCTTCTAGTAAGAGCAAAAAGATCTTCTGAAGACATTTGTTAAGTAAATGTCTAAAGGAAGAGCAGTTTAGAAATATAATGATTTTTAAAAATTTAGCTTTTATTTCCAAGAGTCATTGTAAACATAGTCACTTGTTTTGACAGTTGTCCAGGAGATTATATTCCCTTCAGGTTAAATGCAGAGTTTTTGATATTCAAACATAAGCTCATTCAATGTAGCCACTTATAATTGGCAGAAGTACTAACTTAACTAAACAGTAGCTTTGGGAAAATAAATATGAACAGGCAGTCAATTCATAAACTTGCTAATTGCTCTTACTTAACTGTGTATCTTATTTGGCATTTGGTCTTTGTGCTGTGCATCTATGTATTTAAACTTTAGCTCTGAGAATTACTCAAAAGTATAATTCACAAGTAAAATGTTTAATGTTTTTCTTATTTAAAGTATAAGTTGTAATGAAATATATCAAAGAACAAGGATATATACTGTCTGTTGGTAACTAAAACAATATTATATGTTCTACACTTATTCAGTCAACTAATGTGTCTGCATTGCAGACGATGGCTTTAAACACAGAACTTTTGAGATATGGTTCCTATCTTAAAAACATGGTTCGCAGCCAGAAATAACAGCCCCTGCCCCCCACTTGAACATTTGACAGTGTCTGGAGACATTTTTGGTTGTCATGTCTGGTGGGGGTTGGGTGCTCCTAATATCTAGTGGTTAGGGGTCAGGTTCACAGCTCAATATCCTGTAATGTGCAGGACAGTCCACACAACAATTACTAATTCAGTATGTCAATATCACTGAGGTTGAAAAACCCTGTCTTAAAATATTTCATAGTCTTAAGGTGGAAGGCAGGCATGCTATTATATCAATGGAATTCAGATTATAGTAAGTACCAAAGATAGGTGTTTATTGTAAAGGTACAAAGGATGCCTACTTCCTCTGGAGAAGCCTGAGAGTTTTGAGGAAATGATGGTGAGCTGAAAAGGGGAAGGAAGGACCAGGAGAAAACATTTCAGAGTGAGGCAATAGCTTGAGCAAAATCATGGAACCATCACACAGATGTGCTTAACTAAGCCGGAGTTCAAAGTGGTTAGTATGGAGCCCTGTGAAGAATAAATCTGGAACAGTCGTCAAAGATTCAATTATTAAGTTTCAGCTTTGCTAGCTTGGACTCTATCCTATTGGCAAGATAAATCCATTGGAAAGATTCATGGGATTAAAGAGCATGAATTCACTATTTAAAAAAGCAAACAAACTGGTGAAAACTCTGGCAGCCAAAGAAAACTAGAATATAACAAAATGGTTAGAGGCAGGGATGTCAATTTGGCTAATAATTATATAGTGCACGTGAAAAATCCTGGAGGGCTTCTCGGTGTCACTAGGTGTGGGGTTTGACAATAGCTGCTGTATAATGGTGGCACTAAGGAGCCTGAATGGATGGAATTTGCCTCTCCACTGAATGTGGGGGTGAGATAGTAAATGGGTATTTCAAAAATTTAGTTACCTGAAACTTTATAGGTAAACTGGGCTGTTCAAGAGGACATTGGAAGAAAAGACAGATTCTCTGAAAATACTTCTACTTAATTGTCAAGTAAAGAAAAATAAGTTAGCTCTTAGATGTTAGAATATGTAGTTAGAGACATGATGGGAAAAAGAGAGGTGGCACCATGAGCTAGGATGAGGAGATGGGGCATTTTTGGAAGTATTTGTAATTAAGATCATACAGAAGGATTCCATTTTTGCTGCAACTCAATTAAATTATGAATTACTTGTAAAATACTTATCTAGAGTAATCAATAACCAAGGAAGGGGATTCTGATTCCAGAGGGAAGAAAAACAAAACAATTTAAAGTGAGATCAATGATTAGAGGCCCTAAATCTCACCAAGTCATCAGAACTAGGAAACAGACCCTTGGTGTTGAGTTTGACATTTCAGACACCTTGGAGGGGAGCCCAGGCCACAGGCTCCATCACAAGGAGGCCAGATATACTACCTGTGTGATGTTTGCCTGTTGTGCCCTTGAAGGTAGGGCTAGGGAAACAAGTTGAAAACGTACATTGGTGTCTGATAAAACTGCTTTCTTATCCAGTACCTCTTACTATATAACTTGAGTAAATTTATTCAATTTACTTAGGCTTTGCTCACTTAGTTTTAAAATATATACTATATTATAACATTCCCAACCTTCTAGGTTCTTTTCTTTTTCTTTTAACATTGCAATGTGTATGGCACAGCACTTGGAAAAAATATGGTAACTGGAAATGAATAGGCAATAGCAGCCTGATATTAAAGGAGAGGAGAGATTTTAAAAGGGGAAAGGAGGTAGCCAAAGGTTCAAGTGACTGATATTGACCATTGAGTTAACTCTTAGCATCTCACCGATGAAGTTTAGCTGAGCAGTTTGGGGAGATTTGTGAGAGCAGAAGACTGGCCACGAGTTTAAGAGGGAAAAGGACAGATAAGAAAATGCTCGCAGCATTGTTGGAAAGAAACAAGGAGGCAAGGAGAAATCACATAATTATTTATAGAAGCAAGAGAGAAAACAGGAGTTTTCAAAATGGGAGATGGCAAATGTGAACTATTTTAAGTAGTTTGGTTGTGGAGAAAAATGGGTCAGTGACTGGAGCTAGCGTGTGTGTGTGTGTGTGTGTGTGTGTGTGTGTTTGTAAAGATTTTAGCATGTTACAGACTGAGAGGTCCAGTAGTAGCAAGTGGGGAGGTGAGAACATAGAAACAAAGATAGAAGTCTGATGGAGCAAGGTCCTAGAAGAGACAGGAGGGGTTGGAATCAAGAACACAGATGGAAGAGTTGGCCTTAAGCAAGAGAGAATCACTTGTTCTGAGATTAGAAGGAAATAGAATGTGAATATTGTCAGTGATAACTGTCTACATGTGTGGGCAGGACATTGAGGGAGTTTATGACTCTTAGCTTCAAATTTGTTTGTGAAAGATCAGAGGCAATGTCCTTCACTGAGAAAGCATGTGTAATTTTGTTATTTTCGCTTTTAGTGCTGGCGTGCTTCTTCCCCATCAAGAATGAGGACTCAGGCATTGACATGTTCCATGAGGGATGTTTCCTCTAATGAAAAAATTTTATTCAGGCCCGACTCTCCTTCTCTAAAGGAGGGCTTAGTATGTGAACAATCTTTGAGACTTCAAATCACCATACTCATTTGATAATTGTGAGAGATACTGACTAAGCCTTTTGGGAAACAAACAGGAACCAAAACTCCACATTTTCATGCCCTCTACAGAAACAGGTTTCCAAGAATAGACTCATACAAGCTGTAGTCACAGTTGAATGCCATGTTTCCATTACTGTGATGACATAAAATCATTAAACCAGTGCCTGTAGTAAAGCAGTCATGTCTGATCATAGAACTGCTCTGAGCCCATTCAAAGGAAATTGCATTTTAAATGACCCACAGAGAGCAATGTCCTCCTGAGGAGCGTGGCATGGACTGAGGTTTGGCTTCCACAGTAATTTATTAAATGTCCTCCTTTGATATGGCTGCAGTACTCAAGCCCTTAGTTCTCAATGGTTGTGTCTAACGGGCTGGAGTGCAGAGTACAGGTTCATTTCTGAACCATCTCTTCAATGTTTGAGTTTTCTGTATTTAAAATAACAGAAAAAATATTAAAGTTTTTAATATCAAGACTCAACCCCATCCCTAAATCTCTCAAGGGTCTTTGTCTAGACTTGTCTTTACATCTCCTATGTCACAGAAGCAAAATTATGATTACCTACTATACGTCAGGCATGTTATCTCAGTTAATCCTCACAAAATCCATGAGTTAGGTATTATGGCCATGGATAAATGAGTACATTGCCATTGCAAGAATGAATTTAACCTTTCCAAGATCAATTGATTTAAATCCATGTCTGATTTTTTTTTTAAAAAAAGAGAGATACTTTGTCTGTAAGGCCAAAATAGACTTTCTATCATCCCACTAAAACTGGCCCTTGGGGCCTCATGTGGTGAGAGATGTAGATATAAGGCCAGTTAATCCCATGGAGATATAGAACCTGCCTCTCACCTCCCAAAAGGAGTGGTACAGGTGATAAAGTAATTGGATACGGTAGAGGCTCTACTTGTGGGGAGAGGAGTGGTCAGATTTATAGGATTGGATTCTATCCAATATCCCCAAGAGAGCTTTATCAATAGAGGAAATGGATGGTTCCCCCTGGACATGGCACATACCTTTTCTATGTCATATTATTCTCTTAATTTAATTAGTTCAATATATTTAAGATTCCCTGTTCTTTTTTATATAATGAGCTTCTTACAAGTAATAAGTGAGTTGAGAAAACTAGGTCAAAACTAGGTCAAAGCATGCACAGTAGGACTGATGAAAGAACATTCTTCTGGAGGCATTCACAATGCTAGAGATCTATGCTCTCCATTTTCCCATTGTACTTTGGAGCAGCAAACAGCAATCTAGCAAATCTAAGCATTGGATTCCAGGAAGATTTTAAGAAACTAATTAGGAAAGCAATAATTCCTTCCCTGGCATGAGTAAGAACTGGTATCCAACAACTATGTGTATGACATAGTCTCAGCTCTAAGTCCTGATCTACGAACTTGACAACCATCCTTGAGAGAACGCAAGCCTCTTTTCTGACAGGATACATGCGCTGGTTCGAAAGCCTTATTCAAATCTTTGACACACTTGCACATGGTTGAATCTGATACCTCAGGATTGATCACTTAAAAGTTTTGCAGTAGCTGACTTCCACATGATCTGCAAGAGGCTAGTTCCTTTTTGGGAGACTGGCATTAGGGGATAAGTTTGATAAACCAAATCTTCTCATATTAGCTTGGTCTTTTTATGTCATCATGGTGCTTAGTACAGCGTATTGCAATACTTAACTGAAGGAAGTAATGCACAGAGGAATGAATGGATGGATGAATGAATGATTGAATGAATGAAGTGAGTGAATGTGTAGGGAAAAAGTAGTCAGTTGGGTTTTCTTTTTCTCACACCACTCTTCCATTAGGTTCCTTCTTGAGAGGTGCAAACAGATCACACTAATTAGAAGGCTTTTTCCCAGCTGAAATCTAACTCTCTATGGTAAATCCCTCTTCTCTTTGATCTGAAACCCAGACTCACTCAGTCTTCAAATAATCCCTACCACATCAACAATGGAGCCACAGACTATAGAGTAAGGGCTCTTTATGCCTCTTAATGAAAACCCTCCAGTATATTTCTTAGTTTCTTTTGAGATATGATAAAAAATCTCTCTATTTGTACTAAAAAAATCCCCTGGACTTAAATCTTAAGTTTTAGTAATACTTAGTGTTTTTAAATGTTTCACAATGTGCAGGTACTGTGACAAACACTTGACCTAGATTATCTCATTTAATCTTCACAGAAACCAATGAAGTGTTTACTGTCATTATCCCTATTTGATGAAGAGGATACTGAGGCTCACAGAGAATTAATACTTTGTCCGAGATCATCTAATGTTAAGTAATCAAGAGTGAATGACCTGAAAGCACACACACCAGCTGGGACCAGCCTGTCATTGAGGGGGAAACTTACAGAGTCAGAGCAATAGCAGGTGAGCAATCTTCTTAATGGTAATTTCCCAGTAAATTGGTGAGCAAGATATAAGACTTGAGAGGAGCCCGAGTCTTGAGCTGTTGGACTAATAAGCAGCATGGTTGGGGTTAAACCAGCCCTTCCTCTAGGATGGCTTAGAGCTGAGGTCCAAACTCTGTGGTGACAGTTCTGTGATGTAGCAGAATTCTAGCTTCCAGCCCTGATCTTCAACCTCAGCACTTAAAACTGAGACATCGCCAGCCCATCCCTAGCTGTGGTCAGAGTCCAGGACCTGAGCTTTGTTTTTATAGAGGTATGATGTTGCAGATTCTTGACCTTTATCTCTGTTCTGTCTCATCAGCATTCTACTAGGGTGTGTGCCTTCACTACTCAGTTGTTGGCTTTTTCCATATCTTCTGGGTTTTAATAGCCAAAAAATCATGTTCTTTGAGGGGTAGGGAAGTAGTAACTGTCTTCTGGGAAGCCAACCTACTGGGTATCCAGATTAGGCAAATTAATCCTTGCCTATCACCTAGCCATTAAGCAGTCAAAACTTTATTTATGTACTGCAAGTTGATGCTGGAATCTTTCCAGTGTTAAATTATTTGCAGTAACAACTTGATATAATTATCAATATGTGCATTCTAAGTAGCATTTATAGTCTGCAGTACCTACTTTTCCTATCATATAATATAGTCTTGTGGTTCCTAGTTGACCATTTGAAATACTTATGTACTATTCATCTGTTTCTAATCCCTATAACTCACCATTTTGGTACTTTATGCTTCATTAGCCATCTAAAGAGGATATGTTGTTGAACATAGAATTGATAAGTTTATTCACTGGGTTGTGTGTTTGGGGGTAGACAATGGGGAGATACTAAGAGGTAGGGTTCCTTAGAAGAAAAACTAAGTCCAAAAGCAGAGTTTGTGGCTTCTGTGCTATGTATGCCTATTTGCAGGAGGTTGTAAACTAGTACTAATGGGATTAGGAACTTGTTTCTGTGTCAGTTGGATTATTTATCTTGAATTCTATTTGTTTATGTCACAATGTCTCATTTCATTTTTTCCAATACTTCTCATTTTATTTTATAAGTTCATAAACTTTATAAATATAAAATGTCTATGAACTAATAGAAACTATTAGTAATTTAATATTATAATGTCTTTATCACCAAATATAAGGTTCATGAGGTTTGATCTCTTTTGTTGATTGCTGTATATACACCATCCATGGATATTAGATAAAGCAAAGTTGTTGCTCAGTGAATATTTATTGTTCAAATAAGTAATGAATGACTTTTTTGCTTTGAAAATTAATTATGAAATCAATTAAATTTTCTTGTAATATTAAGGTTTTGGTTATGTTTATTACATTAGAGGGAAAAATAATGATGATTTTTATACTAAGAATTACTTATGTATGAATATAATAAGATGGGAAAAATTATCATTTGCCCTTATTTTACTATATCCAAAACACTTGGTTTTCAATGAGAAGGATCAATATTTAAAATGTATATATATATATATGTGTGTGTGTGTGTGTGTGTATATATATATATATATATATATATATATATATATATATATATATATATGTATATATATTCCTGTGATTAAAAGTACTTTCAACTCTGTGGAAATGTATATATAAGTGTGTGTATAAATGGCAAGAGTAGTTAATGATTATAAAAATATATTCATAGCCAGTGATCAGGCACTGTTTTGGATATATAATTGCCTCCCCACAATAACCATAACAAATAAAAAAGATAATTTTAAATAGTAGGGACCAAATAAATCTCTGCTTGCACAGCTCTCTTTTATAAGCAGTTCTACTATACTAGTGGCCAGGTGCAGGGATTCGTGCACATTGAAAGGAATCAGGCTCCCTCCTCTCTGGTTCTGGGTGCATCACCTGGCAGCTCCTGCTTTGAGCGTCTTTCCCCTGGTGGTCAGTGTGTGTCATATGTACTGGCCAGTTGGATGGTCACTTAGCCTTTTATATATATAGACTAGTGCACAACATTCGTGCACTGGGAGATGTGGGGGGTCCCTCAGCCTGACCTTCACCCTCTCCAATCTGGGAGTTTCTGTCTGTCTTTGCAATCACATGAGAGAATTGTCTGAGACCCCAACTCAGTTTGGTTTGATGCTCACAGAATAATAGAGGCTTTTTTTTTTCTTTGCTTCATTGGTGGAGATTTCCTGGAAGTTTTAGGATATCTTTCCTTTAATTTTTCCTAGACACTCTTATTTTACTTATGTCTCTCACCTCTGCTTTCCCTCCATCCCCCACCACAACAGTAACTTGCTCCAGGTTCACTTTGTTCTAGTGTCTAGGAGATCCGTCTGCCACCAGAACTATGATTCCCAGCATTCCTGGTGCTCTCTGCACTCTGGGCTTCCACTTCCACTTCCACTGGGAGTGACCTAGGGAGCCATGTCTCCCCAAGCCACTGGCTCTCCCGCTCTGCTCTCCAAGGGCTGCTTGTGGGGAGCGACCGAGGGAGCCACATCCCCCCAAGCCATCAGCACTCCTGCTCTGCTCTCCGCCTGGTGCCTGTGTATACAAATTAACCCACCATCTTTGTTGGGTTAATTTGCATACTCACTCCTGATTGGCTGCTGAGTGTAGTGGAGGGATGGTCAATTTACATGTTTTCTTTTATTATATAAGGATTATTTAAGAAGGCAAAGTCTTATTGACTAGTTGTGTGCATTTGAAAAGGTTACTTCATCTTTCTGGGACTTGTTTTTCCCATTGACAGAAAGAAAATAACAGTACTGACCTTATAATTTTGTTGCGAAGAATTAGTGAGATAGTGCATGTAAAGCTTGTAGAGTCAGTGCCTGATATAATGTAAGCACTCAATAAATATTATCATTACTGTTATTTTAATGTCCTAATGCATAAACCATCACTTTTTCTAGGCAACTTATGCAAGTCAGGAATATCATGATCCCTGATTTTGGCTCCAGTGTTTTGTCATTTTATAGAGAGTCTTTAAGACTCTCCAGTTGCCTCTTAATGAAAATCCAGGTCATAACACACCAATATAACACGCCTGTTATGTCTTACTGAAATTGGGTTTCCTAGGACCCCTCCAGTCCTCCTTGAAATGCTCTTGACTCTTTAAATGTCCTGCTTTCCTGTGTTGTATATTTTTAAACTGGGACTAACCCAATTCTGGCAATGGTGGCAGATGAGAAACACTCTCTGACTGCGCCTCTAAAACTTCAAGTTGCCCAACTCTCATACAATCCCAATTTAGCAGCATTTGGAAGGAGCAGAATAAACACCTGATGTTTTCCTTGTCAACATTTCCAGTCTACTGTTGTAGGCAGGATATTAAGCCCCGGCATGCAATAGTTCTGTTCGGCAGCAGGAGCATGGGAAATAAATAGAAACTCCTTTAGATCATGAAAAATGTAGCAGTTCTAAATATACCTACAACTTTATGTCAAAATACACATAAACACCTAAATGGATTTAAAGAAAGTGTGAAGATTTCTTGAGTATTAGTTGAAGGCAGTCTTCTGAGTTTCACACTATAAACTTTCTTCGGTGCTGTTTTCCCCTCTTTTCCTGGCTTTTATCCATTTGAGTTTCTTCCAAATGACCTACTCTCTGACTTTTCTTAGATAATTTGAAAATACTGACCATACAGATTCCAAGGGTGAAAGGGATCATCATCTCCACTGAACTCCAAAGAGCAATTCTCTTTTCTAATTCCCAGAGGGATTTTTGTAATCTTGTTATAAGTGTTTCAGCTGTACTAGAATATCTACAGAAAAAAAATAATGAACAAAGCTTCTCATTAACTACATTTTAGTGGGTATTATTAAAAGTCAGCTCACCCTACTCTCAAATGAAAACAAAAACAAAGTGCTTGACTTAATAAATGAAATAACTACATAGAGTTAAGATGACATTTGGCCAAAATAATATAATGAATACCATGTAGAGTCTATCATCCTAGTTTAAATTTTTTATATCTATTGGCTTTTTTGAGTCAAAAGCTAAAGGAATAAAGGACTCTATCTTAAAAAATATCCTATATAATAAAAGCCTAATATGCAAATTGTCCCCTCGAGCAGTTATTCGACCAAGATAACGGGAGTTCAACAGGGAGACTGGGAGTTTGAATGGGAGACCGGGAGTTTGACCGCTCGCTATGACATGTGCTAACCACCAGGAGGCAGCACGGAACATGGTGAGCATTGATGACGTGATGCCCAGGCAGGGGGCTGCAACCTCTTGCTAGCTCCTGAGGGTGGGGTGATGGGGATGGGGGTGCGGTGAGAATGCTGGTTGTCCACCAAGCTCACTCTCACTCCCCCTGCTCCCCTCCCCCGGGACACAAGGGCTTGCCTGCCAGGGAAGTCACTGCGCTCTGGTAACAGGCGCCTGTGAGGAGACTGCTCCACACCTGCATGGCCTCTTCCAGTGAGCCGGGCCACAGCCACAGGGGCTGGTCGGGCTACCTGTGTCCCAGGGCATCTGGCTACACTCACCACATCTCCATGGGGGACTCGGGTGCTGTGACTCAGGCAGAGGGGGCCTCACAGGGGCCTAGGATCCCAGGTGCTGCCCAGGGCCCAGAGGTCAGCTGGGACCTGCCCATCCATGCCAGACACTCAGACTTTGATCACCTGCCAGGCCAAGGGACTGCACCTGTGCACAAATTCCGTGCACCAGGCCTCTAGTATGTATATGTGTGTGTGTGTGTGTGTGTGTGTGTGTGTGTGTGTGTGTGTGAATTTTCAAGAAAAAATTGAAGATAATTTTAGAGGAGATATAGAATATATATAGATATGTGTAGATTTCACATTAAAAACTCTGCATAACTCAGACCATATTGTAAAGTGAATGGGTTTCAGGTGTGTCCAGACCATTATCCCTTTTTGCTCTAGGAGCAGTAAGGTAAGGTTAAAGGTAGCTAAAACTCTGGGGTCTTTCTTATCTCATAGTGTGAAACCATGATGATTTTCTCCATAAGCCATAGAAATCTGATTTTCTATGTTATCTTTAACATGAAATAGTTTGAACACACTGCTAAAGAATTGTTCATCTATTCTTTCTGTGGATATTTATTGAATAGCTCCTCAACTATGAACTAGTGTGTTATTGGATGAGTGTGGAATAGAGGTGACTAAAGTTTGTTCTCTGACCTTGAGGAAATCACAACCTATAAGGGGAGATAGATGTCCTAATAACTAAACACACTGCCATATATCATACATGTAGGCCTACATGTAGGAGAGCCACTCAATTTTATTTGGAATGAGAAACAGGATGAGGAAACACAGCACAGAAGAACTAATGTTCAACTAAATTGTGAAGCTTAAGTAGAGTTCATCAGGACGGTTATATGTTGCAGTATTGTTTCTCAAACAATTAATTTCCTATTACAACATCTTTAAAGGTGGCATACTATTCCACAATGTGGATATAACACAAACAATTTAACTGAGCTCTTATATTTAGTCAGGAGGCTAGATCCATTTTTTGACAACAATAAATAACTTTGACATAAAGATTCTAAATCGTGTGTATACCTCAAGTTTCTTCTTAGAATACAGTCCTAGATGTGAAATTTCTGGTTCAGAGGACCAGCACATTTTTAAAGATTAAATACACTTTTCAAGCTAGCATTATAAAAGAGTAGGACTTTGAGTTCAAATTTACTTTCATTCAAAATATAAACATTCCTTCTTTTGGTTATTTGACCTTGGGCAAGTTGCCTAACCTTCATTACTCATAGTTTCTTCCTTTTTAAAAAAGAGAGGACCATAATACTTACCTTAAATGCTGCTTTAAAACCTGTAGTTGAGGTTAATAAATACTTATTAAATCTCTCTTAGATTTTTGACAATAGATACCAGATTGTTGCGAAACTCCAACATTAAAAAATTCAAGCTTTCTGAATATTTTAGGTTTGTGGCATGGATTAATTTCTAACAGGAAATGTGCACTGCCTAAATATATAACTGTGTGGTTTACCCAAGTGGCTCAACCTTCAAAAATGTTAGCTCCTGCCCTAGCTGGTTTTGCTCAGTGGATAGAGCGTCAGCCTGCAGACTGAGGGGTCCCGGGTTCGATTCCGGTCGGGGGCATGTACCTGGGTTGCAGGCACATCCCTAGCAGGGCGTGTGCAGGAGGCAGCTGATCGATGTTTCTCTCTCATTGATGTTTCTCTCTCATCGATGTTTCTGACTCTCTATCCCTCTTCCTTCCTCTCTGTAAAAAATCAATAAAATATATTAAAAAAAATATTAGCTCCTAATCCGTATAAATAACCTGAAATTGCAGAACTGTGGTGAAAAATTTGCTCTGAAAATAAGAATGTTGTAGTATTTAATGAAGAGACATAAACCTGGAATAAAAATCATATTCTTCCACTTACAACCCGTGTCACCCTATCTCTCAGACCTTCAGCCATATCTTCTGAAAAAGATGTAAAAGGTTACATTTTCTTTTTGCTTCAAAGAATCAGATGAGTAATGCAAATTTAGATAGATAGATAGATAGATAGATAGATAGATAGATAGATAGATAGATAGATAGAGGAAAGGTAGGTCTCTGCATTGTTATTTTATATAAACTACTATTATTGATTTTTAAATCTACCATGAATCTTTTTACTTACTGAAAAAGAAGAGGCAGCATGCAAACTTTATACTTCTCTCATGCTAGCTAGTCAGTGCATTCTGAGTTTTTCCTAGTATATTGATGTAGGGCATTGACTTGAAGGATCGGGATTTATTTTTGAACTCCTGTCAGCAGTCCATAATTACCATTGCCCAGAAGAGAAATGCTATTTTGCCTCCTGCATCATCAACACAACTGTCAGCAAATAAGGAAGGCAGCGTCTTTACCGTTATCACTGCTCATGTGTGAAGCAGGAAAGAACAGCTGGGTTTTCACATAGTGGTCTATTAGAAGAACTGGCATTTACTAAAATATACCTTCAATGTCCACCTCCCTCTTTTTACTTTAAATGTATTTAAAGAAAAAATCATTTTTATTTTCATGCTTATTTTCAAACTCCTAATTTGGAACTTTTATTGATCTCAAAGTCATTTATCTCAATGCCATTTTTTTCTCTTTGGTATAAATATGCAAAGTTATTGTTGACTGCTTAGGGGCAATTTTACTTATGCACCTTTACTACTCTATGTTCTTGGTGTCCTGTATTCCCTGTGATGTTTCATTTTCTCTCTGGTCTCCAGTTTTGCTTAAACTTGCAATGGCAATGGGTAAAAAGAATATTTTTAAAAGAAGCGTTGCAAGGGCTAAATCTTGCTGCAATAAAAGGGCAATGCTATAGCTTAGACCCGTGATCGGCAAACTGCGGCTCACGAGCCACATGCGGCTCTTTGGCCCCTTGAGTGTGGCTCTTCCTAAGTCTTAGGAGTACCCTAATTAAGTTAATAACAACGTACCTACCTATATAGTTTAAGTTTAAAAAATTTGGCTCTCAAAAGAAATTTCAATCATTGTACTGTTGATATTTGGCTCTGTTGACTAATGAGTTTGCCGACCACTGGCCTTAAACATTTGCTCTTTAAGAAATAAAAATACATATAGCCAATATAGTTACAATATGCCAAAATTAGGTAGCCTAAGGTAATGTGTGTGTGTGTGTGTATGTTTTAAAATTATACACATGGTGGGATTGTGAAATAGAACAGACACTTTGTGAAGCTGCTTGGTAGTTTCTAAAGATGTTAAATGTAGAGTTACCACATGATGCAGAAATTCTGCTGGTAGGCATATACCCAAGAAAATTGGACAAATATCTATGTAAAAAACTTGCATATGAATACCAATAGCAGTATTATTAAGAATAGCCCCAAAGTGAAAACAGCCCACATGTCTATCACCTGATGAATGGATAAATTAAACATGGTACATCATAAAATGGAAAGTTATTTGGCCATGAAAAAGGAACAAAGTACTGATACATGCTACAACATAGGTGTACTGGGAAAACATTATGAGCGATAAATGAAAATATATACAAATGACCACGTATGAAATTATTCAATTTATATGAAGTGTCCAAAACAGGAAAATTCACAGAAACAAAAAGTTGATTACTGGTTTCTAAGAGTTGGAGGTGAGGGAGATTGAGGAGTGTGTGTTAATGGGTATGGGGTTTCTTTTTGAAGTGATGAAATGTTCTAAATTTGATTTTTGGTGATGATTGCACAACTCTGTAAATATACTATAAAGCTACTGAATTATATCCTTCAAAAGGTTCAATTTTGGGTATGAGATTTATACCTAAGCATTTATGCAAAAATAAATTTGCATATATAGACATTAATAAAAATAGGAACCAGGAAAGATGGAAATGAATAGGGGAATTATGACTAAAGGATTTATCATCGTAAGCTTTTCATGTTAAACATTCTTTATGAATATATCTATTTTTAATGACTTCTGAAAATCTTTTAACTAAGTGAATAATTTATTTAAGCATTTCTTTATTTCAAATGCAGGTGATTGCTAATTATTCATTAGTGTAGGAGATAGGTGGTATATATATAGATATAGATATAGATATAGATGATAGATATAGATATAGATATAGATATAGATATAGATGTAGGTGATATAAGTACTTGTGGTCACTGACACATGCTTGTATAGAGGTCAGTTCTAAGGCCTGGATGTGTACTCTAGGAATTAACTAGCATCTGGCATCCTGGAATCCTGGAGGCTGTTGTCCTCAGACCTGAGTCACTGTTGTCCTTATAACTTATTAGAGAAGCAGACACCTGCAATAACATATCCAACTGTGATCAAAGATGTCATTCAACTATCCTCATTTGGAGGACAGTGTGGATGCCCATTCTTTTCTCCTTGGAAAAAGGTTTCAAGGCTTCAGCTCACGAAAGTGTCAGACAAGTAATTCACAAACTTGTAGACCGCTAATTCCGACAGCCCAGGACGGCGAATTGGAAAACAAGTTAGTCTAAAAGCTTCATGTGTCTTTGTCCTAATGCAAGATTTAGTACACTTAAGGATATTATAATGACATCAAATCAAATTTATAACAGAATGAACCAATGAAAATAACAAATGGAGGTCAAAATGGGCTCTCGCACTTCTGTATTGCAACAGTCAGATCTACAGTGAAGGGACTTAATTCAAGTTGATGTGTGATTGTTCCAGTTTTAAAGAATGCAATTCAGTTTATGTCTGGTTTCATTAAGGCTGTTGGGATAGCACTTGAATAATTCAAAGAGAAGATAAATGTAACGGGTACTGAGTGTGTGTACAGAAGTGTATTTTTATCCTTTTATAATATGCATGGATCTATTAACTCTCTAACATGCTAAGCCTGTTATGATTTCATCTTGTATAACAGAGAACTAGCAACTTTGCCACTCAAAGAAGCAATGTGTTCACTTCAAATTTGTAGCACTAAAACCATTTGTTGTGTGTGTCACTTTTCCTGTGTGGTAGAGAAGATGCAGTGAGTAAACTTAGGCCTACAGTCACGTGACCTGTTGGTTAGTGATGGATGCTCTAACAGAATTAAAATGAACGTGCTCACACTTTCTCTATCAGATTTTCTCTCTTTAGGCTCACAGCTATTTAAAAAACAATAAGTTTGTATGAGAAAAGGTCCCCGTTGGGGAATAATGCCTAAATCCTGTGTGATTTTACATAAAAACAAGCATGATGAAAGGACTTGATATGTTACCAATTCATTTCATTTAGTAACTAACACATATCCTGTCATAATCCTATGGGGCTGTTTATATTATATAGTTTACAATATATGGAAACTGAGAATCAGAGTGATTTTAACTTCAATAACTAACATATAGAAACACGAATTGGGAAAGGAAGTAAGAATATCAAATAACGTTTATGAAGCCCCTGTTCCAGAAGATTCTAGAGTGTTGACTCATTCAATTCTCCAGAAATCAGAAGAGGTGGACTTCATTATTTTCACTTCACAGAGAAGGAAGTTTGAAGTCCCAGGTCATAAGCCTAGTTCTTAGCTGATTTTCATTTTGGCACAATAGATTTTAGTGCTTACATTTTTACTTTACATCACAGATTTTAAACACAACCATGATATTGGGGAAGATACTCGACCTTAGCTTTTGTTGTGAAAATTGATTCATCACTGTCTTGTAGCCCTTCATTAATTTTTTAATCCTGTAGTCAACCTCACATTTTATTTGGCCCACAAAGGTTACAATTCACTCTTTGGTCAGGGCACTGGGAAAGCCCATGATCAAAAGTAATTTTTTTTAAAGTAATCTTGATTAGAAAAAGTCATGGGGAAAGGAAGACTGCTTTCTTCAAATGTTTATTATTGTTCCCGGACAGGTCCAGCTGTAACCCTCCCTGACTCCCCAACACACACATTAGTCAGACCTTAAATTACAGTAAACACACTGAAACAAAAAGATGAGTTGGCTTCATAGTAACTAGAAAGATGTAGACTGCGCAGCTCTGATTACATGACCTTAACACTCCTAAGAAAAATAAGAATGATAATGATAGCATTCTCCTTTGTTATGAGATTAAATGATTTTATGCACACAAAGCCTCAACTAGTCCATAGGTATTATATTAGCAATAGTTTAAGAAATGAGGTAGAAAAATCTGAGTTTGTATTTCTATTTATGTTCTTTCATATACTAAAATCCTTAGGCCTTTGAGCAAGATATTCAGGAATGTGTCCTTGCAATACCTAAATTAGCTAAATTTTACATACCAAGGGGGTGAGACTTGGGGCCATGAAAGGGCATAGAGAAATAGCAGAGTAATTCTAAAGCCAGGTCTCAATGGATATATTGGGAAAACTATGAGCAAGGCTTTGGTTATTCAAAATGATTTTGAGCTCTGAAAGGATGCTGTTAGTACCCTACCCAAGAACGAATAAAACCATTTTTGTGCTCACTCCTGTTCTATTGGATTATTAGATTTTTTATGATTAATTTTAAGTCTCTGCAAAGCCAACTTGTTGAAAATTTTCAGAACATATCAAACAAATGTGTTTTGAGTTGACGCTGCCTGTGAGAAAAGGCTTTTTCTAAAACACCAAGCAGTCCATTGTGGCTTGCCAATCTGTCTCTTTTTACATTTATACTAGAAAAACCAGACCTGGCAGAAACGTCGATTCTGAGAGTGGGGAATGGTTAAAAGATACATCTTTTGTTCTGTCTCTTTCAGAGATGTTCCCTTATTCTCTTCTCAAGTGTGTGGGAAGCCCTGCCAGTCTAATCGTTAGCATTTTGATGAAAGTGCCATAAAAAGCATTTCTGTTTTGTGTAAATCTTACCTTAATTGGAGGTTTGAAGGGGTTAATGGTGGCTATTTTCCTAGGTTTGTTTAAAGTGTGCCTCTTCAGTGTAGAATCTCTGGCCAGCTAAGGCAGTTTATTCTTAAATTGCTTGGTGGTCAAGCCCATAGATTGAGAGCCAACCTGCCTGGTTTAAAATTTTGCCTTTGACATTTACTAGTTTAACTTCTCTGAAACTCAGATTACTCATCTTCAAAATGAGGATAATAATAGCATCTCCTTCATGGAATCATTGTGCAAATGCCATTCGCTAATGCAGAAGAAACTCTTAGAACACTTCTGGGTCCATAGATAGCATCGCTGAGTATTGGGAATTCCTAAGCTCCTTTTGAGTGTGTTGGGCAACAGGACAACCCACTAATATTGGCTCCAGTTTGAAGTCTAGGAGAAAGAAAACTGGCCTCTAAGCCATTGGTCCTGACTCTACCAATTCAAAGCTGAGTGATTTTAGACAACTATCACTAGTAGCCTTTGTTAACTCATGTCTAAAATGCAGAAGATATGAGTCTCCTCCAACTTTGTGGTGTAATTAAATGAGAGAAACTTCCACTCATCTGCTGCCGCCGCCTGCATTTAAGCCACTATTAACTCTTGCCCTCAGATGAAGGTTGCCTCACAATCGGTCTCACAGCTTCCATTTTTACCCACTTATAGCTCATCCACTAGACAACAGTCTAAATTATTTAAAATATAAATTGAAACATGGTACTTTCTTATTTAATGCGTTCACTGATTTTGTTTTTTTAGCACTTTTGGAATAAATAGCCAATCTTACAACCTTGTCTATCTGGGCCTGCACAATCTATCTATGCCTAAGTCTCCAAGTGTATCTCAAACACTGCCTACTGCCATGCTCACTATGATCCAGTCACAATTGCCTTTTTTATGATCCTGGATCATACTAAGGTCTTTTCTACATCAGGGCCTTTGCATGTTCTTACTTAAACCTGCGATCTCTAAAGTACTGATGATTCTTTTCAACCACTACATCTCTACTCAACGTCATCTCCTCCCAAAAGCCTTTTCTTACCATATAATCTAAAGTAGGCAACAGGGTAGTCTGTATGATAGCTCATCTATCTCATGTATGTCATCAAACCTTATAATTATCTTGTTATTTGTCTGTTTACTTGTGCATTCTCTCTCTTCCCTGACACTTGACCAATGTGACTAAATTGGTCATCCTTATATTCCATAATGCCTGACACATAGTTCAATGAGTATCACTGGGAGAAAGAAAGAAAGAAAGGACCAAAAGAAAGATTACATAGAGGTGTTCCATATATTTCAGCACTATGAAAGAGGAAAAAAAATCACTTTGCCATAAAGTTGGAAAACGACAAGAAAAAGAAAAATGAAAAAAAAAAAGGTTAAATACTGAACAGGAAAATCTTACTGACAATTAGATACTGTAATGACAGTCAGTACAGCCTTGCCTCTGGGAGCAAGTTTATGGCAGAGAAAAACAGTACTTTTTTAAAGCCATGAGTCTGAGAAGTCTCTCTTTCCCAGGAAGAAATCAGTGTCTCTCTCTAAGGTGTTGCGTGGCTGGCAGTCTCTACACTTGGCCATTAGGTAAGTGCTGGGCTGGTTGGAGGTTGTCACTGTATAAAGGTGTGAGCATCCACCTGCTTCTGCCACAATCATGCTACAACCAGGCATTAAGTGTTCAAGCAGGACGTTGTCCCAGTCAGGTCTACAAAGGTCTCTGCAGCTCATTGGCCTGGCAGGGCCATCTTTGCCTTATACTTTCTCTCCTTTCCTCTATTAGTGAGCAGCAAAATGTCTATGTGAATCATCTTAATTCCTTGCGCTCTGCATCATGGCACTTCTATTTTAGAAGGCCAGGATAGTACTTTTGCTCCAAATCTGTTCTTGAAGGCTCTTGTCTCACTGAAATTGCTTTTCCTGCCTCTACCAGCTGGACACTAAAAAACATTATAGCAAGAGGACCTATTTTAGTTTTGCCATCCATCATCTGGAGAAAAAAAATATGCATGCGGCTGCTTCAGTGAGAGACAGAGAGAGAAAGGGAAGGAAAAAACAACAACACATATCTGGTGAAGTGCCTCTTACTTCTCATGAATGTCACCTGTCAGTGACTTCTCATGAACGTCACCTGTCAGTGACTTCTCCAAAAGGTGTCTTCCCACAGGCTGTCTTGAAGGACAGACATTTGGGCTGTGGAGGTTGTATATAGCGATATATTCTCAGTGTTGCTGATGTAATATTCAACTTTGATTGCTTCCCTAATTGCAGGCATCATTCTTATATTAGGACTTTTCTGAGCTTCCCATATATTAGGACTATTTTGGTGTCTGAGTTGACCCATGAAGTTGTTCAGATGAGATGTTAATTTGACGATCTGGCATGTTTCTGGGTCTGAGGCTGCAGCATACAGGGATTCTGGTACATATCAAAATTAATTTACAATTTTATTTTTAAAATATTCATTGTATAAAACCAATGGCTTCCAAAGAAATTAGTTCTTATTTGCTTTGAAGCAAAATTTCAGGCTTGTAATGATAATTCCACATCTAAGGCTGTCCAGTGTTTGAATCCTGGTTACCAAAGCAACTGCCTCTTCCTCAGCATCTTATATGAGATTTGCAAAACTACAAGGTTTATGTTGAAAATGTCCTAGATTTTTATTATGGGTTCTCCAGTGTATGTGGTCCTTATAATTAAGGCTATAAAGAGTAATCAACCCTTTTGTCTGTCCAAGAGTCTATCTGTATCCCTTCCTCGAGAAGAAAGGAGGAATGGAAGGTAAAACAACAGGCTTAGGTTGAGTTTAAGGACGCCCTGAGGAAATAAAGCCTTCCACAATGAGCATAGCCTGAGAAGCTAATAAAAGATATCAGTTTTCAAAGCAAGAGTTTCCAATGACTTAGGATGAAAATATTACAACATCATGCTTCTTTGATACACTATGTGTGCATCTATGTATATATTATGAGCCTCTGGGAGGTATAGATAAATAGTTGTTTGGGGAAAATTGTTGTTATACCAAAGAGTTCTTATTTCAGACTCCCAAGTATTTAAAGAGAAGCTCAAGAAAATAATACTGGGGATGAAAGCATTTCTATCTCAACGTTGCTATGTACAAGCTGAAGGACATTAGCAAGTCACTAGATCTCAGTAGTCATCTATCTAAAATAGGACCAAATGCTTTATTTTAGGGCTCATTTGAGGATTATTAAGAATACATAAGCAAAGTGATTTTAGTGTTCTGCCTGATAGATAGAGGACACTCAGTAAATGAAATTTAATGCAAAGAAATTGTTATAGAATAAATACAGAAATCCTTACTTTCAGGTTCATGGTTAAAATTGGGATGGATTAGAATTAACTCCCCAATTAACGGATGCCCTAGCACTAATACTATATGAATGGACAACACAGAGATGGTGGGAAATCCTAATAATTTCCCATAATTCTTCCCACTGTCACTCTGTGCACCAAACAGGAAACAATTGAGTCCATGTCACCAGAAGGCCAGTTTGGAAAAGTCAATCTCTTCTTTAAACTCAGCATTTGGAGCCTTTCTTCAGCCTGTTGGTGTTGACTCAATCAGGTTCGTTAGGAGACAGAAAGGCCATGAAGTATTGGACAGTGTCCCTTTACCAACAAATTCTAGAGGTAGCCCAAGGTGACAGGGAACCAAGAATGGGGCAGGGAGGCTCCTGTGAGGACAGGGTATGAAAGTTAACCTCCCCTCCCCCCACTTTGGCCTAAGAACTATACATCTTACATTTTGCTCGAGTGTGGGTTTGTGCATATATGTGTAAGTGAAGCAGCCAAAAGCCTCCTGGGTGCTTGAATAAACTCAGTTTAGAACCTAAACAGAAAATGCACAAAAGCCAACAAAACCAACTTGGCTCATGTTTGTGTAAAGCACTTTTGAATAATATTTTTTAAGACAATTTGCCAGTGTTAAAATCTTAAGCGCGCGTGTGCGCGCACACACACACACACACACACACACACAAACTCCATAAAACCCTGATATGTTTTCATGAGATATTTATCAAATATTTAAAGTGGAAAAATTATTGGTTAGAATACCAAGAAACTGGCTTCAGGTCTTTGAATTTGTAAATAGCCAGATGCTTGCTGGAGGTGGGAAGATACTGCATAGATTCTTAAGAAGAGACCATTTATACATCTGAAAAAGAAAAAAAAAAACCTTACATACCATCTTCAAAACTATGCATTAGCATTTTCTCCTAAACAGTCTGTCCTAATTGTCGGTTCTCCCCATGAAATAAATGCCTTTTCCTCCCAGACAAGTAAAACTAAAGCTCTGAGGAGCAAACCTTGTGGACCATGTTTCTATCGGGACCTGAAGGGTTAAGCCCAGAGCTGCCACTAGGTGTCACATCGGGATCGCTTTTGGGAACACAAGCTCCCTAACTGGTTCCAAACAAGAGGCATCTTCTTGGTTAATTTCAACTACTGTTCAGTTTCTTTTTAAGTAGTGGCTGTTACTCGGCACATGTCAAGTTTTCCGCGTCTTTTGATTTGTCTTATAGGTATTTACAACCATTTAAACTTTTCACCCACAACGCGGGCCTAGGGTGGGAGGTTTGATTTAATGGGGCCACATTGGAGGGAGAGAGAGGTCTCTCTTAGTCTTGTATCCCCCATAACCTCCCCTCCGTTCCCCACTCTTGTACACCCAAAATTGACATGCAGTCTGACAAATACTAGTAAGAACTGCAACAAAGTTGCAATCGATTGCCTCCCCAGATACCTTCCATATATGGAAATTCTGGAGCTGCCACTGGTTTCCCATCCCATCACCACCTCTTCCAGGCCCCTTCCCATTCCCCATGCCACCTTCTGAACTGAGGTCCCCAGTATTCTTCTCCCAGGTCATTTGATTAACTTAGAAAAAAATTTTTTTTAAAGTAGAATGGTCCAAATTTGAATGTTCACCATTGCCACTTCCAGAAATATTGCGTTTTGAAAGAAGATAGTGTAGGAGGATGATGTTTGCCCATAAAGAATGACATGTCTGCACAATTGGAACGGGTGATGGGGGAGGAAAAGGGGGGCTTTGAATTCAAGGGGACGGTGATTACTCTCTATTCTAGGAATATTTCACATGGCTACCTATTCTGCTGCAGGTAAAGCAAGCCCTGTCTCTAGGAAGGCAGAGATGTTAATAATTATTATAAATATAAACTGAAACCTATTTTTTTCAGGATTAAATAGGTTGACCCTACCTAAATAAAGATGAGACAGTGTGACAATCTCCCCCCTGCAAAAAACAAACAAAAAAACAACAAAATAAATCTCTAACTGAACACATAAAACCAAAGCCCTAAAAATGCAGAGTCAGATAAAATCCTAGACACTCGGGTGTAACAGAGCAGCACAATTTGCTAGGATTTGAATCCTTGTAAAAGCTTCGGTATAATATCAATTGAATGTCTTCATTCCCAGGGACGTTTGTGATTTTTAACACATTTTAGAATGCCAATTCATTCATATCTTCCTTCAAAATTATTTAGAGTACCTATGAATCATCACCATTATATATGAATTAAATATATAATAACAAGATCAAGATTGACAATGTCCCTACCCCATTACCCCCTGAAGTTAACATTGCAATTGGCAAAGCAGAGATCAGAGGATTGGAAAAGTGACTTATTTCAGAAATGAGAAGCCCATGAAGAGCATAAAGCAGGATTAACAGCTAGAGACTCACAGGAGACAGCATGGTTTTTTATATAAACTTATAGAAGGAAGTAGGACAATGAAATAAGCAATCAGGTTTAAACTCATTGGCTGTATAATCTTGAGCAGTTCACAGAGGCTCAGTTTACTCATCTGTAAAATGGAAATGATGCTGAGGGGTGAGGTGAGCATGTATTCTACCTGAGCACTCTGGGAAGGACCTCTGGGAAAGTGACTTTAAGGCCAAGGTCATAACTCAGAGGAGCCAGCCACAAGATCTGTGGAAATGCTTTGCAAAGTGAAGGTCGAACAAGTATAAACTGTCTGCCCCTGGGATTATCTTGGTGGGTTCTAACAGCCACAGGGAGGCCATCATGGCTAGAGTTTCATAAGTAAATGGTGAAGGTGGGGGAGGTGGAGTTCTCTGGGATATTATAAGAAATTATATGAAATGCTCCAAGTGAAAATTTCTAGCGTAGATTGTAGCCAAAGCAAATGTTCAACCAACCTACCCAGGAAATTCACACTCTACCTGAAATAAAATTCAAATATCTTACATTAGCCCACAAAGTACTATGAATTTTTGCAACTTAAGGTAAAGTCTTGCACGGTGAAGTGCCCAGGATGGTCTGTTAAAATAACTTGTAAACCTGCTCAGAAGAGGAATCATAGTATCTATACATATAAAAGAGAAACATGGTAATTGGCGTACGACCGCTACCCTTTTCATTGGCTAATCAGCGAGATATGCAAATTAACTGTCAGCCAAGATGGCGGCCGGCAGCCAGGCAGCTTGAAACTAACATGAGGCTTGCTTGCTTCAGTGACGGAGGACTCCAACGTTCCCCGCCTGCCGCTGTAGGCCTCTGAGCCTGCAGTTTCAAACATTGTAACAAATATAGATGCTATACAAAACCCCAGAAACCAGCTTTCAGCTAGCCGGGATCTCAGACCTGGAGTTGATACAGAGTTTCGATTGTAGAACCGAAACAAACCAGATACCTGCTTTCAGGAGTGGAGGCCTAAGAGCTGGAGCCTCAGAGCTAAAGCTGGCCCAGAATAAAAATAAAAAAAAATAGAAAGAAAGGAGCAGTTGAGAGCTTCAGTCCCAGCCTGAAAACAGCCCTCAGCCCCACACCCAGACTGGCCAGGCACCCCAGTGGGGACCCCCACCCTGAAGGGTGTGTGACCAGCTGCAAACAGCCATCATCCCCTCATCCAGGCTGGCCAGGCACCCCAGTGGGGACCCCCACCATGATCCAAGACACCCTTCAGGGCAAACCAGCCAGCCCCCAGCCATGCACTAGGCCTCTATTCTATATAGTAAAAGGGTAATATGCCTCCCAGCACCAGGATCAGCCGAGCTGAGAGGCCTCCTGGCACCGGGATCAGTGTGACAGGGGGCAGCGCCCAAACCCTCTGATCGCCCTGCAGCTCTGTGTGTGACAGGGGGCGGGCCACAACCTCCCTATTGGCCCTGCTCTGCTTATGACAGGTGAAGGCGCCCCAACCCCCTGATCGGCCCTGCTCTGTGCCTGATAGGGGGGAGCTCCCCAAACCCCTGATCACCCTGCAGCTCTGTGTGTGAAAGGGTGTGGCGCCCCAACCCCCTCACCACACAGGCCCTGCTCTGTGTGTGACGGGGTAGAGCCATAACCTCCCCATTGTTCCTGCCCTGAGTGTGAGAGTGGCGGTGCCCCAACCCCCTGATTGGCCCTGCTCTGTGCGTGACAGGGGGTGGTGCCACAACCTCCCCATCGACTCTGCCTTGAGTGTGACAGGAGGCGGTGCCCCAACCCCCCAATCAGCCCTACCCTGAGTGTGACTGAGGGTGGCATCGCAACCTCCCAATCCGCCCTGCTCTGTGCATGACAGGGGGCGGCGCCCCAACTCCCCAATCGTCCCTGCTCTGAGCCCGACCAGGGGCTGCACCTAGGGATTAGGCTTGCCCTCTGCCACCCTGGAGCAGCCCTAAGCCAGCAGGTCGTTATCTCCCGAGGGGTCCCAGACTGCGAGAGGGCACAGGCCGGGCTGAGGGACCCCCCCTCCCCGCCGAGTGCACAAATTTTTGTGCACCGGGCCTCTAGTATAGTATATAAACTTTGCTAGTTGCCACACATCCTTTCCCAGACTCCTCTGTTCTTGTTGGCTGAACCCACCCCACACTGTGGTGATTGAAATGGCCAGCTTTTCGGTCAGCTACATGACTCTCTTGCTGCTAAATCTTGACGGATAATCCAGTTCAGACCAAGGAGATAAGAGAGAAGGTAGGAGAACTTTTTCTTTCCTAATAAAGAGATACACCAGAAGCCTGCCCATGCCTTCCTGTCTTTGAGCAGCTTTGAGCTGCTGCAGTCATTTTCTGATTATTAAGGGACAAAGCATCAAAAGTTGAGGTAAATAGGAATATGAAAAATCCTAGATCTATGGAAACATTATTTAACCATTGAATTAGCTTGGGAATACCATCTCTTGATTTACTGTTTTGAAAAAGACGAAGTGCCTTATTGTTCAAACCTGTGTTTTTGAGAATTTTTTTTTGCTTTTACAGAAAATATGATAGAGATACAGGTTTCCTTTATATTTCTATATAGTCAGTGCCATGCAAAGGCAAAAAAAAACCCCTACATTCAGTAAACATTTGTTGAGTGAACGTGTCAAGACATAGTTCTTTAATAAGGAAAGAATCTTTGAATGATGTATAGTACGTGATAGCAGCTAAGGCAAATAAAATGGAAAAATTGAAAGCCCTAGCCAATTTGGGTCAGTGGGTAGGGCATTGGCCTTTGGACCAAAGGGTCCTGGGTTCAATTCTGGTCAAGGGCACGTACCTTGGTTGCAGGCTTTCCCTGGCCTGGGCCCTGTTCAGGGCTCCTGCAGAAGGTAACAGATTGGTGTGTTTCTCTCACATCAATATTTCTCTCTCTCTTTCCCTCTCATGTGTATTCTTTCTAAAAACCAAGGAAAAATATCCATGGGTGAGGATTAAAAAATGAATGAATGAATGAATAAATAAATAAATAAAATGCAATCATTCAAACATCTATGGATTCTTTCATTACCAATATTTTTTTTTACTATTTCCTTCTTTTTATTTTAAATTCTCATAAGCAGATTATGATGTTTTAAATTAGTGTATTTTAAATAGCATTCAACTTGTTTTTTCCCACAGAAAGTTTCAATTCCTATCATTTTCAGTTAGAAAAAGAAGAAGATAGAATGGTCTTGAGCTCAAGATGCTGGTGATGATAACAACAGTAGAGGTGATGGTGGAGGTGATGGGGAATTTTACTGTTGTTGCTATCATCTCTCATTTATTGAGCACTTATAATATGCCAGGCATTAAGATGGGGTGTTTACTTATAGTGTGTCAGTTATTCCGTGAAGTGCATACTGTTATCCCAACCTTATCCAAAACTAAGACCTAGAATAACTAAATGCATTTTTAATTTTAGTTGTTTGATAGGAGTAATTTAGACAAGGCCAGGAGAAAAGTGAGTATCTGAGATGACTTTACTACAGCCGAGTTCAGCAGTAGAGTGTCGACCTAGGAACCAAGAGGTCACCGGTTCGATTCCTGGTCAGGGAATATGCCCAGGTTGCGGGCTTGATCCCCAGTGGAGGGCGTGCAGGAGGCAGCCAATCAATGATTCTCTCTCATCATTGATGTTTCTAGCTCTCTCTTCCTCTCTGAAATCAATAGAAATATATTTAAAAAAAACTTAAAAAAAAGAATTTACTACCTGCTAGAGCAAATGGTACAGAAGGAAGTGTCTATCATCAATAAAAATAAATTCCATCTCTATCTGGAGAAAAAACTATCTGTGTATCTTGCTAGTAAGGAGTTTAGAGTTTAAGGGGAGCCCTATAGCTTCCCCTTAAAACAGGTGCTGGCCAATATTTCTGAATATATCTGAGAATAATGTCACACCTGCAGATCCTCTAGAGAACAGAACACATGGTGTAGGACAGGCAAACAGATTTTCCTTTCTTATGATTTCCAGAAGATTTGTTGTTGTTGTTGTTTTAGTGTGATATCAGCTGGGTTTCAGAGCCAAATAAAATGATAAACCTATCTCCCCAAATGTCAAGCTAGGCATGCATCAGGATCCATCACCTTAAGCAGGTCTTAGAAATAGAAAGATCTGAATCTGGGCTTTATCAGTCAAAAGGCTTATTTTCTAAAACAGCATTGTCTTATATTGTATCCATGAAGAATTCTGGTGTGTACAGAGTTCTGTCGATGAATCCACTGCCAAGCAACAAGAGAAAATCCTTACTTTCTCACAGTTATATCACTTGAATTTAAGTATAACTGTAACTTGTTTGCTCTGCCAGCAAAATGGTACTTTCATGCACAAAACTTCCTGCAGATAAGTAGCTCATCTTCTTATTCTTAAGGTTTAGGCCAGGGAAATAACAGAAGGAACTTTAAGCTGGGGAATGAAAGACTTTAATGTGATCGTTCTTAGAATCTTCTTTACTTAACTCAAGAGAATAAAGTTTTGTGGTTCTTTTTTATCAGACATTTAAATTTCTACTTGGAGAAAATGGGATAGGAGTTATTATATCTTGGAATAAAGTAGATTATCATTTCCTGATGGGGTTGAGTTGCAATTTTAAAGAAAATCTTCAACTGTGTTGGAGAATCACTTGAGAAGATGTGTCATCACATGAATCCATCCATCCATCCATTCACCCATCCACCCCCAGCACCCTCCCAGCTATCCATCTATACATCATTATGTTCATTTATGCATTCATTCACTCACTGTAGAACCACCCAAACTGAGGTGTTTAGTAAGTGCTGGGTAATTATTAGTAAATAAATATTGACTTCTCCTCTATTAATAACACAGTCTTAATCGTTCTACTTCCCCCACTGTGGCATAAAAATGGAGCTTGATGGGCTCAGCTTGAAAATTGAAAATTGACACTGTGTAAATTTATGATATAGTTGCTCATTATCACACTACTATTATGTTGATGAGTACCTTTGGATAAGACATTTAACTTTCCTATTCCTTATCTAGAAAAATGAAATTGCCAGTCTACTTGAGTTGGTTTCTAACAACTGTATTTTTGTTTGTTTGCTTGATTGCTTGTTAGTTTTCTTTTCTTTTTTTAATGCTGTTTTTTCTGTCTTTTCCTCAAAACTTAGATGCTAGCCAGAAGGTGTGTTTCTTTCTTTGAACAAAAGGTCCTAAATCATCAAGGAACTTGTACATGTCACCTGAGGGAGGCATGTCTTTAAACTCCATATGGGCTTCAGGTTGGAGTGCTGGTGTACTGAATAGTACATTTGAAAGTATTCAAATTGGCATTTGCAAATGCCATGAAGTTAATATTGCTGGAGTATGGAGCAAACTCAACAGATGTTACTTTCAAAGCATAGAAAAAAAAGGAGCTGGTTTAAATGAGCAAATCAAGACACCCAGGAGAAATCAAATAAAAAAAACAAACTGTTAAGTTTGTGACAGAAAAATAAACATACGGACGGATACACAATTCCCTAATATCTGTGGGAAGAAATTTAGTATTCCTTTGGTCCAGTTTATAGATAAGTAATAGATTATGAGATTGGTGGCATGATTTTGAGGGCAAAGAATAATTTTCCTCATTTTTATGACCTCAAAATCCATTTAAACTGTAAGGCTCACCTGAAATTCTTACTGCCATGAAAATATCTTGGAACCACATTCCCTAAAGAAAATATTTGAGTCTAACATCAGCCTGTTATATTTTTAGTTTATATTGGTATTATTTTGCTTCTCCAATGAGATATTTTGTCCACTTAATAGAAAAAGTATTTGTATTCATTTTATTTCTACCACTATACCCAGGATAATGCTTTGCACATCGTAGATAATTAGTAAAAAGTTAATTAGCTGTTCTAGATAGACTATTGCAAGAATTACAGCCTCCACAGAGATTACTTTTGAAGATAAAATTACCTATCAATAATCTTTCCATGTATATCACTTTATCACCATGGGTACATGATTCAGATATTTTTTAATTGACAGCTTGAGGTATCTATTTCATATCTGCATTTAATAGGATTTCATGGGAAATTTATTTTCTAAAATTTGCCTTCCTTTACATGCGTCTTCTGTTATCCTTTTACATTTTTTTTTTTAATATTCAACCTAAGGTAGAACCTTTGTGTAGTTAAAGCTTATTATTACAGAGCTGGACAAAGCATCTGAGACTGTCCCTCCGGAACAGATGATTGACTGCTCATCAAAGACTTATGTTTCTTCTCCAGTGGACAGACTGTGGGTAGAAATGGCTGCTCAGCTTGGAACTATTTTTCAGCCTCTCTTGAGTCTGGTTGGCATTGCAACTCATTCCCATTAGTAGAATTTGAACAGAACTGATGGGTGTCCCACTTTGATTGAAAGGATTAAGGAGTGTGAAGGCTTCCAACTCCTCTTTTCTCACTGGCTGGCCAGAAGTAAAGGACTCTGAAGCCAGGGGGCTGGCAGAAATACAAAATAAAAGGAATGTCATTACTGAGCCATGTGTAAAAATTTAACTACCAGACGCCCTATAAAGTATTAGGTGACCAAGAAATAAACTTCTTATTTTGGCAAGCTGCTGATAATCTTGGAATCTTCTGTGATAGGAGACAGTTATTTTTATCTAGTATAAGGACTTTTATGAAAAGGTTAGGAAACTGAGTTTGGGAGATGTTAGCTGGTTTAAATAAGTCACAAGATGCCGACAAAACGGGGATTAGAATTGGGAGCTACTGGAAACACTCATTCTAAGGGACTTGAATAAGCAAATAAAGCAACAGATTAAAATGAATTTTAAACGAGATCAAAGGATGAAAGAAGGGTCAAAAACCTACCTCACCAATGAACTTGTATATCTGATTCCAAAATTGGGCTCTGTGTCCCAGACGAGTGATTCCGTCTTTTAATCTGCAGAACCCTTTTTCAAATATTTTATGCATCAGTAAGTAAAATGAGTAAAAGCAGAGCTTTTGTGCTTGATGCAGAGGTAGGCGGGAGATGGCCAGGACTCATCTTGTCTACTCCCCACCCTAAAGCTGCCCGGGTCCAATGCACAGCTCCTAAGGTTTAAACTGCAGAGCTCAGCCTATGACCCACCCTGCTAGACCTCCTCTGGGACCAGCATGACCAAATGTCTTTGCCATGAGTTCTTTATAAAGCTCTCTGATTCACAATTTGACAGAGTCACTACAACGTTTGGCTGTCACGATAGGTACCAGTGTTCTCTGTTCTTTTCACTCCCTTTTAGGGATGATCGATAGGCTAAAAGACAGATGGGTTCAGCTAAATTGGCAGCAGGGTGAAAAGGACCGCGTTTTATCAAAGAGACTTCAGTTACAATTGGTCAATGAAAGAGCAGTGAAGGCCAGTGAAAGAGCAGGGGAAGTTTCTCACAGCATAAATAAAGCAGGAAATCCACAAGAGGCTCTTGGCACTCCATGTGGATGATCTCCCACTCAGTGTAAATTATAGAAAAGTCCAGGTAAACTGTGGGTCTAGGGCAGTGGTCGGCAAACTGCAGCTCGCGAGCCACATGCGGCTCTTTGGCCCCTTGAGTGTGGCTCTTCCACAAAATACCACGTGCAGGCGCGCACATACAGTGCGATTGAAACTTTGTGGCCCATGCGCAAAAGTCGGTATTTTGTGGAAGAGCCACACTCAAGGGGCCAAAGAGCCGCATGTGGCTCGCGAGCGACAGTTTGCTGACCACTGGTCTAGGGAACTTTGGTTCAGCTATGTGTAAGCTAATTTAAAGTAAAAATAATGTGTGGGGCCAAGTGCAAACCAATATTCTTGAAATGAATAGAGAGCACTATTAAGATACATTTCTACAGAATAAAAACGCTTTCCTCTTAAGGAAGAAATAGCTGGGGGAAAGAATCCAAGGAGGGGTGAAGACAGATTACAACGATCTATTATTAATACGGATGAGCCAAGGCCCGCCGAGGCTATCGCACTGCATCCTTCACATTCTCATTGTTGGAACATACACTGGCCGTTCCTGCAGCAGTGCTCTCCTTACTGTGGCGAGAGGCGTTCATTTCTGAGGAGCTGAACAAGTGACAGTGAGCTTTGGAAAGGGTCTGGGTGCTCAATGATTGGACTGTAATTATTCTGAAAGAGCTTTCATCATCATTACCCAACATTCTGCAGATGCAGCATGTTTGAAAATAAACTGTGGCCCAACTAGCCCACATCATTTCAGATTTCAACATTGAGACTCTGGTTTGCTGATATATTCCTGTGCATGTGAGTGCAGACGAACAAAAATGTACTCGGTGGAGCATACATCATTTTAAAGTTGTTGAGCCAATGCGTCTGCGTTGGTGCCGACTAGGAAATCTATGTGCACAGTTCCCAGGCCATGATGCATGCAGTGGTGGAGAGCATTCATTCATTCCTTGTTTCATTCATTCCTGCAATCTTAGTATGTTAAACACCAGGCACTGTACTCTCACAACCTTGAGCAAGATGAATCTAGCCCTGCCCAGAAGGTGGTCTCTATTTGTTGTTTTTCCAGTAAATGTTTGAATTCTCCTCCTGTTTACACCCCAAAAGGACAAGCTAATTGTCTGTTTACTTTGCCAGTTTGCCTTAATTAAAGGCTTGCAAGGCCATTAGCAGATGAAGCTGTTTACATTGCACAAGTAGGTTTGAATTTCCCCTCCCTGGCCCTTCACCCCTCTTACCCTCCACCTGGGGCAATAGGATAAAAATGTATCCCTCTACACTTTTAGGGGAGAAAAACAAAGCAAGTGCTCTAGTTTAATTGTCAGTAGCATCTCATATCACTCAGAGAGTTCTAAATGTCAGTTTTTGCAAGTATAATGGGTGTTCATGTATGGTTGTTTAACTGTTTTCTGTGATTTGCCATCTATTTGTAGGACACTAACTACCAAACTGGTTAACTGCAGTGCTAGGTAAATTGTCAAGAAGAATCCCAGTGAGTGAGGCTAGCATTAAATAATAGAGCCATTTGGAGGAGGGACATGCCAGGGTGGCGAGCTGCTTTGTGAAAATAGAGAAGTGAAATGTGAGCTAGCCCAGTAGAATTTAACTAGATTGAAGGTTGGAAAAAAGTGTTCTATAAGTTTATTTTCTAGTTGTCCATTCCCCCTTGGTCTTCACCACCATCCATTTCTTTCATCTCTTCTCATTCTAATTTCGAAAGATACCTACCCATGTGCCTATTGGTTTATCTTCATCCCTCTACCACCACTATGACACAGGCCATTGTCTTAATTAAAATAATGCCCTAATAGAATTCCTTTCCCCACGCTTTCTCTCTTTAACCTCTCTGCCACAGTCTTAATGTTGCAGCCAATTTTTAGAGATGTGAATAAGATCACATCATTCTTTCATTTAAACCTTTCCATTTGCACATGAATCCAATCTGCTTACAGTGGGTGACAGACATGGCTTGAGCTGATAGTCTACAGGACTCTCCAAACATGGTTCCTGTCATCTTTCCTCCATTTATTCCAGTTCCCCTGGCTCTAATAACTCAGGTTTTCCCACATCAGAGCCTTTGTCCTTGCTGGATACTATGAAATCCGTAATGTTATGTGTATAATGATACTTAAATACATCATGGGAGCCAGAATTGCTAAGCAAATTTTGAAATTATTAGCAGAAAATTATATGTATGTTATACACAGGAAGGAGTTTTTGAAGACATGATAAATTGCTCAGCTAACTTACTCAACTTCTAATTAAAAATTCTTTAATTAGAAAGCTTTACAGGATACTTTCACTGTCAGCATATTTTCAACCATGAAATAGGTTATTATTATCGATAATGTACAGAAGAAGACACCGTGGTCCAGAAATTGCTTATCCAAGATATGTATTTGAAGTCATGGCTGAGTCAAAATTTGATCCTTGGATTTCTGACTTGGTGATATGGGAATTTCTCACTTGAGTCCAAAGTACATATTTTAGAGAAAAGTTTAGTTTTTATATGACATGAAGTTACAGAGATACTCAACTCTCCGTATTTCTAGTACGATTTCACCTTCAATATCTCATCATTTGTGGTCTTTTTACTATAATGTAAGATTGGGTGAGTGAACACAATCAGAAATTCCTTTAGCAATTGCTTTTACATTGGAATCGTGATGGTTGGAGTCAACTGGAGGACGTGATGGTATCAGTTGGCCCCTTATTCTCCAATAGATGCTATTTCTGTCTCCTCGGTCTATCAGTGTCATTGATTTAAACATGGATTTTCAACATGACCCATTAAGTGGTTATCTTCTTCTAAAATACTTAAAAAGGAAGAATACATCAGAGGAAAGTGTTAAACAGTTGGGGCTGTGAATTGAGATTCAAGATGGTTACACTTTACTGAAATCATCATTTTAAATTCCTATGACAAGTTTTAATAGATACCTGAATGGTTTTTCAGGGAAAGAATATTTAAGTAAAGGGTTTTATTTTTCTTTAACAGAAATTAATTAGCATATGCTAGATGATATAGAGAAAGACAATATTGGAAGATTAGGGGTGAGGATCAGAATGGGATAGCTCATCTGTGAGTTCAAGCAGGACTGCTATGGGCATTAAGAGTTGACTATCATTCTTCTACTAATTTACTATAATACTCTGAGGGTATCCATGAAGGCTGGGGACTGATCCTCAACACTTAATCGATAAATTCAATGTCCCTTTTTCTAATTCATTAGTTTAAAAGTAATATCAAGAATGCTGTCCCAAAGAAGCCCAGTAGAGCTTGGATATCCTACATGACAGCATGTAAGGGGATTTCTTCTCTGAGGGCTAGTGAGACCATAGTCCAGGGAAATAATGGACCATTGAGACTGTAGTTTTGGTGCCTATGGCTTTTACTTTCTGGGAGATCTAGGTTTTTAAGAGATCATTTTTTTTTTTCAATATGCATCAGATTTTCCTCCCTCTAAATTCAGTGTTTAAAAAAGAATCCTTGAAAAATTATCTAATGCTCATTTTGGAAAGGTTGTGTGTATGTGGCTCTGGGGAAAGAGGTGAGAACAGAAATTTGAAGACACACCAATGGACAATAAGAAGATATAATATCTTGCTTTTCATAGAGCCAAGCCAAAGAGGAAAGCATTTACTTTTTCAATCCTTACCCGATGATATGTCTTCATTGATATTTTTAGAGAGAGACAGAGAGAGGGAGAGAGAGGGGGAGAGAAAGAAAGAAACATGGATGTAAGGGAGAAACATGGATTGGTTACCTCCCATAAGCGCCTGGACCTGGGATTGAACGCACAATCTATTTTGGTGTAGGGAATGATACTCCAACAAATTGAGCCACCTGGTCAGGGAAAGAGGAAACTATTTTGAATGAAAGGGGGAAATTACTTGACTCCTAGAATGGGAAACAGTTTGCTCTGTGGCTACTAGTATTTTGTGGTTTATTAATGACCAACATTTAAAAAATCCTTTTCTCTCAAAAATGATGACTGATGACAAACCAAAAGAGAATATGTATTATTGGTGGTTACTCACTTATGAGGATGTTGACCTGAAGTCTAACCATTATTTTTTCTCATAATCTCTTAGTTTATTAAAGTGGAAGTTGATTGTTGCACTACTTATTGGAAAGACGTGATTATTGACTCTTTGTAGCAGATATTTTCTGATAGTAAAAGCTGTATTACAATAAAGATAATAATTAGCCATTGAATAAGGGATCTGTATGTGGGCAGTGTTCCCGTTGAATATGGGGAAAATTAAAATGCGCTACTATATGACATTCGCTTAGCCCTTGACTAATTCAATCAGCTCATCAGTCTGAGTGGTCATTTTGAAGACTCGTAAATGATGTGAGAAGTTGAGCAGTCACAAGCACTTGCACACATATGTACCCACCCAAGTTCAAGTCTTGCTACTGATTCCTTTGAAAAGGGAAGGTAGAGGCAGATGAACTCACATTCTAATTCAATTTAAATATGAGTTGGTCTTTTTTTTTTTTTTTTTTTTGGCTGAAAGTTCCTTTCTCTAGAGGAGGGAAGGAAACAGCACGTTTACAACAGGAAATCTATCTACTTTTAACAGGAGCTTTTGGTTTGCATAACTGTTAAAGTTATTGTTATTTTGGCTTCTGTCAAATTCTTCTCTCAAAATGTACCTCACTGGATGCCAACACTAACCTGGTGGCAAGTTGGGTTATCTCCAGTTTATCCAGGGACACCTGCAGTATCATGACCTGGCCACTTTCTTCTTTTCTGGGTTTATTTCCTGCCCTTCTCTTGCTCAAGCTCTCGTCTTTCAGCTTTTAGAACTCTCTTATTGCATGCTTTCTCTCTGCTGCCTAGTTCTTACTCAACTCTGAGGTCTCCACTCCAGTGTCATTCCCTGGAGGAAGGCTTTCCTGACACTGCCAACTAGGTTATGTGCCCCTTTCCTTGTCCCAAAACATATGCTTCTCCCACAACAGCCCTTACTTTTTCTCTGTGGCTCTTAGCACAGTTTTAAATTAATTGTTTGATGCTCACCTTTTTCATTGACTGTGATGTCCGGGAGGGAGGAAAACATGGCTGTGTTGCTATAACCACCCAGCAACGCCAGATATAGTAGATACTCAATAAATTATTTAACAAATAAATGGATGGCGCCTATGCCAGAAACTTAATTAATGCCACAATTATGACCGGAGCTCAGATCTCTAGATTTTGGAAGTCATATGCTCTGCATTGCAGGGTACCATTGCATGTCTGTTTTCTGGTAATGACTTCATACCTATGTGAGAATTCAAAATGGTTTACAGTTGTTGCCAAAGGGGATGTTAAGTGTATTACTTTTAAGTGAATGTGAGAAAAGTGACAGAAGGGAAAGGCATCAAAATGTTAGGAGAGTAAAGAGGTGTAAGACGGTTGTTAGGGGTGAACTAGATAGTTAATGAAGAGGGAATGACAAAATTACTGAAAGCAACCTCAGTATAATTGGTGTTTCCAAATCAGGCCTTCAAGTCAAAAATGTCCTGCTTTGGTGGAAAGGCCATTGTAAGGGCCCAAAGCATCCTTTATAGCCTGAGCCAAGTCACATGACCTCTTTGTCTTCACTTTTCAATTTTGTAATTTGAATGGAAGATTACACAAACTCTGAAATCTTCTCCATCTGCAAAACCAAAATTTATACCCTGAATGGTTTTGTAGCTCACAAACACCTGGATTTCAAGGCCCTAATGACAGCTGACAAGAAAGAACCTGGGGAATTCTTCTTTACCTAAATGTTCATGTTTCCATGACCTCTCCCATTCCTAATTAACCATGTCCCATGCTCATGAATTCACTTCTTTAAAAAAAAAATTCTAAATTAATTTCAGGGAGAGGGAAATCGAGAAACATCAATGATCAGAGAGAATCATTGATCGGCTTCCTCCTTCACTCCTCCCACTGGGGTTCAAGCCTGCAACCCGGGCTGTGCTCTGACTAGGAATCCAACCCTGACCTCCTGGTTCATGGGTCAGTGCTCAACCATTTAGCCACCCTGGCTGGCATAAATTCACGTCTTAATTGTAGTTGTACCAGGGGTATCCGAATTTGTCAGTACAGATCTATAGATTACTTATCAAGCTTGTTAAAATGCAGATTGCTGGTTCTTACTTTTGAATAATCTGATTTAGAAAGTCTGATGTAGGGACCCTAAGAATCTGAACATTATAAAAATCCCTAGTAAATCCAAGATCACTGTCTCATCTTATGAGTCAGCATTTAAGAAATACTGGCCTTTTGCGGGGAGGTATCAAAGAATATTTGAATCATCTTACCTCCACTCATAAGGAAAAGGGTCATCAGTCAAAGAGGGTTGAATTATATCCAGGAAACATTTTCATCCAAAGGCCAATGTATTGGGAGCTACTTTTATGTGTCAGTGGTACATGGGCCTAGTTGACACTGATGGAGTTAATTCTGAACTCTCTAATGCACTAAGTATGAGACGGCATACTTTATAGAAAGGCAGGCTTTACACCAAGTATGCTGGCTGATTCCCAGTTTGAGGTACATATGGCTTCTTAATCTACTCTCTTTCCCACCCTTCCCATTTGGCTGTGGCAGTTGTTAAAGTGTTTTCCTTTATTTTTTGTTATGTTGCTGTTTGTTATTAAACAGTGAGTGCATTCCCCCCCTAGCCATGACTGTGTTTTAGTGGAGGGCAATGTAATTGCTTATATATAATTGTTAAGGCGCTTTGGAATACTTCTGGAGAAATGTGACCATATAAATGGAAGTCATTATCGTTGTGCTTAAATTGGAATTTCTAGTTTGAGTTTGAGGGCCTAGGATGGAACCCATTTCTGATTGCAGGGGAATCAGCATTTCATATCGTTACTGAATTGACTCATCCAAATTAAGGCCATGATTCTGAATATTGCTCACTTAAGTGTCAAAATACCCATCCAGAGGTGAAGGCAGGGAGGGAGGAACATATGTGCAGACAGATGAGGAAGTAGAACATTGAGTTTCATTTTGTTGGTTTATGAGGCCAGGTATGATCACACAAACACCTCAGCAGGTCAGTGGGAGTTATATTCTTATCTTCTATGGAGATGCTAAAACAAATACCAAACTGAACTGCTCATAAGTGAGGAAAACAAGATCTCCATTCTTTTTCAAAAGGAGCACATTTGATTTTGTGTTAGGTTGGCCAACACAAACACTTTCTCACAACTACAATTTGCAGTTAGCCCCTCCAATAAATAGAAACTCCTTTTATTTACCTCTACTCTCTCTCACCCAACCACACCAACCTCCTTGTTATAAGTCAAATATTCCAAGCACAGCTCCTCCCCAGGTGACTTGTTATCATTTCTGCCTAAAATCTCTTCCCCGATCTACGGTGGTTCACTCCAGCTCCCCCTCAGGTTCTGCACCAGTTGCCAGTGGGGCCACCCCTTGACTATACTGCTTACATTGCACTTTAATCACCCACATCTGGCATCTCCCAGCTCCTTTCTTCACTTATTTAATCTTCATAGCATGTGTCACTAGTAGACATAGCATAAGCATTACCTATTTATGA
Organism: Myotis daubentonii; assembly: GCF_963259705.1. NCBI lineage: Eukaryota > Metazoa > Chordata > Mammalia > Chiroptera > Vespertilionidae > Myotis > Myotis daubentonii. The sequence continues at coordinate 73,178,396 of NC_081848.1, forward strand.
ATTTATTATCAACTTCCTCTGTGAAGTGTAAGAACAGGGATTTTGGTCTGTTTTCATTCACTACTAGTAAATTAATTCAGTATTTAAATCTATTCCTGCTACTTTGTAGTTACTTAACAAATTTGCCGAAGGAATAGATGATTGATAAAGCAACCAGTATGATAAACCAAATTGCACACAGAGTAATCGATAGGGATTTATCATCAGAAATAAGGGAAAAGCACCTGCTAAATCAACCTTAACTTTAATTCTAAATTTAAGGATATTTATATTCAGATGGTTCCCCTTATCATCTTCTTGTAAAGACCTAAAAATCGCTTCTTTTTGGTCCAGACACATTTTTGACATCAAGGTATCGCTTGACTCTTCCACAAGTCTACTTCTAAAATTACCCAAATTTAAAAAATATACTAAAAACTGAGTAGAAAATGTTATGTAATCATTTAAAAATGCTTAATAGCCCAGTGGGTGTGGCTCAGTGGTTGAGCATCAAGCTATGAACTAGGAGGTCATGGTTCAATTCCTGGTCAGAGCACATGCACAGGTTGTGGCAATCCCCAGTGTGGGGCTTGCAGAAGGCAGCCAATCAATGATTCTCTCTCAACATTGATGTTTCTCTCTCTCCCTTACCCTTTCTCTCTGAAGCCAATGTAACTATATTTAAATATGTTTAATAAATGCCAGCTTCATATCAGATTTTCGTGCAGGCTATGAGAATACAATGAAATCCAGTTATGCACAATAAGTCCCTGCTGTTGTTATGATAGCCTTCAGTTGGGTAAGATGGATGGCTATCAGTAAATGGGAAAAGGAAATCCCAGGCTACTCTAGGAGTGTATGGAATGAACATGTAACTTTGGAATACAGAAATGCTTCTTCTACTAAAACTGGAATGGGGAGTAAGAACTGGGCAGGCTGAGAAGGGGAACGAGGACCCATTGGCAGGAGAGCATGCTGGCTGGTGGTTACTGTGTAGTAAAGGGACTGACAACAATAGAATTGTGAGAGCTCCAGGAAAGAAGCTGCAGAGGGAGGTCTGTGCTTTCAGAATTATGTTGAAGTGTTTGGATTTTATCCCAACAGCAATACAAACCTATGATAGTCCTTTATGCATTCACCAATATTCTGCTTCTCCTTTTTCCAGCATTTGGGAAGATTGTATCTCCCCTTTCTCTTTGAAGTCTGGGGTGGCCATTGAATTGCTCTGGTCAATTAAATGTGAGTGGAAGTGCCGTGCTTCACATCCAGGCAGAAGCCTTACTCATAAGCCAGTACCTATCATTCTCCCTCCTGCTCAAGGGATCCAGTGATCCCTGAGGCCCCATCAGCCTGGATCCTTGAGTGCTAGTGACAAGCAGAGCACCCCTGCTGACCCACATTAGACATGCAGTTTGCACACAAAATAATGTTTTATTTGATTCATCCACTGACATTTGGGAATTGTTTGTCTCTGTAGAATAATTCATACTCTTGGAAATGACAAAAAAACACCCTATTAACAAATGTAGAATATAGTGAAATGAGTTTTGCAAAGATGACTTTGGCTGCAGTGAGAAAAAAATGTGTTGAAATTTAAAAAAGCAACAAAAAAAGGGGGCCGAAAGACCAGTTTTGAGGCTGTTGTAATAATCTAAGTGAGAGAAGTTACAGGAATAACATGTGTTTTACAAATATCAGCTAGAAGAATAGTGACTAGATGGGGGATCTCAGGTATCCGTAGTGAGAATAGAGAAAAATAGGCAGATTCAGAATATGTGAGAATTTGATGACTGAAAGGATTTCAAGAAGAGAAAGACTTTGCTGAGGTTCTCCAGTTTCTGGCTTATATAAATGCAAGAACTCAGTAGAATATAGACCACTGAAGAAAGAATATAGTCTGGGATGATGTCATATGTTGTGTTTGAGATGACTGCCCCAAGTCCAAGTCTAGGTATAGATAGACAATTGTTTAAAATTAGAGTTCAAGAGAGAGGTCTAAACTAAAAATATAGAACTGTGAAGCATTATGGTATAGACATAGAATATGGACAATAATTTAAGCCATAGTTGTATACAAGATCATCCTGGGAGTAGGTGTCCTATGAGGAACTACAATTGAACCTACGCCAGAATGGCCCTGTTTAATTGGTAAGAAATGCATTATGCCAAAAAACTGCCTCATCACATAATACTGAAAAGAAAAGCATATGAAAAACTCCCCCAAACAAATTTGATTCCAGACAAGCAACACGGAATTTGGGAGTCCAGAACGATACCTACACTTTGATTTATTATTCTTCTTACACCAGTGACTGGATCAGTTTTAAGATAAATGTTATATTCAATCTCTAGTGATAGAAAACTTAATGATCTCCTATTTTTATGCTCTGTGATTTCTATAAAGGAATGCATTTGCATCTTTATTTTATTCTGTCATTTGAGTCAGTAGTCAGGAAATAAAGTCTAGAATTTTAACTGGAGATAAACTGTTCTCATTTTAATTATTTTGAAGGGACCTTAAGTGATAAGCTTATTCATATTGCATAGCTCATACATAAATAACTTGATAAATTCAGTCCACAAAATGAGCTCAGTTATGTTGGTGCTATTATGATAAGTTTATTTGCCTGCTCATTTAGAACTATTTGTGTGTGTGTGTGTGTGTGTGTGTGTCTACCATAAGTCTAGAAAAATATTAAATTTGGTTTTGTCAGTTGTGTGAGATAAATTATATATATGATTAGGTATCCTGCAGGTTATAAATTAATAGTCAGATATCATGACAAACAATTTATATATTTATATGTATTTGGTCATGCAAAAGTTATGATGTCAGAGAAATATTTATATCAAAAATATGAATTTTAAAATATGACATATTCTGACAATAAACTTTTCTTGTATCATTTGTTCATAAGACTATGGAAAAATCCTCTGGCATGATTATGCACTAAAAATGTAAATATTCAACAGTAGGTCATGCACTGAAAATCAGAAAGAGACACATTCTGCCTTGAGAATGGAGGAGGTTCTGTACTGCAGGAAGGTGATTCTCAAATTGGGTTCGGAAGGATGAGTGTGAGCAACTTAACACCCAAAGTAAAATAATTATAGAGTTTCAAGAAAAAACACAGCACCTGCAAAAGATCTACAATAGAACAAGCTTAGTCCATGTCAGGGACTGCAAAGAGTCATACAATAAGGCTGATGGGCTGATGGGTAGAATGGATGTGGAGGAGCAGTGCATGATGAGGCTGAAAGTGTTAATGTTTGCCAAAGTTTCAGGTTAAACTTGAATTGACCCCTTTCCTCCCGAGTAGGGATTGTGGAATTGGTAGTTGTCAAATCCATGGCTTTTAAATTTCAAATTAATCATTTTCCGTAGTCCAGAGAGAGCTATGAGGTAGTCCTAAACAACCATCAAACAGTAAAGTGAAGCCTCTTTATGATTCTGCATTAATTTATATTTTCAACGTTTCTCTTAGGAGGAAGCTAATTTTCCCAATTGGCCCCGCTAGAATATTTGAAATCATTTCAAAAGGGTAGCCAGGTGAATGTTTCTCTCTGGAGAAGTTGTAGGAACTACATGTGTTTCACACATATGATATCATAGAATTCTTTTTATGAAGACCCATAAGGTTGATATTCCAAATATCTGCTACTAGCTACTAACTAGCAAGACCCATGTTGACATCTGCGCCTCAGGCTCTATAAAATGGAGATGCTGACATAGACAATAGGTAGGGCCCCTTCTGCTTCTATGTTATATAATTTTATGATTTTACTTTCGTGAGGATTCTTAATTCTCTGGGACTGTGACACATAATGATAGCAACCATTAATATATTGAGTCTCTTTATCAGTCCACATTTTGTGTTAGATTCAAGGAATGTAATATTGAAGAAAAAACAGGTCAGAATTAGCCCTTACGGGCATGAAGCTTACATCCTGGTTGGAGGAGAGAGATTTTAATGAGATAAACACAAAAATAGTCTGTGAATGACAAATAAATGGGATAAGAGCTGGGAAAGAATAAAGGAAACCACAGGGGCTGTGTGAGCACACAGCAGGATGTTGTCAGCACAGAGGCCCAGGGACCGAGGTGCTGGGCACTGAGCCTTGTCAACGAGGCCAGCTCTGGAGAAGTGACCTATGGGGGAAGGGATAGGCATAAACTTTCTCAGAACAGTGTTATGATTGTAGCTGTTTCTGGGGAATCAGCAACTTCCTCCGAAGCATATGGCCTTGTGGTATCTAAAGGTCAGGAAAGCGAATTACAGGACGGTATTTTATGGGTTTGCTAGAGTTGTACAATGCAAGATGTGGCTGGGATTTTATTTCTCGTCGTGAAAATTGATGTGACAGCCTTCAGACTTTTTTGATTAAGAACATGAATGCAAAATTGCTTTTCTTGTAGCTTAGCACATGGAGTATTTCTCTGAAGTATTTTTCAAGCTAGCCAGTAAGGCTATGCACAAGGTCCACCCCTCATTTGTTAACACGAGGCTAATTTGAGCCATCTCAGGATAATTGCACTTATTCATGTCTTGCCTCTATGGCTGCTGGTTCATCATCTGCCTTTTGCCTCTGTGGAGCAGGTCTGGGCGAGATTTAGGCAATAAGATGGCAGTTATTGTCTCTCAAGCGGGTGTTAGTCAGAATTGGATAATGGGGTGAGATATCATAACCACTTATCCCAGCAGCTGGCCTGGTGGCCATTCAGTGGTTTTCAGAGTGAAATAAATGAGAATAAGAATGCAGCATGCATGTGTCCATGAGTTTTCTTCTTTTGTTGTTGTTGTTTTCTGCTTAATCTTTTCATATTATTCACCCAGTCCCTCAAATCCCCTCCCCTCTAACAGCTTTCAGTTTGAGACAACAGTATGGTGATTACCAGAAGGTAGTTGGAGGGAGAAGAGGGTAAAGTGGTGACCAAAGGAGACTTGACTATGGGTGGTAAACACACAATAAACTATACAGATAATGTATGATAGAATTGTACACCTGAAACCTATATAATTTTATTAACCAATGTCACCCCATAAATTAAGTAAAAATTTGTTTTTTAAAAAATGCAGCACACAGGTAGCCTTAAGTTGTCCATGATAATCAAGACCAGAAACATCTAGATTGAGTTGTCTGCTAATTTTAGGTAAATAAACACACCAGTTTAAATCTTAATGAAAGTATTTTCTGTCAATTTCATTTAGAATTGTTTGCTATATGGATTTTGATATTATTGAAGATTATGCAAATATATCTATCTAGTATATAAATGAGTTTGGAAACTAAGCCATGAAGCTAAGACTGCTATCAGTTTTAGATGTCAGGAGTGTATGTTGTTCTTGAAGTTATAAGGATTGTTGAGGGCCAGCCATGTGCACTACACTCAATAATGTTAAATAAATGAATGAAGACACACATGCCATTCACATATTTTCAAGCCTTTTAAGACTAATGGGAGATAAATGAATGAATATCTTTACAGGTGGCCATTATTCTTCAGATTGGCAATTCTTATTCAGAATTTTCCAGTTTCAATTGCTAAAAATTGTGACTAAATTGGTGGAAATCATATTGAGAAAATACATTCCTTTACTTCAATATATTCTATGTATTAACTTTATATTTTGATGAATCTATTATAGAAGTTTCACAACAGAAGTACATAAAGAAAAATTTGAAATTTGAAAATTCGAGTTTCATATTAATGAAAACAAAAAATATCGACACAGTATTATTCTATTTATATAAAATAAATGTGTGGGTGCACACACACACAAATAAAGAGGAAAAGGACTAGAAAAGTATCATATAAAATGTGGTGAGACCCAGGTAGACGGTAATAGAGAGGGTGAAGCAGACCTCTGAGCTAGTCTTCCCTCTCTCTAAATTTTGCTCTGACCCTGAACACCCTGGAACAATAGTTTTAGTCCCATCTTCAGTTCCCTAATTTGCTCATTAGCCTTGTCCATTCTGCCACCCAATACAGCTATTGAGGTTTTAATTGCAGCAACAATCATGCTTCTAATTCAAATATTTCCATTTATAAACAAATTCTATAAAAGCCACTTCTTATCTTTTTTTAAATTTCTTTATTGATTAAGGTATTACATATGTGTCCTTATCCCCACATTACCCCCCCCCCCCAACTCATGCCCTAACCCCCCTGTTGTCTGTGTACATTGGTTAGGCCTATATGCTTGCATATAAGTCCTTTGGTTAATCTCTCCCCCCTTACCCCCACCCTCCCCTACCTTCCCTCTGAGGTTTGATGGTCTGATCAATGCTTCTCTGTCTCTGGATCTGTTTTTGTTCATCAGTTTATGTTTGTCATTATATTCCACAAATGAGTGAAATCATGTGATATTTATCTTCCTCTGACTGACTGGCTTATTTCACTTAGCATAATGCTCCCCAGTTCCATCCATGCTGTTGCAAATGGTAAGAACTCCTTCTTTTTTTACCACAGCATAGTATTCCATTGTGTAGATGGACCACAGTCTTTTAATTCAGTCATCCACTGATGGGCACTTAGGCTGTTTCCAAATCTTAGCTATGGTGAATTGTGCTGCTAACAATAAAACAACAAGAAAGCCCACTGCATGGGAGAACATATTTGCAAATGTTATCACCAATAAGGGTTTAATCTCCAACATTTATGGGAACTCATACAACTTAACAAAAGGAAGATAAATAACCCAATCAAAAAATGGGCAACAGACCTAAATAGATACTTTTCTAAAGAAGACAGAAGAAAGGCCAAGAGACATATGAAAACATGCTCAAAGTCACTAATCATCATGAGATGCAAATCAAAATGACAATGCAATGCCATCTCAAACCTGTCATAATGGCTATCAACAAATCAATAAATGACAAGTGCTGGCGAGGATGTGGAGAAAAAGGAACCCTCTTGCACTGCTGGTGGGAATTCAGACTGGTGCAGCCACTGTGGAGTTTCCTCAAAAAACTAAAAATGGAACTCCCATTTGACCCAGTGATCCCACTTCTAGGAATATATCCCAAGAAACTAGAAACATCAATTAGAAAGGATATATGTACCCCTATGTTCATAGCAGCACTTCTTGTCTTATGAATCTGAACAGTCTCTGAGACTATAACTGTAGTCCTTTCAAAATCTTCTGTTTGCTCTATTAACTCTGTGATCTTGTGTATCATATTTGTTCCTGTGCTTTGAGTTTTATAATTTTCATGGTGTTTTATTGTTTTCAAAAATTTGGTAAATTTTCCCATATATGCATCTTTAGATGGGAAAAGGGCTGTTCTCCGATGTTGATAAACTGACTTACCTCTGAGAGAGTCTTGCAATGGCCTGAATGTGGATGGAAGAATGATTGACAGATTTTGTTCTGAACTTGGAAGTCCTTTTCTATTTAAGTTTCCTTCTTCTCCCCCACTCACTGCTTCATCCTGGGGCAAAGATGCCAGTTGCCCTTTCTGTGTACGCTTTTCAGAAATACCTCAGAAATTCTCCCTAACTTATAGCATAGCATGATAACTGAGAACATGGGCTCTGGAATGGGGCAGACTGGGATAGAATCCTGGATCTGCTGCTCATGACGTCAACTTGCCCACATTACTAATTTATCAGTGCCTCATCTTCCTTATCTGTAAAAGGAAGAAAAGTAATGGTATCCGTCTCATAGGATTGTTGTGGGAATAAATGAGTTAACTCATATAAGCAGTACTTGGGATACCACAGCCACTCATAAAAAAAACTAACTATGGCTAGTCAAATCCTCAATGAAAAATAACAAAACAAAACAAAAATGTTTTCTTTCATGTGAAGAGATTTTTGAGTTGGACCTAGTTGTCTGGGCTTGGTCTACCCACTTGAGGCAATTCTCTTTTCATCTGATGTTTTAATTCTCATTAGCTGCCTGTGGGACCGGAGCATGCATATATATCAACATTCTATCAAAGCCCAGTTAAAAAATGAAGGGAGCGGTATGAGTTTTCCCTTCTGTTGGGCTGATGATGATACCTGCCCTGTGATTATAGTTGCCATAAACACAAAGCTTTGCAAAATCCGTGGACTCTTTTGATACAAGATTATAGGATCCCAAACATATTTTTTCTTAGTTCTGCCAATAGTATGTTTAATGAGAGCATATTCTGCTTAGGAAAACACCACACAGTTAGATACAGGTATTAATATACAAATATAACACATTTGATGTGGCTATTCTTTGCTCTGTCCACACAGCCTTTGTGAACTGCTCTCCTCTAGTTTTCTAACATCCTTTTATTCTGTAATCCCCTCTCCTCCTCCTGTTCAAACTGACCTCTTAGTTGATCTTTGAACCTCTTGGCATCTTTCCTTTATAAGGCACCAGCTCCAGATAGCTTCCTTGCTAATTACCTTGCCTCTTTCAAGCCTTGACTTATACCTCACCTCCATGAAGTCCATCCTGATTACCCATTAACACTACAACTGTTGGTGCATGTGTATCCTCTCTCCTTTTCTTGTCATACTTGTGTGTGTGTTTTCTTTCCGTAAACCTATCACCTTATAATACCCTAAATAATTCACTTATTTACTGTCTTTATTGTAATACTAGAGGTCTGGTGCAGTGGGATCACTCGGCCTGATCTGCACCCTCTCGCAATCCGGGACCCCTCGGGGAATGTCAGACTGCAGGTTTTGGCCCAATCCCCGCAGGCTAGGCCAAGGGACCCCACCGGTGCACAAATCCGTGCACTGGGCCTCTAGTATGCATATAAGGTCTTTGGTTAATCTCTTCCCACCCTCTCCCGTCCCCCCTCCCCCCTTTCCTCTGAGATTCATCAGTCTGTTCCATGTTTCCATGCCTGTGCATTGAGCATCTGCCTCCTGGTTTTCAGTGCATATCATAGCTACCAGTTGAATGGTTGAAAGGTCGCTTAGGCTTTTATATATATACTAGAGGCCCAGTGCACAAAAATTTGTGCACTTGG